>NC_134690.1:360298800-360624151 GCF_050947455.1 Rhinoderma darwinii | reverse complement strand
TCACTACACCACTAGATGAATGTCTTAAGGGGTGTAGTTTTTAAAATGGGGTCACTTCTCGGGGGTTTCAACTGTACTGGTACCTCAGGGGTTCTGCCTACATGACTTAGCACCAGAAAAGCTCCAGTAGGCTAAATGGTGGTCCTTCCCTTCTGAGCCCTGTCGTGTGCCCAGGCAGCTAATAACAGCCACATGTAGGGTATTGCCGTACCCGGGAGAACCCACATTACAATTTATGGGGTGTATGTCTCCAGTGGCACATGCTGGGCACAATATATCAGACACTGAAATGGCATATATGCATAGGAAATTGCAAATCTCACTTTGCACCATCTGCTGCGCATTACCTTTTACACAATAACTGTGGGGTCAAAATGCTCACTACACCACTAGATGAATGTCTTAAGGGGTGTAGTTTTTAAAATGGGGTCACTTCTCGGGGGTTTCAACTGTACTGGTACCTCAGGGGTTCTGCCTACATGACTTAGCACCAGAAAAGCTCCAGTAGGCTAAATGGTGGTCCTTCCCTTCTGAGCCCTGTCGTGTGCCCAGGCAGCTAATAACAGCCACATGTAGGGTATTGCCGTACCCGGGAGAACCCACATTACAATTTATGGGGTGTATGTCTCCAGTGGCACATGCTGGGCACAATATATCAGACACTGAAATGGCATATATGCATAGGAAATTGCAAATCTCACTTTGCACCATCTGCTGCGCATTACCTTTTACACAATAACTGTGGGGTCAAAATGCTCACTACACCACTAGATGAATGTCTTAAGGGGTGTAGTTTTTAAAATGGGGTCACTTCTCGGGGGTTTCAACTGTACTGGTACCTCAGGGGTTCTGCCTACATGACTTAGCACCAGAAAAGCTCCAGTAGGCTAAATGGTGGTCCTTCCCTTCTGAGCCCTGTCGTGTGCCCAGGCAGCTAATAACAGCCACATGTAGGGTATTGCCGTACCCGGGAGAACCCACATTACAATTTATGGGGTGTATGTCTCCAGTGGCACATGCTGGGCACAATATATCAGACACTGAAATGGCATATATGCATAGGAAATTGCAAATCTCACTTTGCACCATCTGCTGCGCATTACCTTTTACACAATAACTGTGGGGTCAAAATGCTCACTACACCACTAGATGAATGTCTTAAGGGGTGTAGTTTTTAAAATGGGGTCACTTCTCGGGGGTTTCAACTGTACTGGTACCTCAGGGGTTCTGCCTACATGACTTAGCACCAGAAAAGCTCCAGTAGGCTAAATGGTGGTCCTTCCCTTCTGAGCCCTGTCGTGTGCCCAGGCAGCTAATAACAGCCACATGTAGGGTATTGCCGTACCCGGGAGAACCCACATTACAATTTATGGGGTGTATGTCTCCAGTGGCACATGCTGGGCACAATATATCAGACACTGAAATGGCATATATGCATAGGAAATTGCAAATCTCACTTTGCACCATCTGCTGCGCATTACCTTTTACACAATAACTGTGGGGTCAAAATGCTCACTACACCACTAGATGAATGTCTTAAGGGGTGTAGTTTTTAAAATGGGGTCACTTCTCGGGGGTTTCAACTGTACTGGTACCTCAGGGGTTCTGCCTACATGACTTAGCACCAGAAAAGCTCCAGTAGGCTAAATGGTGGTCCTTCCCTTCTGAGCCCTGTCGTGTGCCCAGGCAGCTAATAACAGCCACATGTAGGGTATTGCCGTACCCGGGAGAACCCACATTACAATTTATGGGGTGTATGTCTCCAGTGGCACATGCTGGGCACAATATATCAGACACTGAAATGGCATATATGCATAGGAAATTGCAAATCTCACTTTGCACCATCTGCTGCGCATTACCTTTTACACAATAACTGTGGGGTCAAAATGCTCACTACACCACTAGATGAATGTCTTAAGGGGTGTAGTTTTTAAAATGGGGTCACTTCTCGGGGGTTTCAACTGTACTGGTACCTCAGGGGTTCTGCCTACATGACTTAGCACCAGAAAAGCTCCAGTAGGCTAAATGGTGGTCCTTCCCTTCTGAGCCCTGTCGTGTGCCCAGGCAGCTAATAACAGCCACATGTAGGGTATTGCCGTACCCGGGAGAACCCACATTACAATTTATGGGGTGTATGTCTCCAGTGGCACATGCTGGGCACAATATATCAGACACTGAAATGGCATATATGCATAGGAAATTGCAAATCTCACTTTGCACCATCTGCTGCGCATTACCTTTTACACAATAACTGTGGGGTCAAAATGCTCACTACACCACTAGATGAATGTCTTAAGGGGTGTAGTTTTTAAAATGGGGTCACTTCTCGGGGGTTTCAACTGTACTGGTACCTCAGGGGTTCTGCCTACATGACTTAGCACCAGAAAAGCTCCAGTAGGCTAAATGGTGGTCCTTCCCTTCTGAGCCCTGTCGTGTGCCCAGGCAGCTAATAACAGCCACATGTAGGGTATTGCCGTACCCGGGAGAACCCACATTACAATTTATGGGGTGTATGTCTCCAGTGGCACATGCTGGGCACAATATATCAGACACTGAAATGGCATATATGCATAGGAAATTGCAAATCTCACTTTGCACCATCTGCTGCGCATTACCTTTTACACAATAACTGTGGGGTCAAAATGCTCACTACACCACTAGATGAATGTCTTAAGGGGTGTAGTTTTTAAAATGGGGTCACTTCTCGGGGGTTTCAACTGTACTGGTACCTCAGGGGTTCTGCCTACATGACTTAGCACCAGAAAAGCTCCAGTAGGCTAAATGGTGGTCCTTCCCTTCTGAGCCCTGTCGTGTGCCCAGGCAGCTAATAACAGCCACATGTAGGGTATTGCCGTACCCGGGAGAACCCACATTACAATTTATGGGGTGTATGTCTCCAGTGGCACATGCTGGGCACAATATATCAGACACTGAAATGGCATATATGCATAGGAAATTGCAAATCTCACTTTGCACCATCTGCTGCGCATTACCTTTTACACAATAACTGTGGGGTCAAAATGCTCACTACACCACTAGATGAATGTCTTAAGGGGTGTAGTTTTTAAAATGGGGTCACTTCTCGGGGGTTTCAACTGTACTGGTACCTCAGGGGTTCTGCCTACATGACTTAGCACCAGAAAAGCTCCAGTAGGCTAAATGGTGGTCCTTCCCTTCTGAGCCCTGTCGTGTGCCCAGGCAGCTAATAACAGCCACATGTAGGGTATTGCCGTACCCGGGAGAACCCACATTACAATTTATGGGGTGTATGTCTCCAGTGGCACATGCTGGGCACAATATATCAGACACTGAAATGGCATATATGCATAGGAAATTGCAAATCTCACTTTGCACCATCTGCTGCGCATTACCTTTTACACAATAACTGTGGGGTCAAAATGCTCACTACACCACTAGATGAATGTCTTAAGGGGTGTAGTTTTTAAAATGGGGTCACTTCTCGGGGGTTTCAACTGTACTGGTACCTCAGGGGTTCTGCCTACATGACTTAGCACCAGAAAAGCTCCAGTAGGCTAAATGGTGGTCCTTCCCTTCTGAGCCCTGTCGTGTGCCCAGGCAGCTAATAACAGCCACATGTAGGGTATTGCCGTACCCGGGAGAACCCACATTACAATTTATGGGGTGTATGTCTCCAGTGGCACATGCTGGGCACAATATATCAGACACTGAAATGGCATATATGCATAGGAAATTGCAAATCTCACTTTGCACCATCTGCTGCGCATTACCTTTTACACAATAACTGTGGGGTCAAAATGCTCACTACACCACTAGATGAATGTCTTAAGGGGTGTAGTTTTTAAAATGGGGTCACTTCTCGGGGGTTTCAACTGTACTGGTACCTCAGGGGTTCTGCCTACATGACTTAGCACCAGAAAAGCTCCAGTAGGCTAAATGGTGGTCCTTCCCTTCTGAGCCCTGTCGTGTGCCCAGGCAGCTAATAACAGCCACATGTAGGGTATTGCCGTACCCGGGAGAACCCACATTACAATTTATGGGGTGTATGTCTCCAGTGGCACATGCTGGGCACAATATATCAGACACTGAAATGGCATATATGCATAGGAAATTGCAAATCTCACTTTGCACCATCTGCTGCGCATTACCTTTTACACAATAACTGTGGGGTCAAAATGCTCACTACACCACTAGATGAATGTCTTAAGGGGTGTAGTTTTTAAAATGGGGTCACTTCTCGGGGGTTTCAACTGTACTGGTACCTCAGGGGTTCTGCCTACATGACTTAGCACCAGAAAAGCTCCAGTAGGCTAAATGGTGGTCCTTCCCTTCTGAGCCCTGTCGTGTGCCCAGGCAGCTAATAACAGCCACATGTAGGGTATTGCCGTACCCGGGAGAACCCACATTACAATTTATGGGGTGTATGTCTCCAGTGGCACATGCTGGGCACAATATATCAGACACTGAAATGGCATATATGCATAGGAAATTGCAAATCTCACTTTGCACCATCTGCTGCGCATTACCTTTTACACAATAACTGTGGGGTCAAAATGCTCACTACACCACTAGATGAATGTCTTAAGGGGTGTAGTTTTTAAAATGGGGTCACTTCTCGGGGGTTTCAACTGTACTGGTACCTCAGGGGTTCTGCCTACATGACTTAGCACCAGAAAAGCTCCAGTAGGCTAAATGGTGGTCCTTCCCTTCTGAGCCCTGTCGTGTGCCCAGGCAGCTAATAACAGCCACATGTAGGGTATTGCCGTACCCGGGAGAACCCACATTACAATTTATGGGGTGTATGTCTCCAGTGGCACATGCTGGGCACAATATATCAGACACTGAAATGGCATATATGCATAGGAAATTGCAAATCTCACTTTGCACCATCTGCTGCGCATTACCTTTTACACAATAACTGTGGGGTCAAAATGCTCACTACACCACTAGATGAATGTCTTAAGGGGTGTAGTTTTTAAAATGGGGTCACTTCTCGGGGGTTTCAACTGTACTGGTACCTCAGGGGTTCTGCCTACATGACTTAGCACCAGAAAAGCTCCAGTAGGCTAAATGGTGGTCCTTCCCTTCTGAGCCCTGTCGTGTGCCCAGGCAGCTAATAACAGCCACATGTAGGGTATTGCCGTACCCGGGAGAACCCACATTACAATTTATGGGGTGTATGTCTCCAGTGGCACATGCTGGGCACAATATATCAGACACTGAAATGGCATATATGCATAGGAAATTGCAAATCTCACTTTGCACCATCTGCTGCGCATTACCTTTTACACAATAACTGTGGGGTCAAAATGCTCACTACACCACTAGATGAATGTCTTAAGGGGTGTAGTTTTTAAAATGGGGTCACTTCTCGGGGGTTTCAACTGTACTGGTACCTCAGGGGTTCTGCCTACATGACTTAGCACCAGAAAAGCTCCAGTAGGCTAAATGGTGGTCCTTCCCTTCTGAGCCCTGTCGTGTGCCCAGGCAGCTAATAACAGCCACATGTAGGGTATTGCCGTACCCGGGAGAACCCACATTACAATTTATGGGGTGTATGTCTCCAGTGGCACATGCTGGGCACAATATATCAGACACTGAAATGGCATATATGCATAGGAAATTGCAAATCTCACTTTGCACCATCTGCTGCGCATTACCTTTTACACAATAACTGTGGGGTCAAAATGCTCACTACACCACTAGATGAATGTCTTAAGGGGTGTAGTTTTTAAAATGGGGTCACTTCTCGGGGGTTTCAACTGTACTGGTACCTCAGGGGTTCTGCCTACATGACTTAGCACCAGAAAAGCTCCAGTAGGCTAAATGGTGGTCCTTCCCTTCTGAGCCCTGTCGTGTGCCCAGGCAGCTAATAACAGCCACATGTAGGGTATTGCCGTACCCGGGAGAACCCACATTACAATTTATGGGGTGTATGTCTCCAGTGGCACATGCTGGGCACAATATATCAGACACTGAAATGGCATATATGCATAGGAAATTGCAAATCTCACTTTGCACCATCTGCTGCGCATTACCTTTTACACAATAACTGTGGGGTCAAAATGCTCACTACACCACTAGATGAATGTCTTAAGGGGTGTAGTTTTTAAAATGGGGTCACTTCTCGGGGGTTTCAACTGTACTGGTACCTCAGGGGTTCTGCCTACATGACTTAGCACCAGAAAAGCTCCAGTAGGCTAAATGGTGGTCCTTCCCTTCTGAGCCCTGTCGTGTGCCCAGGCAGCTAATAACAGCCACATGTAGGGTATTGCCGTACCCGGGAGAACCCACATTACAATTTATGGGGTGTATGTCTCCAGTGGCACATGCTGGGCACAATATATCAGACACTGAAATGGCATATATGCATAGGAAATTGCAAATCTCACTTTGCACCATCTGCTGCGCATTACCTTTTACACAATAACTGTGGGGTCAAAATGCTCACTACACCACTAGATGAATGTCTTAAGGGGTGTAGTTTTTAAAATGGGGTCACTTCTCGGGGGTTTCAACTGTACTGGTACCTCAGGGGTTCTGCCTACATGACTTAGCACCAGAAAAGCTCCAGTAGGCTAAATGGTGGTCCTTCCCTTCTGAGCCCTGTCGTGTGCCCAGGCAGCTAATAACAGCCACATGTAGGGTATTGCCGTACCCGGGAGAACCCACATTACAATTTATGGGGTGTATGTCTCCAGTGGCACATGCTGGGCACAATATATCAGACACTGAAATGGCATATATGCATAGGAAATTGCAAATCTCACTTTGCACCATCTGCTGCGCATTACCTTTTACACAATAACTGTGGGGTCAAAATGCTCACTACACCACTAGATGAATGTCTTAAGGGGTGTAGTTTTTAAAATGGGGTCACTTCTCGGGGGTTTCAACTGTACTGGTACCTCAGGGGTTCTGCCTACATGACTTAGCACCAGAAAAGCTCCAGTAGGCTAAATGGTGGTCCTTCCCTTCTGAGCCCTGTCGTGTGCCCAGGCAGCTAATAACAGCCACATGTAGGGTATTGCCGTACCCGGGAGAACCCACATTACAATTTATGGGGTGTATGTCTCCAGTGGCACATGCTGGGCACAATATATCAGACACTGAAATGGCATATATGCATAGGAAATTGCAAATCTCACTTTGCACCATCTGCTGCGCATTACCTTTTACACAATAACTGTGGGGTCAAAATGCTCACTACACCACTAGATGAATGTCTTAAGGGGTGTAGTTTTTAAAATGGGGTCACTTCTCGGGGGTTTCAACTGTACTGGTACCTCAGGGGTTCTGCCTACATGACTTAGCACCAGAAAAGCTCCAGTAGGCTAAATGGTGGTCCTTCCCTTCTGAGCCCTGTCGTGTGCCCAGGCAGCTAATAACAGCCACATGTAGGGTATTGCCGTACCCGGGAGAACCCACATTACAATTTATGGGGTGTATGTCTCCAGTGGCACATGCTGGGCACAATATATCAGACACTGAAATGGCATATATGCATAGGAAATTGCAAATCTCACTTTGCACCATCTGCTGCGCATTACCTTTTACACAATAACTGTGGGGTCAAAATGCTCACTACACCACTAGATGAATGTCTTAAGGGGTGTAGTTTTTAAAATGGGGTCACTTCTCGGGGGTTTTAACTGTACTGGTACCTCAGGGGCTTCTGCCTACATGACTTAGCACAAGAAAAGCTCCAGTAGGCCAAATGGTGGTCCTTTCCTTCTGAGTCCTGCCATTGGCCCAAACATCAGTTTATCACCACAAATGGGGTATTGCCGCACTCAGGACAAATTGGGCAACAAAATGGGGTGTTTTATTCCTTGTGAAAATAAGAAATTTTGAACAAAAATTACATCTTAATGGAAAAAAATATCATTTTTTTAATTCACAGCCCAATTCAAATAGGTGCTGTGAAAAAACGGTGTGGTCAAAATGATAACAACAACCATAAATGAATTCCTTGAGGGGTCTAGTTTCCAAAATGGGGTCACTTCTGGTGGGTTTCCATTGCTTTCATACCTCTGGGGCTCTGCAAATGCGACATGGAACCCGAAAACCAATCCAGCAAAATCTGGACTCCAACAAACACATAGCGCTCCTTTCCTTCTGAGTCCTCCCATGGGCCCAAACGGCAGTTTATCACCACAAATGGGGTATTGCCGCACTAAGGACAAATTGGGCAACAAAATGGGGTGTTTTATTCCTTGTGAAAATAAGAAATTTTGAACAAAAATTACATCTTAATGGAAAAAATATCATTTTTTTAATTTCACAGCCCAATTCAAATAGGTGCTGTGAAAAAACGGTGTGGTCAAAATGATAACAACAACCATAAATGAATTCCTTGAGGGGTCTAATTTCCAAAATGGGGTCACTTCTGGTGGGTTTCCATTGCTTTCATACCTCAACACCTCTTCAAACCTGGCATGCTGCCTAAAATATATTCTAATAAAAAAGAGGCCTCAAAATGCACTAGGTGCTCCTTTGTTTCTGAGGCTTGTGTTTTATTCCACGAGCGCACTAGAGCCACATGTGGGACATTTCTAAAAACTGCAGAATCTGGACAATACATATTTAGTAGTATTTCTCTGGTAAAATCTTCTGTGTTACAGAAAAAAATGGAATAATATTGAAATTCAGCAAGAAAAATGAAATTTGCAAATTTCACCTCCACATTGCTTTAATTCCTGTGAAATGCCTGAAGGGTTAAAAAACTTTCTAAATGCTGTTTTGAATACTTTGAGGGGTCTAGTTTTTAAAATGGGGTGTTTTATGGGGGTTTCTAATACATAGGCCCCTCAAAGCCACTTCAGAACTCAAGAGGTACCTTAAAAAAAAGGCTTTTGAAATTTTCTTAAAAATATGAGAAATTGCTGTTTATGTTCTAAGCCTTGTAACGTCCAAGAAAAATAAAAGAATGTTAAAAAAACGATGCCAATCTAAAGTAGACATATGGGAAATGTGAACTAGTAACTATTTTGGGTGGTATAACCGTCTGTTTTACAAGCAGATGCATTTAAATTCTGAAAAATGCAATTTTTTCAAAATTTTCTCTAAATTTTGCAATTTTTCACCAATAAACACTGAATATATCGACCAAATTTTACCACGAACATGAAGCCCAAAGTGTCACGAGAAAACAATCTCAGAATCGCTTGGATAGGTTTAAGCATTCCGACGTTATTACCACATAAAGTGAAATATGTCAGATTTGAAAAATGGGCTCTGAGCCTTAAGGCCCAAACTAGGCTGCGTCCTTAAGGGGTTAAAGGCTTTCGGTACCAACAGCAAGATGGCGCCAGCTCAGTGGGTGTCCGCTCCGATCCCTGTCATTAACCCCTTAGATGCAGCGATCAAAAGAGATCGCTGCATCTTAGTGGTTTGTAGCAGATCAGCAGCCCTGCCATGTGATGGCAGGGTTGCCGACTGCTACTATGGCAACAATGGCCTCCTGCTCTGCCATTACGGAAGCCAATTAGGCCCCACCCGGAGGTGGAGCCTGATCGACTTGCTGTCAGTGAACAATTGACAGTTCTAATACATTGCACTACATCGGTAGTGCAATGTATTAGAACAGCAATAAAACAGTTGGACCTTCAAGTTTCCTAGTGTCAATAAAGTAAAAATAAAAGTAGTAAAAAATAACATAATAGTTTCAAGTATATAAAATTAAACACAATCACCCTTTTTTCAAATCAAGTCCTTACATAAACCATATATATTTGGTATCACCGCGTCCGTAACGACCTAAACTATAAAAATATTGTTATTTATCCAACACAGTGAACGTTGTAAAAAAAAAAACAACTAAAAAACATTGCCAGAATTGCTGTTTTTTGGTCACTTTGTCTTCCAAAAATGTAAATAAAAAGTGATCGAAAAGTTGCATGTATCTAAAAATGGTACCTATAAAAACTATAGCTCGTCTCGCAAAAAAAAAGCCCTCAAACAGCTCAGTCGATGAAAAAAATTAAAAAGTTATGGATCTCACAACATGGTGACAGAAAAAATACATTCTTTTAACAAAAGTCATTTTATTGTGAAAAAAGTTGTAAAAAAGTGGTATCAATTTGGTATCGCCAGAATCGTACTGACCCGCAGAATAGAGTCAACATGTAATTTATGATGCGTGGTGAATGCTGTATAAAAAGAAAACTAAGAGCTATGCCAGAATTGCTGTTTTTTGGTCACCTTGCCTCCCGACAAAAAAGGATAAAAAGTGATCAAAGAGTCGCATGGACCACAAAATGGTACCAATAATCGCTACAGCTCGTCCTGCAAAAAAATCAGCCCTCATATTAGTTTGTCTATGAAAAAAATTAAATGAGTTAAGGTTCCAATAAGTTAGGAAAACATTTTTTTTGTTTCACGAGGCGATTTATCAAGGCACTAAAATTTGGGAACCAGGAAGGGGAGGACTCAAACATACCTGCTGGAAGCGAGGGTGTCCGTATTATACGGGACAACACTTTCCCAGCAAAATGCAAAGGTGCGGAGTGTGGACCAAAAGGGGTATAAGACAGTACACCATTTATCAGTACGACACTGGCCTGTGCATAAAGGATTGCTTAACAGCGTAACACACATCTATGGATTATTTTACCCCATTATTATGCCACCTGACTATGCCCCAGATGTACTGTGCCCAGCTTACATATGCCCCCACATTATAAACTAAAATACCAGTAAAACTCCAAACCAAAATACTACTAAGCAAAATACAAGCTCCAAAAGCCGAATGGCGCTCCCTCCCTTCTGAACCCTACAGCTTGCCCAAAAAGCAGTTTACTTCTGCAATTTTTGGCATCGCCAAACCAGGTAGAACCCTTTTAAAAAAATTTGGGGTGTGTGTCTCCAGTGGCACAAGCTGGGCACGACATATTTGCCACTGAAATTACATATCTAGGGAAAAATTGCTATTTTTACTCTGCACCATCTGCAGCGCATTCCTTTATGAAAAAGACTTGTGGGGTGAAAATGCTCACTACACCCCTTAATAAATGCCTTGAGGGGTGCAGTTTCCAAAATGGAGTCACTTGTCAGGGGTTTCTTTTATTATATCATCAGAGCCCAGCAATTGTGAACCAATACTGTGTAAGTCGCCAAATTAGGCCTCAACTTCGCACGGTACTCTTTCACATTAGCATATCTATGGAAAAATTCCCATTTTCACTCTGCAACATTGAGTGCATGCTAATTTCTGGAAAACACCTGCGGGGTTAACATGCTTACTACGCCCCTAGCTGAATACCTTGAGGGGTGTAGTTTCCAAAATGGGGTAACTTCTGGGAGTTTCCACTGTTTTGGTCCTACAGGGGCTTTGCAAATGCGACATAGCGCCCAGAAACCAATGCAGCAAAATCTGCACTCCAAAAGCCAAATGACAATCCTTCATTTCTGAGCCCTACTGTGTTCCAAAACAGCAGTTTATGACCACATATGGGGTATTGCTTTACAAATGTTGGGGTGCTTTTTCTCCTTTTATTTGTTGAGAAAATTAAAAATTTTGAGCTAAATCTACATCCTATTGGAAACAAAAATATTTTTATGTTCACTGCCCAATTCTAATAAAATCTATGAAACACCTGTGGGGTCAAAATGCTCACTACACCCCTTGATGAATTCCTCAAGGTGTGTAGTTTCCTAAATGGTGTCACTTTTGAGGAGTTTCCACTGTTTTGGTCCCACAGGGGCTTTGCAAATGCGACATGGTGCCAAGAAACCAATCGAGCCAAATGGCGCTCCTTCCCTTCTAAGTCTTTCCGTGTGCCCAAACAGCCGTTTATGATCACATATGGGATATTTGCATACTCTGGAGAAGTTGCTTTACACATGTTGGGGGGCTTTTTCTTCTTTATTTCTTTTGGAAATTGATTTTTTTTTAGCTAAAACGACATCTTATTGGAAACATGTAAAAATGCTTATTTTCACGTCTAAACTCTAATAAAATCTATGAAACAAATGTCGGTTCAAAATGCTCACTACACCCTTGCATGAATTCCTTGTGGGGTGTAGTTTCCAAAATTGGGTCTATTTTGGGGCGTTTCCTTTGTTTTGGCATCACAAGACTTAGGGTATGTTCACACGGCAGCGTCCCCGTAAATTTCAGCCGTAACGGCATGTGCAGGCGCTTGAATGCCGCGTCCATTACGGACGTAATTGGCGCTGCTTTTCATTGGAGTCAATGAATAATGGCTCCAATTACGCCCCAAGAAGTGACAGGTCACTTCTTTGACGCGGGCATCTATTTACGCGCCGTCATTTGACAGCGGCACGTAAATATACGCCTCATGTGAACAGACAAACGTCAGCCCATTGCTTTCAATGGGCAGATGTTAACGCTATTGAGGTGCATTTTTCGGACGTAATTCGGGGCAAAAACGCCCGAATTATGTCCGTAATTAGTGTGTGTGAACATACCCTTATTCAAACCTGACATGGTTCCTAAAATATAATCTAATAAAAAGAAGGACCCAAAATCCTCTAGGTGCTCCTTTGCTTCTGAGGCCTGTGCTTCAGTCCATTAGCACACTAGGGCCACATGTGGGATATTTCTAAAAACAGCAAAATCTGGGTGTATTTTACCCTCAAAACCACTTCAGAACTGAACTGGTCCATGAAAAAATAGCCTTTTGAAATTTTCTTGAAAATGTGAGAAATTGCTGCTAAAGTTCTAAGCCTTGTAATGTCCCAGAAAAATAAAAGGACGTTCAAAAAATTATGCAAACATAAAGTAGACATGTGGGAAATGTTAACTAGTTACTATTTTGTGTGATATAACTATGGGTGTTTCAAGCAGATACATTTAAATTGAGAAAAATGCAAATTTTTGCAAATTTTCTCAAAATGTTGTTGTTTCTCACAAATAAATATTGAATTTATGGACTAAATATTTTCACTAACATAAAGTACAATATGTAACGAGAAAACGGTCTCAGAATCGCTTGGATAGGTAAAATCATTCTAAAGTTATTACCACATAAGTTGACACATGTCAGAGTTAAAAAATAAGGCTCTGTCAGGAAGGTCAAATGTGGCCACAGCGGGAAGGGGTTAAAAATCATTTTTGAAATTGGGCTTATATAATATTCTCATTTTCGGAGACACTAAATTTTGGGTTTTCATTAACTGTTAGCCATAATCATCAACATTAAAAGAAAAAAATGCTGGAAATAGATCACTCTGTGTATAATAAATCTATAGAATATATGATTTTCACTTTTTGAATTGAATTACAGAAATAAGTAAACTTTTTGAAGATATTCTAATTAATTGAGGACTAATTGCATTGAATATGGTTCATGCTGCTCAGTGCTCAAATAAGAAAATCCACAATAACTCAGGTCACTTGTTTTGATATAAAGTGTATATACACAATATAAAAAAAAGTCCCGTGTCCACATCAAAATTCAATATAAAAAAAGTCCATAAAATTCCAAGCTCCAGTGATTGAGATCAAATTGTGCCACTACCAAGCAAACAGCACTTGTAAAAAAAAATATTCATTAGGGAGTCTGAAGGAAATGTAATTTGAAAAGCCATTTTATTATCGGAATGTTGGGGCTCACAATCTTATTTCCCTATCTCATGCACACACTGGTGCAAATTTACCCATCAATATGTTGTTGTTTTGTTTTTTTTTTGGAGCATGAAAGGAACAAGTAGTACACAGAGGAAACCCACCCAAACAAGGGGAGAGCATACAAAAAATACAGGTGTATCAATTGGTTAAAATCTAACCCAGCAACCCAGTGTTGCAAGGCAACAGTAAAACCTCAGAGCCATGGTGCTGCCCATAATTTCCTGTTGTTGTGTATGGATTTTTATTTCTTTACAAAACATTTAAAAAAATGCATCATAATTACAAAATATTTGCTCATAAAGTACACAGCTTCCAGCAATCCCTGGATATTACCGAACTTGCAATCACTGGGTATTTGTTTGGTCTCTGGGGATATGATATAAAATTAAATCTGATTCTCTCCTGACCCTTGCCGGAGAAGCTGTGTGAGTCAGTTATATAAGCTGAACACAGTTCTAGGTACTGGGGCTTTACAGCCTTGTATCTGAGATCCCATAGGCAAGAACAGTTTAATGAAGCTCAATATAGTGTACAGTGTGGTCTTTATGGAAGTACATGACTATACCAGACTAGACTTAGTAAACATCATTTTCCACGTCAGACTGAAAAATAAGTTATTTTTATAAGGCAGTTTTCTGTTCATACATGGAAAATCTGTGCAATGTATGTCAAACATCTAGATGTATATGAATTTCCAACAATTTATTGCAATTACTTACAGTACAATAAGATTAAGTTGATGGCATATAATATTGTACCCAAAAATACACAAGACAGTAATAATAATTTAACCCAAACACAAGACAGTTAAACACATATACAGGGTGGGCCATTTATATGGATACACCTAAATAAAATGGGAATGGTTGGTGACATTAACTTCCTGTTTGTGGCACATTAGTATATGGGAGGGGGGAAACTTTTCAAGCTGGGTGTTGACCATGGCGGCCATTTTTATGTCGGCCATTTTGTATCCAACTTTAGTTTTTTCAATGGGAAGAGGGTCATGTCACACATCAAACTTATCGAGAATTTCACAAGAAAAACAATGGTGTGCTTGGTTTTAACGTTACTTTATTCTTTCATGAGTTATTTACAAGTTTCTGACCACTTATAAAATGTGTTCAAAGTGCTGCCCATTGTGTTGGATTGTCAATGCAACCCTCTTCTCCCACTCTTCACACACTGATAGCAACACCGCAGAAGAAATGCTAGCACAGGCTTCCAGTATCCATAGTTTCAGTTGCTGCACATCTCGTATCTTCACAGCATAGACAATTGCCTTCAGATGACCCCAAAGATAAAAGTCTAAGGGGGTCAGATCGGGAGATCTAGGGGGCCATTCAACTGGCCCACGACGACCAATCCACTTTCCAGGAAACTGTTCATCTAGGAATGCTCGGACCTGACACCCATAATGTCACCCATAACTTGTAAATAACTCATGAAAGAATAAAGTAACGTTAAAACCAAGCACACCATTGTTTTTCTTGTGAAATTCTCGATAAGTTTGATGTGTCACATGACCCTCTTCCCATTGAAAAAACTAAAGTTGGATACAAAATGTCCGACTTCAAAATGGCCGCCATGGTCAACACCCAGCTAGAAAAGTTTCCCCCCTCCCATATACTAATGTGCCACAAACAGGAAGTTAATATCACCAACCATTCCCATTTTATTTAGGTGTATCCATATAAATGCCCCACCCTGTACAATTTGATACTGTCAGAAATTATTGGGGTTTTGGATTGTCCTGACATAAGGTATTGTAGGCATTTTTATCTGTAAATGTCACTTACTAGATTGACAATGACTAGTGAATACAGCAGAGCCTCAGGAGAAAAGCACATGAGATGGATCCTACTGGAGAGCTCCTGGTGATAAAATTATATCAATAGTGGAATAGTTTTGGAAGGCCTTATTCACACAGTGTAGATTTGATGCAGATTTTACATGTATTATTTAAGTCAAAACCAGGCACGGAACCTAAACAGAAGACATATATAAATGGGAGGCCATGTAGATTTGCTCTGGTAGATACAATTCTGGTTTTGGCTTAAATAATGCATGAAAAAATCTGCAGCAAATCTACACCGTGTGAACAAGCCTTAAGGTCCTATTACACGGCCCGCTATGAGCCGTGTAAACAAGCGCCAATCAACAAGACAGCTTGTTGATCAGTGTTCATTTGCACCTTTCACAAGGAGCTATGATTAGTAATGTATGGGGACAAGCGATCATTACTATGATCGCTCGTCCCCATGCATTTCTATTATGTCAGCAGCACCAGGTCCAGATTAAGACTGCGAGCAGTATGGAGCAATTATTTATGATGGTGCCCCCCACCCAACTAACACAGGGTTCTTCACGACAATGCTTCTAGGCATTTAAAGGTTAGTACAACCTATTATAAACTGTGCCCCACAAAATAGAAGCCAGAGTGCTTGAGATATTAAAAGTCCACTAAGTTAAACATTAAAAGCAGTGACTTACATTTGATGCCCATCATTCTTTGCTCTGTACCCATAGATGGTGCGTGGCATGTAGTGAGTGCAGGTTCGTCTTTGCAAGTGATAAAAAGAAATGCAGATAACATTACACTCATTACTGGCTAGGCCGGTTGCTCTCATGAAACATAAGCATGATTAAACCAGGTGTCTTGAAAAGGACACGCTATGCTAGAGGACACCAGTGACCAAAATTAAAATATACATTATGTATAATAAAAGATGTTTTCTCATCTCATACATTTATGGCATATCCACAGGATAGCACCGCGAGCAAAACTGTTTTTCGTAACTCAGGAGTTTTATATATTATCTCATACATTTATGGTATATCCACAGGACAGCTCGCTATGCTATTTTTTTAATCCAACTGACTTCTATTGGAGTTAGGCAAGCAGCTGAAAACAGCCCGCTTGGCTATTTCTGTACCTCCTGTCCACTTTAGAAGACTTGACAAGTGTGAGGGGACCTGCGTTCTCATATGGGTGCAGGTCCCAGAAATGGTTCCTTTAGCTATCAGACATTTATAGCATATCATGGGGATATACCATGAATTTATGAGATGAGATTCAATAATGGTCATTTCTAATAATGCAGATCTTGTTGGGAATGTCAATGTTCGTGAAAACCTCGGTAACAGTGATCATAATATAGTTACATTTTACCTATACTGTAAAAAACAAACTCAGGCTGGGAGGGCAAAAACATTTAATTTTAAGAAAGCCAATTTCCCCAGGATGAGGGCTGCAATTCAGTATATAGACTGGGAAGAACTAATGTCAAATAATGGAACAAATGATAAAAGGGAGATTTTCAAATCTACTTTGAGTTATTATAGTGCAAAATTTATTCCTATAGGTAACAAGTATAAACGACTCAAATTAAACCCCACATGGCTTACACCTTCTGTGAAAGGGGCAATACATGACAAAAAAAGGGCATTTAAAAAATACAAATCTGAGGGTACAGCTGTAGCCTTTGTAAAATATAAAGAGCTTAATAAAATCTGTAAAAATGTAATAAAATTATCAAAAATACAAAATGAAAGGCAGGTGGCCAAGGATAGTAAAACAAATCCCAAAAAATTCTTCAAGTATATAAATACTAAAAAGCCAAGGTCTGAACATGTAGGACCCCTAGATAATGGTAATGGGGAGTTGATCACAGGGGATCAAGAGAAGGCAGAGTTACTAAATGGGTTCTTTAGCTCTGTATATACAACTGAAGAAAGAGCAGCTGATGTAGCCGGTGCCAGTGCTGTTAATATATCAGTTGATATACTGAATTGGATGAATGTAGAGATGGTCCAAGCTAAATTAAATAAAATAAATGTGCACAAGGCCCCGGGACCAGATGGGTTACACCCTAGAATTCTTAAAGAGCTTAGTTCAGTTATTTCTGTCCCCCTTTTCATAATATTCAGAGAATCTCTAGTGACTGGTATAGTGCCAAGGGACTGGCGCAGCGCAAATGTGGTGCCTATTTTCAAAAAGGGCTCTAGGTCTTCCCCGGGTAATTATAGACCAGTAAGCTTAACATCCATCGTGGGGAAAATGTTTGAGGGGCTATTGAGGGACTATATACAGGATTATGTGACAATAAATAGCATTATAAGTGACAGCCAGCACGGTTTTACTAAGGACAGAAGTTGTCAAACTAACCTAATCTGTTTTTATGAAGAGGTGAGCAGAAGTCTAGACAGAGGGGCCGCTGTGGATTTAGTGTTTTTGGACTTTGCAAAGGCATTTGACACTGTCCCCCATAGACGCCTAATGGGTAAATTAAGGACTATAGGTTTAGAAAATATAGTTTGTAATTGGATTGAGAATTGGCTCAAGGACCGTATCCAGAGAGTTGTGGTCAATGATTCCTACTCTGAATGGTCCCCAGTTATAAGTGGTGTACCCCAGGGTTCAGTGCTGGGACCACTATTATTCAACTTATTTATTAATGATATAGAGGATGGGATTAATAGCACTATTTCTATTTTTGCAGATGATACCAAGCTATGTAATATAGTCCAGTCTATGGAAGATGTTCATGAATTGCAGGCAGATTTAAACAAACTAAGTGTTTGGGCGTCCACTTGGCAGATGAAGTTTAATGTAGATAAATGTAAAGTTATGCATCTGGGATACCAACAACCTGCATGCATCATATGTCCTAGGGGGAGCTACACTGGCGGATTCACTTGTTGAGAAGGATCTGGGTGTACTTGTAAATCATAAACTCAATAACAGCATGTAGTGTCAATCAGCTGCTTCAAAGGCCAGCAGGATATTGTCGTGTATTAAAAGAGGCATGGACTCGCGGGACAGGGATGTAATATTACCACTTTACAAAGCATTAGTGAGGCCTCATCTAGAATATGCAGTCCAGTTCTGGGCTCCAGTTCATAGAAAGGATGCCCTGGAGTTGGAAAAAATACAAAGAAGAGCAACGAAGCTAATTAGGGGCATGGAGAATTGAAGTTATGAGGAAAGATTGAAAGAATTAAACCTATTTAGCCTTGAAAAAAGACGACTAAGGGGGGACATGATTAACTTATATAAATATATTAATGGTACATACAAAAAATATGTTGAAATCCTGTTCCTTGTAAAACCCCCTCAAAAAACAAGGGGGCACTCCCTCCGTCTGGAGAAAAAAAGGTTCAAGCTTCAGGGGCGACAAGCCTTCTTTACAGTGAGAACTGTGAATCTATGGAATAGCCTGCCGCAGGAGCTGGTCACAGCAGGGACAGTAGATGGCTTTAAAAAAGGGTTAGATAATTTCCTAGAACAAAAAAATATTAGCTCCTATGTGTAGAAATTTTGCCTTCCCTTTTCCCTTCCCTTGGTTGAACTTGATGGACATGTGTCTTTTTTCAGCCGTACTAACTATGTAACTATGTAACTATGTAACCCATTTAATTACTGCAATATTTCCTATAAGCAAATAGAGATGTTTTTGGCACACAAATGTAATCAAATTTTATAAAATTGTGTGAGCCCACCTGCCGCGACAAGGCAACCTCATTCAGATGGGTACAAGAAACGCCATGTGCAGCAGTGCTAACCAGTGCTTGGCTGACTATAAAAAAAAAATGTTGGGAGGAAAAGCTGTACAAACTTTGCTAGACAGTAGATAGTGCCACACAGCCCCCTTTTAGATAGCGCCACACAGCCCCCCTTGTAGATCAAGCCACACAGCCCCCACTTGTAGATAGTGCCACACAGCCCCCACTTGTAGATAGTGCCACACAGCCCCCCCTTGTAGATAGTGCCATATACCCCCCTTGTAGATAGTGCCACACAGCCCTCCTTGTAGACAGTGCCACACAGCCCCCCTTGTAAAAAGTGCCA
This sequence comes from Rhinoderma darwinii, assembly GCF_050947455.1. Classification (NCBI taxonomy): domain Eukaryota; kingdom Metazoa; phylum Chordata; class Amphibia; order Anura; family Rhinodermatidae; genus Rhinoderma; species Rhinoderma darwinii. Next base: position 360,604,727 of record NC_134690.1, on the reverse strand, counting down.
TACACCCCCTTGTAAATAGTGCCATACACCCTCCTTGTAGATAGTGCCATACACCCCCCTCTTGTAGATCGTGCCATATACCCCCTCTCGTAGATCATGCAGTACACCCCCCCTTTTGTAGATCGTGCCATACAACCCCCCTCTTGTAGATCGTGTCATACACCCCATCCTTGTAGCTAGTGAAACACACACCTCCCTGCATATAGCGCCCCCAAGAAATTAAAAAAAAAACTGTACTCACCGAGCCCAGGCAGTTCCCGTGATGAACCGAGCTCTAGCCTACTCAGCCACATTAGGCCTGAAGCATACGCCAGTGCGATGACATCATCGCTCCTGCGCAGGGATCCAATCCATGTGTTCTATAGGTTGCAGCGAATAGCGAACAAGGGAGCTAGCTCCCTGCAGCTCCATCTTGATATTCAATTGTACCTGCGTCCTGAGGATTTGGGTTCTGGTACTCTGCTGGCCCAGTATTTAAAGTAGTTGCCTTATAAAGATTACCTCTGTCCATATGACATGTTAGGGCATATGGATGTTATAGAGGAGAGTTTCCAGTTCAGGACTTCTCTCTATGAGCCAGAGTGCAGAGCCGCTAAGTCAGAGTGTCTATTCTCGTGGACTCGATCCGTTCATGCAGTACATGATCGGCCATTTATTTGAATCACCGAAATGTAATACTACATTTCCCTGCAGCGGACAGATCCACAGAGACCACAAGATCTTATTCCATCTAGAAAATATCCTTTGCTGATGATGAATGCAACATTACATAGTCAGAGTTGTATATGAATGAACATAAACAGTTAAATTACACTAACAACAACATACAATAAATCAACTGTTGATGTGAATTCTCTAGTAGTTACAAGGCAATGTTATGTATGGTAGTAATTAATGGTGAACATATTTCTAAAATTGTTTTGTCTTATGTATACACTTGACAAATCAAATTATTTCAATAATACATGTAAGGAAATAGTTTAATGCTCAGGTAGAAAATACACAAGGAAAAAACTCAATATCTAAAATGAGATCAAAGCGTCCAATGGCATCAACAATTTCATGTACTTGATGTTACCGGCGCTGAATAATACATGAGTAAGAACTTTGCCAGTGGCCATTTTGAGCACCTAAGGAGACCTTTTAGGAAAGAGAAGCTTCAATGGACTTCATTCATTAAACTGGCACAAAAACATGATGTCCACTTTAAATAACTACCTTGTTTGCAAATATTTAAGGGGTATTCCTGTATCAGTGTTCTTATTTAATATGTTACCAAACCCCTAAACAAGAATAATATGCAATACATTTTTTTAAAATAATAAACATCATTTAGAACATTTAAAGACCTGCAATCGGAATTTGCCCTGCCACACTCCGCTTTCTATCAATATCTTTAATTGCAACTGGGACTTACTGAATGGACAGTCTACCATGGCACAAGCCCCACATTCCTCACTTGTAGATTTAGTAGCCCAAACTGGGGGCACCAGGGGAGTCATCTCACAATTTTATAAGTATCTTTTGGCGGCCTCCCATAAAGTACAACCTCTTTCGCTTAAGGGGAGATTGGAGAAGGATGTGGAGGAGGAAGTTTGGCAAGAGTTCCTGGAACAGATTCCTAAAATTTCCTTAAGTGAGATATATAGGCTTTCCCAGATATATCTTTTACATAGAGTCTACAGAACCCCATTATTACCTTACAAAATGGGCTATAGGCAGTATTCCTCATATCATCAAAGTTGCGAACAGGATGCAGACTTCATACATGTGAAGTGAGCTGCGCTAGGCTGAACAGGAGAGACACGGTTAACTTTTATTAATATGGTGTATAGCTGTTGTATAGAATTAAATCCTGTCACATGTTTTCTAGGTTACACTGCAAAACTGCCTGTAACGGAGAACCAATGACTGGCGGTGATGCGCCTTTTGTATCAAGCAAGAAAATTGATTGCTTCCCACTGGAAAGACACAGGCCCACCCAGACTTTCTGAATTTAAAAGAAGAGTCAATACTATGCTAAGAATGGAAAAATATATATATGGAAAAAGGGGTACCCCATCAAAATTTGAGGACATGTGGTCCCAATGGTTTAGCGTCAACAAGTTCTGCTAGTGGATAGAATTCTTCTGGTGCTGGCCTTGCCTAGTGTGAAGTTGGCGATCGTTAGTCGTTGGTTCTCCTATGTCTTTGGAAAAGTTGTACATCTGGGCTGCGTTCTGAATCCGTTTGGCATCTCACTGTTTTGCATGAGCTGCTTGAGTGTTTAATATATGCACCCTGTTTGACCTGTTGGGAGGGAATGGGGTGAAAGTGTGTTTCCTGCCATTGGACATTCGTTACGGCAACCTTATATGAGGAACTCCTCAAGTTGATGAATCGGACAGTCGGTACTTTTAACTGAAGGTCTTCTTCTCAAGAGCGGGGGGATCTGGGTGGGAGGAGGGAATTTTCTATGTTATGTTCTGTCTTTTAAACATGAAAATCTTCAATAAAAATCTTTACTGATCAAAAAAAGAATAAACATCAATGCTCAGATATCCCTTGCTGTATTTTTTATGTTGATTCTCTTGTTTTCATGCTGCTGCTCAGGAGTTCGGCCACCAGCGCTGTACCATTGAATCGGCTGTGCTTGCACATGTATGTAGCGTAGCCTTCTCTATTGTCTCTGGTCGTGTTGACAGAGGTGACCGGGCTAGGAGCTACTGTGCATGGGCTAACAGTGCACGCTACCTGCCACCTCTATTAACCTACATTGAAATGAACAGGACGGATTCTGGCCATGCGCAGTAGCCAGGGAAGGTCCCTACAGATGTGTCTTCTCTTAACGTAGACCTCCAATGGGGACAGGTTGGGAAACCTGCATCTATCAGATATTTATATCATATCCCATGGATATGCCATCAATGTCTGAGATAGGAAAATATGACATTATTGACGTTCTGAATTCAGTCAGGTTTCTGGGCCTTGTTGTTGTTTTTTATGGCAAGAGAAGTACAGTTTGCAGTGCTATTCTTAAAGGGAATGTGTCGCTAGAAATTTTTTTTTTTTTTCTGTTAAACGGTTAGTGTATGAATGCTTAAACACTGTCCAAATTTTTTAAATTTTTTCACGAGTCAGGAAATATTATAAATTAGATTCAAATTTATAACATTTCCCAGTGCTGGTCACTAGATGGAGCAATTCCCAAAATTGCAGCATTGCATGTGGTAAAGCAACCACATTGCTTTATGCTGCAAATTTGGTGTAAACACACACGCTCTAGTGAGCTCACAGAATCCCCCCTCCTTTCTCCTTGCTAGTGCCAGGAGAAAGGAGTGGATTGAACGGTCAAACCTCCTACACTGTGTGAGCTAACACACAGTGTAGTAGGTTTACACAGTAAAACACGTACATACACAGACCTAACTTACCTGCTCCTGCCGCCGCCGCTCCCTCTGGTCCGTCCACTCCGGTCTGCTCCCTTCGCTCCTCGTGCTTGCTTCAGAACACAAGTCCGGAAGCCGCAACCGGAAGTCGTCATCTCACAGTCGTCATCTCACATGAACATGGCGCCGGATTTCGCTCTAGCGAAGACCTGACTTTTGGTCTGTGTGGGAGCGGCGCATGCGCCGCTCCCACACAGACCGCGTACGCTATAGTGGATGGAACGGCTCCCGTTCGCATTCACTATGGGGATGTGTGTGCCGTATTCCATCACTGTATGTGTCGTTAATCGACATATACAGAGATGGCAAAAAAAATGGCAGCCCCCATAGAGAAGAAAAAGTTAAAAAATATAAAAAAGTAAAACACAAACACACACATAAATAAAAGATTTTATAATAAAACAGGACATTCGTCCTTTAAGGTTAACAAAAAACAGAAGCCCAGTGGAAACCAGACAGTCACATTATAAGTCAATGAGAACCGTCAGAATTTGTTGGGATCTACTCGAAAATGTAATCTATTATAGCTGTCAGGGCTCTGTTAAAGGGTTGTTTAGGATTAGAAAAACATGGATGCTTCTTTCCAATAACAGTGACTCACCTGAAGAAATGCCTCCCGATCTGACCCCCTTAGACTTTTATCTTTGGGGTCATCTGAAGGCAATTGTCTATGCTGTGAAGATACGAGATGTGCAGCAACTGAAACTACGGACACTGGAAGCCTGTGCTAGCATTTCTTCTGCGGTGTTGCTATCAGTGTGTGAAGAGTGGGAGAAGATGGTTGCATTGACAATCCAACACAATGGGCAGCACTTTGAACACATTTTATAAGTGGTCAGAAACTTGTAAATAACTCATGAAAGAATAAAGTAACGTTAAAACGCACACCATTGTTTTTCTTGTGAAATTCTCGATAAGTTTGATGTGTCACATGACCCTCTTCCCATTGAAAAAAACTAAAGTTGGATACAAAATGGCCGACTTTAAAATGGCCGCCATGGTCAACACCCAGCTTGAAAAGTTTCCCCCCTCCCATATACTAATGTGCCACAAACAGGAAGTTAATATCACCAACCATTCCCATTTTATTTAGGTGTATCCATATAAATGGCCCACCCTGTATTATACAGTCAGGCCGTATTTGCTAATAGGCACTGGGGGTGCAGTGCCTAGGGCATCCAGTCAGGTCACCCGTGGGGGGGGGCGGAGTCCTGAGGCAGAGCTTCTACTAGCGATCTGCCCAGGGACTCTATGACGAGAGCCAGAAGGCCCTTACATACTAGTGCCATCGCGACTGCCACATTAAATTGTATCTGCGTCCTCAGGACACAGACACAATTGAACACTATTGCAGCCTATAAGACACTGGGATAGGATCCCTGCGCATGCCGGCGTGATGACGTCACTAAATCGCGCTGTCTACGCAAGGATCCAGTTTCGGCACCTCATAGGCTGCAGGAATGAGGAGGAGCTCTGCGGAGCTCTGTTCTTAGCGGGAACGGGGCTAGGCGAGTATATGTTTTTTTTATTTGTTTGGGGGCACCCGGGCACTATCTACAGGGGGAGTGTGGCACTATCTCCAAAAGGGTGGTTGTGGCACTATCTACAAGGGAGCTGTGTGGACCTATCTACAAGAGGACTGTGTGTTGAACTATCTACAAGGGGGAGTGTGGCACTATCTATATAGGGGGTGTGGCACTATCTACAAGGGGGGACTGTGTGGCACTATATACAAGGGGGCTGTGTATGGCACTATCTACAGAGGACTGTGTGGCACTATCTACAAAGGGGGGGAGTGTGGCACTATCTACAGAGGGGGAAGTGTCACTATCTGTAAAGGGGTGTGTGGAACTATCAGTAAAGGGGTTTGTGTGGTGCTCTCTACAGGGGGTGTGTGGCACTATCTACAAGGGGTATGGATAGCACTTTCTACAAGGGGCGTGTATCTGGCAATATCTACAGGGAGTATGTGGCACTGTCTACAAGAGTGGTGTGTGTGTCACTACAGGGGGTGTGTATAGCACTTTCTACAAGGGGATGTATGAGGCACTATCTACAGGGTGTGTGTGGCACTGTCTACAAGGTGGTGTGTGGCACTATCTACAGGGGGTATGTGACACTAACTATTTACAGGGGGCTGTGTGTGGCACTATATACACAGGGTATTGCCTTTTCTACAGGGGTGTATGGCACTATCTACAAAGGGTTTGTGTGGCACTATCTACAAGAGGGCAGGATGGCACTATTTACTGGGGGCTGTGTGTGGCGCTATCTACAGCGGCAATGTGGGGCACCATCTACAAAGGGTACTATCTATGCTGGTTTTTACGCTACTAGCAGTGGTCAGCACATATCGCCCAGCCCTTTTTTTAAAAAGAACTTGTAATAGAAAGGGTTCGGCTAGTGGATACGTGCAGACCAATACTCGTAGCGTAAAAAAAAAAGATGGTATTGGGAGCATAATAAAAATAACTTGGTTTGAAAAGTATGCGTTTGGAAACCCTACTTTAAAAATTCTGCATTTGCCCTTGACAGTATACTTACCAAACACGCTCCTGGGTTGGCTCCGGGCACAGCATGAGTCCTCACTGCATCACAATGTTATGTGCGCCGCACATGACGTTGTGACACTGAATGGCGTCACGACCCACACTGCACCCGGAGCTGAAGAGAACCCAGCTCAGGAGCGTGGAGGGTTAATATAAGAATACGCCGTGTTCCAAATTATTATGCACATTGGATTTAAGTGTCATAAACATTTAATTATTAGTTTTTCAATTAAACTCATGGATGGTATTGTGTCTTAGGGCTCTTTGGATCATTGTAATCAATCTCAGACACCTGTGATAATTAGTTTGCCAGGTGTGCCCAATCAAAGGAAAACTACTTAAGGAGGATGTTCCACATTCTTAAGCAGGCCACAGGTTTCAAGCAATATGGGAAAGAAAAAGGATCTCTCTGCTGCCAAAAAGCATGAAATAGTGCAATACCTTGGACAAGGTATGAAAACTTTGGATATTTCAAGAAAACTTAAGCGTGATCATTGTACTGTGAAAAGATTTGTGGCTGATTCAGAGCACAGACGGGTTCATTCAGATAAAGGCATAATGAGAAAGTTTCTGCCAGACAAATTAATAGTATAAGGAGAGCAGCTGCTAAAATGCCATTGAGAAGCAGCAAACAGGTATTTGAAGCCGCTGGTGCCTCTGGAGTCCCGCGAACCTCAAGGTGTAGGATCCTTCAAAGGTTTGCAAGTGTGCATAAAGCTATTAATCGGCCACCCCTAAACAATGCTCACAAGCAGAAACGGTTGCAGTGGGCTCAGAAATACATGAAGACTAATTTTCAAACCGTGTTGTTTACTGATGAGTGCCGTGCAACCCTGGAAGGTCCAGATGGATGGGGTAGTGGATGGTTGGTGAATGGACACCATGTCCCTACAAGGCTGCGACGTCAGCAAGGAGGTGGCGGAGTCATGTTTTGGGCTGGAATCATGGGGAGAGAGCTGGTAGGCCCCTTTAGGGTCCCTGACGGTGTGAAAATGACCTCTGCAAAGTACGTAGAGTTTATGACTGGCCACTTTCTTCCGTGGTACAAAAAGAAGAACCGTGCCTTCTGGAGAAAAATTATCTTCATGCATGACAATGCACCATCTCAAGCTGCAAAGAATACCTCTATGTCATTGGCTGCTATGGGCATAAAAGGAGAGAAACTCATGGTGTGGCCCCCATGTTCCCCTGACCTCAACCCTATTGAGAACCTTTGGAATGTCGTCAAGCAAAATATCTATAAGGGTGAGAGGCAGTTCACATCAAAACAGAAGCTCTGGGAGGCTATTCTGATATCCTGCAAAGATATTCAAGCAGAAACTGTCCAAATACTCCCAAATTCAATGGATGCAAGAATTGTGAAGGTGATATCAAAGAAGGGGTCCTATGTTAACATGTAACTTGGCCTGTTAAGTTTTTTTTGATTGAAAGAGCTTTTGATTTCTGTAAATATGACCTCCTGATGCTGCAAATTCAACAAATGACCATTTTAGTTCTTTTTACAACCTTTAAAATGTTTTGATCTCTGTTGTGCATAATAATTTGAAACAGTGCATTTTGAGTTTTTTACTTCTAAAAAAAAATCTGTTATCATTAGGAGATTTGTTCAATAAAATTTGCATTATACTCCAACGGTTGATGCCTTGAAGATTATACTGACTGTCATTTGCATCGCCTATTTAGGAAAATCAGCGAAAAATAACATTTGCATAATAATTTGGAACGCGGTGTAGTGTAAGTCGGGAGCTTTCCCAACCTACAAGATAAACATAGAGCAATAATATGATGTGAAAGGGGACTAACCTGGTTACTAGCGATCATTCACCTACTTTTGAAAGTAGGTGAATGACTGCTAATAACTCCTAGCCCAGGGACTCTTTTGTACCTGAAGGAGTCCCCGCACTAGCTTTTTTTAGTGGTGCACGCAACCGAGATTCTCAAAATTCTGGCATATCTCGGGTGATTCTAAGCCCCTTACAAGCATCAGTAAACTGGTTAGTTTACATCACGCGGTGCTTGGTTATCTCAGTTCATTGTCCTACTTTTGAAACCTACTTTTGTCCTACTGATGTAAATGAAAAATAGGGGGGACAGGTGTTTTAAAAAAACAAAAAACAATAATTAGAAAAAAACTATGTGGGGTCCCCCCATGTTTTTTATAACCAGCCAGTTATAGCATAGCAGCAGCAGGCTAGCATTACCAGGGTGGGAAAGGCCACCGTTTTTGGACTTCCCCTGACTAATAATAATAGCCTGCTACCGCCCCAGTACCTAACAATCACTACAAATGGTCGGATACTGGATCATACCCGTCTCTTCCCGGTACCCCTGATGGCAGTGGGTACCGGGGTTATAATGGGAGGTTAGTGTTAGCCTTTTTACTGGCTAACACTAAGCCTCACCTTAGTAATGGATGCTGTCAGACAGCGACCATTACTAAGGCAGTAGTAATAATGTTAAAGAAAAACACAGAGACATAGAAATAATATTTTACTGGAATAAAATTGTTGTTGAGAGCAAAAAACGTCATCATCGAAGTACTCCAACAACCAATCCTGGTAAAAAAAACGCAAAAAATTAGTAACACATATAAAAGCAAACCAATAATTAAACGTACCTTTCCTGGGTCCAACGCTGGAGCCGCAATGTCAGTGAGTGATACTGTTTCCGTAACTTCGCTAGTAATAGGGGGCGTCAGCACTAAAAGTGCCTAGGGCAGCATCAACTCTAAATATGGCCCGGTATACAGTAAATGTCTATACTATAAAAAGTAAGAACTCCAGCAGAGGGATATGAATTCTCCTGGTACTAGGTTCCTCTTCCACGAGCCACCTCCAAAAACACATTGTTAAAGAAACAAACAGGGCAGATTTGATACAATATGTTAAGCTTACTTAAGGGGCAGTGCTTGACACAGGGATTCAAATCACCTCTTCCTCAGGCCCTGGACTAGGAAACACCAGTCTTAGGGCCTGTTCACATCAGCGTTGGTTTCCGTTCATGGGTTCCGTTGCAGCTTTCCGTTGGAGGAACCCATGAACGGAAAGGCAAATGGAAACCATAGCTTCCATTTGCATTACCATTGATTTCAATGGTAATGCTTCCATTGCAAATGGTTTCCGTTTGTCTCCATTCAATAAGGTTTCCGGTTTTTTAGCAGAAACAAAAGCGTAAATCAATGGTAATGCAAACAGAAGCTATGGTTTCCATTTGCCTTTCCGTTCATGGGTTCCTCCGACGGAAAGCTGCAACTGTTTTTTTGAGATAGCTATATTAAGTGGCTTGTGGATCAATTGGAGTTATTAAACCAGAGTTGAAAAGAGGAGTTAAAGTTCCAGTAAGTACTCTTCCTTTCTTTAACTTTTTCAATTGCTCACTGTTTTTTTGTAACTGAGATAATGGACAGCAAGATTGGAGGTTTTCCTCAGTGCATAGATGGCCATATGTATTTCACGACTGGAGCCAAAGTTCCTGTGGCAGATGTGAGCATGTTTTTCACCTGGAAGCTTGCATTAGAGATTTGGAGGAGCAAAATACAACACTGAGGACGATAGACAATCTTGAGAGGAGCAAGCAGTTAGTGGGGTAGACCTGGAGGGTGAAGACATGTGTCAGAAGGATCAGGCGAGTAGCTGGGTTAATGTAGTAGAAAGGGGTCCAAGAAAAGGAAAGCCAATCCTGTTTCTGTTATTCCAAGCAAAATTGCCAAGTTGGGAGATGATGCGAGGCTGTCAGTCTCATAAAAAGCAGCCCTAGTGGATACTGATCTCCCTAACAGCCGGAACAACAGCCCAGCTAGTAGTCGGCGGGATGGTAATGCAGGTAAGGAAAGACAATTAGTAGTTGTAGGGGGTTCTATAATCTGGAAGACGGATAGAATCATTTGTCGCCATGGCCGCCTCAACTGAAAGGTTTACTGTCTCCCTGGTACCAGGGTTCGGTAGAACGGGTGGATAAATTGCTGGGAGGGGCTGGTGATAATTCAGCTGTTGTGGTCCATGTAGGTAACAACGACAGAATAAATGGTAGGTGGAGGAGCCTTAAGAATAATTTTAAAGGCTACAAGCTGAAGGGAGGGACCTGCAAGGTAGTATTCTCAGGAATACTGCCTGTGCCTTGCGCATCACAGGAAAGACAGTGGGAGCCCAGGGAGTTAAATGCATGGCTTAAGTCTTGGTGTAGAGGAGAAGGCTTTAGGTTTCTAGAGCACTGGGCTGACTTTTCGTTGGGCTACAAACTGTATTCTGCAGATGATTTGCACCTAAATGGAAGGGGGTCCGCTGTGCTGGGGGAGAGAATTCTAGCTGGGGTGGCGGAGCATTTAAACTAGGGCTGAGGAGGGAGGTCAATGTAGGAAATGTAAAAAAGTGGTAGTTAGGTTAGAGAGGGGTCAGACTATATTGGTGGGGGAGAAAAAGACTGTGGGGAGAGGACTAGACAACAGGATAAGGAGATACTTCTGTTACAAAACAGCAGTGAAAATAAAAATGCCCAAATAATGTCAAATAAGCACATTTCTGATACCAAACGTGGCAATTTGAAATGCAAGTTAAAGTGTATGTTCACAAATGCCAGAAGTCTAGCAAGCAAAATGGAGGAACATATAGATATAGTTGGTGTTGCTGAAACATGGCTAGACTCTTCACACGAATGGGCTGTAAATCGACAGGGTTTTACACTGTTTCGGAAAGACAGGGCCAATAGGAAAGGCGGTGGTGTATGCCTGTATGTGAGAAGTGATATGAAGGCGAGTGTGAAAGAGACATTAGAGGGTGAAGATTGTGAGGAGATTGAAAACTTGTAGGTGGAATTACAAAGGGAGGTAAGCACTGAAAAAAATTACTTTTGGTGTAATCTATAGGCCCCCCAATATAACTGAGAAGATGGAAGGTCAGCTATATAAACAGATGGAGTGGGCTGCACAGGGGACTATTGTAGTGATAATGGGAGATTTCAATTATCCCGATATTAATTGGTGTGATGGGTTGGCTTCAACTGCAAAGGAAAGAAATTTCCTCAACCTGTTGCAGGAAAATTTTATGGGCCAGGATTGTGGAAGACCCGACTAGAGATGAAGTTTTGTTGGATCTGGTCATTTCTAATAATGCAGAGCTTTTTGGGAATGTCAATGTTTGTGAAAACCTTGGTAACAGTGATCACAATATAGTTATATTTTACCTATACTGTAAAAAACAAACACAGGCTGGAAGGGCAAAAACACTTAATTTTAAGAAGGCCAATTTCCCCAGGATGAGGGCTGCAATTCAGGACATAGACTGGGAAGAACTAATGTCAAATAATGGTACAAATGATAAATCGGAGATCTTAAAATCTACTTTGTATAATTATAGTGCAAAATTTATTCCTATAGGTAACAAGTATAAACGACTAAAATTAAACCCCACATGGCTTACACCTTCTGCATAAAGGGCAATATATGACCAAAAAAAGGGCATGTGAAAAATACAAATCTGAGTGTACATCTGTAGCCTTTGTAAATTATAAAGAGCTTAATAAATTCCATGAAAGGCAGGTGGCCCAGGATAGTAAAACAAATCCCAAAATATTCTTTAAGTATGTAAATGGAAAAAAGTCAAGGTCTGAACATGTAGGACCCCTAAATAGTGGTAATGGGGAGTTGGTCACAGGGAATAAAGAGAAGGCAGAGTTACTAAATGGGTTCTTTAGATCTGTCTATACAACACAAGAAAGAACACCTGATGTAGCCGGTGCCAGTGCTGTTAATATTTCAGTTGATATACTGAACTGGCTGAATGTAGATAAGGTCCAAGCTAAATTAAATAAAATAAATGTGCACAAGGCCCCAGGACCAGATGGGTTACACCTTAAAGTTCTTAAAGAGCTTAGTTCAGTTATTTCTGTCCCCCTCTTCATAATATTCAGAGATTCTCTAGTTACTGGTATAGTGCCAAGGAACTGGTGCAGGGCAAATGTGGTGCCTACTTTCAAAAAGGGCTCTAGGTCTTCCCTGGGTAATTATAGACCAGTAAACTTAATATCCATTGTGGGGAAAATGTTTGAGGGGCTATTGAGGGACTATATACAGGATTATGTGACAAAAAATTGTATTACAAGTGACAGCCAGCACGGTTTTATTAAGGACAGAAGTTGTCAGGCCAACTTGATTTGCTTTTATGAAGAGGTAAGCAGAAGACTAGACAGAGGGGCCGCTGTGGATATAGTATATTTGGACTTAGCAAAGGCATTTAACACTGTCCCTCGTAGACGTCTAATTTGTCAATTAAGGACTATAGGTTTAGAAAGCATAGTTTGTAATTGGATTGAGAATTGGCTCAAGGACCGTATCCAGAGAGTTGAGGTCAATGATTCCTACTGTGAATGGTCCCCGGTTATAAGTGGTGTACCCCAGGGTTCCGTGCTGGGACCACTATTATTCAACTTATTTATTAACGCTATAGAGGATGGGATTGATAGCACTATTTATATTTTTGCAGATAACACCAAGCTATGTAGTATTGTTCAGTCTATGGAAGATGTTCGTAAATTGCAAGCTGATTTGGACACACTAAGTGTTTTGGCGTCCACTTGGCAAATTAGGTTTAATGTGGATAAATGTAAAGTTATGCCCCTGGGTTCCAACAATCTGATGCATCATATGTCCTAGGGGGAGCTATACTGGGGGAGTCATTTGTTGAGAAGGATCTGGGTGTACTTGTAGATCATAAACTAAATAACAGCAATCAATGTCAATCAGCTGCTTCTAAGGCCAGCAAGATATTGTCGTGTATTAAAAGAGGCATGAACTCGCGGGACAGGGATATAATATTACCACTTTACAAAGCATTAGTGAGGCCTCATCTAGAATATGCAGTTCAGTTCTGGGCTCCAGTTCATACAAAGGATGCCCTGGAGTTGTAAGAAATACAAAGAAGAGCAACGAAGCTAATAAGGGGCATGGCGAATCTAAGTTATGAGGAAAGATTAAAATAATTAAACCTATTTAGCCTTGAAAAGGGACAACTAAGGGGGATATGATTAATTTATATAAATATATGAATGGCACATACAAAAAATATGGTGAAAGCCTGTTCCATGTAAAACTGCCTTTCCGTCTGGAAAAAAAAGGTTCATTCTGCAGAGGTGACAAGTCTTCTTTACTGTGAGAACTGTGAATCTATGGAATAGTCACCGCAGGAGCTGTCACAGCAGGGACAGTAGATGGCTTTAAAAAAAGGCTTCGATAATTTCCTAGAACGAAAAAATATTAGCTCCTATGTGTAGAAATTTTTCCGTTCCCTTTTCCCGTCCCTTGGTTGAACTTGATGGACATGTGTCTTTTTTCAACCGTACTAACTATGTAACTATGTAATGGAACTCATGAATAAAAACCAACACTGATGTGAACACAGTCTTAGTAAATCTGCCCCAATATCTATATCCACAACAATATCCAAATTTCCAATTCTTGATTTAAATAATAAAGCCTCATGGAGAAATCTTGAATTGTCCTCTCCTGTAAATGGTTAAAATTATATTTGTTTCTTGGAAAGCTGAGTAACAACTAGCATGGCCACCATTATGGCTCCGACAGGAGTTGTCCGTTTTTCAAGTGGTTTAAAAAGGATTTATTTTACTTGCAGGTGATATTATTTTATTTATACTATGAATCATTTGCATTGTGGATGAAATAATTTTTCATATACATTATTATATATTATATTCACAAATATCTCTATTCCTATTCTCTTACATTATTTTATATATTATGACCTTTTCTACAAGCAGAAAGCAAGTTCTTGTTTTTATTAATTCTGTCTCTGGATAAGAATTCCCCCAGAAACAAGGAGTTAAGAAATGTATGTGAGTTGAAAAAATGACAGAATCACAATCTCTGCATGAAAAATAAAGAAAGGAAGTGAATGTAACAATAGGACAATGCTCTTTGGAGACATACTGCATAATAAACCTATCCATTTGCAGAGAAGCAGTGGGGTGCCATACTTTAGTTATAAACACCAAACTTTCCATGCTGATTTACAGATGTTTTCGACAAGGCCACATGTAACATATTTGCTTATAAAATCAGAACACATTGCATTTCGACTTTGATACAATTTCTTTGTTCTAAAATAGAATAGTTTCTCTTATCTGTGCACCAAAGTGCAACATTTATCGTAATACATGTATAAAATTAAAAATAAATACAGACTTATACCCTATTAGGACACATAAACATAAATGGGGGGTGTCCTCTGCTCGGGATACCCCTCTTTTGGCCAGATTGGAGAGCTACTGCAAAGATATGCTCCCACTCTGGGGAACTCAGAACAACCATGCATTTCATGGTCTCCCATGCATCTGAATGGGCACCATGTAAAACCTTATTTCTCCTGAAAAGTTGCAGGAAAAAGGGGCAGCAACCAGAAACTTTCCCTTGTGATAACAGCTGTAGGCTCCATAGGCTGTAGGTCCTAATTTTTAGAAGGGGTTGTTCAATAAATATTTTATCTACTTAATCCTGAAAGTCCCTACTCTTTCCAAGTCTCCAGATTTATAAATAAATCTTCTGTGCTCTATTTAAAAGTCAAGAACTAGACAGAAACTTACTTTTTATTGAAATGTAGGAACAAAGATATTGGATGAGAGAAGGAGGGGAAACAAATCCTGTTCAATACACAGTGTAGAAATCTAGAAGCATAATTCTAAGACATTGGCATTTTCTATGTAATGATAAAATCCTGGGACAATTATTGCCTTCACGACCACCTACAAGTAAATATAAAAAGTCTACACACCCCTGTTAAAATACCAGGTTTTTGTCATGTTACAAAATCAGTACAAGATGACTCATTTCAGAAGTTTTTCCACCTTTAATGTCCCCTATAATCCATACAATTGTATTGAAAAACAAACTGCAATCTTTTAGGGTAGAAAAATAAAAATAAAGAACAAAAATAATGTGGTTGCATAAATATGCACACCCTTAAACTAATACTTTGTTGAGTTACCCTTTGACTTTAAGAGAGCATATTTTTTGGGTAGAAGTCTATCAGCATGGCACATCTTGACTTGGCAATTGTTACCCACTGTTCCTTGCAAAATTGCTCCAAATCTGCCAGATCGCATGGGCATCCCCTGTGTACAGCCCTCTTCAGGTCACCCCACAGACTGTCAATGGGATTCAGGTCTGGGCTCTGGCTGGGCCATTCCAAAACGTTGATCTTCTTCTGGTGAAGCCATTCTTTTGTTGATTTGGAGGTATGCTTTGGGTCATTGTCGTGCTGAAAGGTGAAATTCCTCTTCATCCTCTGCTTTTTGGCAAAGGCCTGCAAGTTTTGTGCCAATACTGACTGATATTTGGAACGGTTCATAATTCCCTCCACCTTGACCAACGCCCCAGTTCCAGCTGCAGAAGAACAGCCCCAAAGCATAATGCTGCCTCCACCATGCTTCACTGTGGGTATGGTGTTCTTTTGGTGATGTGTAGTGTTGGCTTTGTGCTAAACATACATTTTGGAATTATGGCCAAAAAGTTCGACCTTGGTCTCATTAGACCATAACACGTTTTCCCACATGTTTTTGGCAGACTTGATGTAGGTCTTTGCAAAAGATAGCCGGCTTGGTTCTTTTTTAAATATGAAGAATACGGGTTATTGTGTCACATGCACTACACAAACAGTACCTGCCATAAGGTCCTGTAGCTCCTTTAATGTTGCTGTAGGCCTCTTGGTAGCCTCCTGGACCAATTTTCGTCTTGTCTTTTCATCAAGTTTTGAGGGACGTCCAGTTCTTGGTAATGTCACTGTTGTGCAAAATGTAATCCACTTCTTGATGACCGTCTTCACTGTGTTCCATGGTATGTCTAATGCCCTGGAAATTCTTTGGTACCCTTGTCCTGACTGATGCCTTTCAAAATTTAGATCCCTTTGATGTGTTGTAAGCTCTTTACGGACCATGGGTTTTGCTGTCACATGCAACAAACAAAATCCTAATAGAACAGTTGCACTTTATATGGGGTTACTCAGAATCACTTTAAATAATGGCAGCTGTGTACTGATTACTATTTAACATGTGTTTAAATGTTATTGGCTAATTCTGAACACAACCACATCCCCAATTATAAGAGGGTGTTCACACTTATGCAACCACATTATTGTAGTTTTGTTCTTTTTAGTTTTCCCCTCTAAATGATTTCAGTTTGTTTTTCAATGGAATTGTACAGATTATGGGTGACATTAAAGGTGGAAAAAGTTCTGAAATGATTACTCTTGTACTGATTTTTTGACATGACAAAAAAACCTGGCATTTTAACAGGGGCTTTTTATATTCACTGTATTGTTTACACCAGGGCACATTAACATCAAGGTCCTTAAAAAAAAAGAATATCGGAATGCATCTATAACATCTCTACAGGTTTTGAAAAACATAGATTATCTCTCCATGTTAAACAGATGCATAACTGTAGTCCGAAGGGATTGACATTCTCAGCAATACAATCAGCTAAATGAGATTGAAGGAAAGGTGATTATATTGCACGTATATAATGAGCAGTGTTACGACCAGCGGGTTGTGGACCAACTGGGCAATGCCACGAGTTAGGCTTAGGGCCGCCTAAGGGGTGTTATCTAAATAACTGTAGCGTCTATGGCCACGGGCCGTCAGGTTTACACACCTCCCGATGCCCGCAGCCATGGATCCGTGAGCGCTGGTCCCCACCTCCTTCCTAGGAGACGCCAGCGCTCACTTTTGCTCCGGTCTGCTGTGTCCCGTTTTACACCTGTAAAACAATCATCATCATCAACCACATGATTTCCTGGTCTATAAGAAGGCCCCAGCCCTTCTGATCCTTGCTTGAGCATTGTTAGTATTCCCAAGTCTGTCTTGCAAATGGTCCCTTAGTGTTTCCCATTCCAGTTGTTACCCATGACCTGTTACCTGTTCCTGTATCCTGTGCTGTTCTTGCTCCTGTGCCTACTAGTGTCGGAGTCCACTGCACCTGCTGTCGTTTGCCACGTCCAGTGTCTTCTGCCATGTCCAGTGTCTTCTGCCACATCGGATACTTCCTGCCACGTCTGGCGCTACCTGTTGCACCGACCTCCATCTGTGCTGAAGCCACAACCACTGTCTGGACTATTTCAGGTACCCAAGTGTTACTAACTACTATAGACTTTCGTATAGACTGTGACCTGTTCAGCTGCCTCTCCGCTACGGCGGAGCGGCCTAGTGGTTCCACATACCCTGTGATCGTGACAGTAGCCTCCCCAGTCTTCACCCTTTTAACCCCCCCTACAGGGATCTGGACTTCGTTGTGGGGAGGCTACCAGGTCGCTACCTCTTGAGGTGGTCACGGTGGGAGTAGCAGCTGGCCCCGCGGACCAGGTACAGGTACTGGCAGATGGTACCTTAATAGGTACATACGTAAAGCAGGAGAACAAATCAGACACCAGCAACTTGGATAGGAAACAGGCCCAGGACACTGGCAGGAAATGTATGAGATCCAGCGCCGAGGACCACTAGCAGGAGCGGAACCCACCGCCGGCGTTACAGGCAGAATCCCAAAAATGTATCATTTTGAATCATTAGTCCTAAGTGACTTAATTCAGAACTTTAGATCTTTGGATTCTTGACAGATGATTAATAATAAAAAAAAGGTTAATAGGGTTGTGCGTTTCTTTTTCATGCCACATCCCTATCCCTATTTCCTGTAGTGGACCCCATCATTTTATGCTATTCTGTCTCTCGTTCTCATCTTGCATACAGTATCATTCATAATGGGCTAAATGTTAGACATGATAGTCAACATCCAACTCAAAGATTACCTTACATTGGGTTGTACTATTCTACAGATTAGCAGAGGAACAAAATGGAACAAAGTCAGTCAAATCTGTATATTTACACTAGTGTATATAAAAAAATAATGAGAAATAGGTAGATGTAACTATATTTTATAATGTGTCAATAAAGATGTATTGTATCCTTTTTATTTTTTTATTTGTCTAAAATGGAAGATGTTTTAAGGTTCTTTCTCAAGTTGTTGTACATATTCATAATCCAGTCCATGTTTTCTAGATATCTATTCTGCCTGTATAACTTTTATCCTTAGGGGGACATTTTACATATGTTATTTTACTGAAAAAGTAGCTAAGTGGAGCTCCAAAATGCATCTAAATTGATATATATTTGGTGAAGTTATTCAGTAAAATTGTCTCATAAAGCGGTTGTCTTTAACACAATGAGATATTAGCCAAACCAGACCTTTCCTTCATTTGCAGCAGAGGAGCAGAAGCACCAGACAATATTGGCTTCCCAGATAACAGACCACACAGGTGCAAAATAGAACACTGATCAGTCTTGATGTCCAAATCAATCTAGCGTGCAGACGCAGGATCGTCAAAATTAAAAAGCAATACCCAAAGAGGAGACCACCTTGATACGGGCACGCTACACAGCACTGGATCTTAAGGTTATCATCGCAACGGATAAACAAGGACATGTGTACGCAGCAGATGTCTTTTAATATTTTCCTAGATGTGTGAGATGTAATAATTTATTATATATAATATATTGGAAATAAGTGCACATCTACTGTTTATCAATTAATTTGTGTGATCAGGTTTACAGATATTATTATATTTGGATATACAGTATGTTATGAGACAATCTATGCCAAGTGGAGAACAACTGTATTGCTGAATATTTGTGGATTTACCATAAGTGCTTCACATAGGAAGCATTTATTTAATTATTTATTTTTGTTAATTATATAGTGCCAGCATATTCCACATCGCAGTACAGAGGTTGTCCCCACTGACTGTCCCCATTGGGGCTCACTTTCTAAATTCCCTATCTGTATATTTTTGGAGTGTGGGAGGAAACCGGAGTATTCAGAGGAAACCCACTCTAACCTGGGGAGAATGTACAAACTCTATGCAAATGTTGTCCTTGGTTGGATTTGAATCAAGGACACAAGCACCGAAAGGCAACAGTGGTAACCGCATGTTTGTACAGTATTTCGTGCTTGTTTATGTTTCTCTCTGGTTCTCCAGATTCCTCCCAATATCATACTAGTAGGGTAATTGGCTTCCTTTGAAATTGGCCCTAGTGGGTATACAGTAGATTGTTAGTCCCAGTGGGAACAGTTATTACATTTAGGGCCACAGACTATGATGGGGCGGTAGTGTTACTGTACATACTAGGAACTTAAAAAGTAAAAGCTGAGAATTTTTGGCCATAGAAGTCATTATTTAGTGTCTATTAATTGTGTGTTATCTGTACACCATATAAAATTGGCCTCTCTGTGAATGACACTACCGCTATTATACACCTACATGCCAAGAAACCTCTTGTAAGCCTAACAACACTGGAAAGCAACATTTTTTATTAGATCTGGGAGTCAGAGATCACAAGTGTTTAGCAGTGCAGGGCTACACATGTATTTAACAGATATGCCAGAAAAGTCATTATAGAAATAACATCTAGTGGAATTATTTAATGAGCTTTTTTCTTTGGACGTTCACTTGCACTGAACAACTTTTCCATTATAAATCTGTAAAGCTGGCGATATAGATTTTTATTGCGTTGATTGAAGTGAAAAGACTGTTTAGCTATTAACTAACAACCTCTCTATTCAGAATGAAGGCAATTAAATTGCACGCAGCACTATTCAATTAAGCATCTCTCCATGAGACATTGTAATACAGCACCCAGTGCCGTTATATATTGCCTTTTACATTACTCTACAAGATTAATATGGAATTAGGAGTGGGTTGAAGAAACATGTAGTACATTATGCACTTGATGTAGATGGATTTTTAATGATTTATTTGCATATATTTACCACATACTACTCAACTATAATTAAATGTATTTTCTTTTAGCAATTTGATGTTCAATAATTGGTTTCAGGATTTGTTGTTATATTCTTCAAAATTATTTCTTCCAACCTACCGTAATCACCAGAGGAAAATACAACATTTTCATTTGACTGATTTATTGAATTTTGTCAAACAGAAACTGCTTTAGTGTATTGTTCATAATACACTCCTCAACATTGAAATTGCAACACCAAGAAGGAAAACTTTTGGAATTGTGGAAATCACAGGATCGATAGACATGTCAATGATATGCAAATTATTAAAAAATGAAAACAAAATATTCCAAACATCTTGATTTATTTAGTATCGAGTATGAGCACCTCACGAAGAAATACACGCACTTGCACGCCTTGGCATGCTATCAATGAGGTTATTTATGGTTGTCTGTGGAATGTTATGCCACGCTGAATGCACTTGGGCACGCAAATCATCAAGATTGGCCGCTGGCATCTCACTTTATAATTGTCGACTTATGACAATTCAGATGTGCTCAATGGAAGACAAGTCCTGAGATGCTGCAGGCCATGGTTGCTCATTTAGGCCACGCTGCATGCTCACAGTAGCACGAACAACATGCGGCATGGCGTTGTCCTGTTGAAAAACTGTTTCTGGGACACTTTGGAGAAATGGCCGTACCACTGGTTCCACAACCAAATCAATGTAACGCCAAGCTGTTAGTATACCTAAAATGAAGACTAGAGGGGTCCGGCTAGTGTACTTTATGCCACCCCACACTATAATGCTGGTAGTAAGACTGGTGTTATGTTCCCTTTTTAAGGCCTCTTCATGGTGTTGCCCACGTGGTATCCAGACAAATCTTCGGCTATCATTGCATCTGAGACAAAAGCGGGACTCATTGCTGAAGAGGATAGACCTCCATTCCAGCCTCCATTGACGTCTTGCTGTACACCATGATAGCTTTTGAGAGCGGTGGAGTGTGGTCAATGGAAGACCTGTAGCTGAACGTCTAGTTCGTAGCCCAATGTCGTGCAAATGCCTTCTGATGGTTTGTGTCGACACTGGTTGCCTCCCTAGGCTTGGGATGTGACATCCAATTTCAATTGCAGTACAGAATGGATCACTACGCGTCATTCTTCCAATCAGACGATCCATCCATGCAGAGGTTTAAATCCGTGCACCTCTTGCTGACAATCCCGTTCGATATTGGTCTCCCGACCTCCGGGACATGCAACGTTGAACAGTGCTGACATCTCGGCCTAGGCGCGTAACGATCTGCCAGACTGATAAACCAAGGCCTCTCAGTTCAAGGATTCTGTCCCACTCAGTTTGCGACAAGTGGCGATAACTGGCACGTCAAAAAAAACATGGAGGCATCGCACAAATCCCACACTTGATCCGATTTTTGAGGTTTCATATGGTTAAAAAACTTTGCTTTCAATCTGGCTTTTATGCCCCTTCCACACGCCACAGATTGGAGCTAGATGCTTGAAAATTTGATAATTTGCAGATCTTAGCGACTCCCGCTGCTTCCTCGATTTGAATAGCATTACAGCTTGCCCTTCTTGGTATTGCAATTTCAATGTTGAGGAGTGTAGTATTGTTGCTACATATGGCCACAATACTACCGGAAAAAAGGTGACACATGGCACCACATCATGCAGATCAAACAGGATAAGTCAAAATTGATAGTGCGATAATAAAACTGCTCACCTTGGAGAGTTGTATAACCACAGGTACAACGCTGGTGTAGACAGGTAATAATGTATATAACCGAAAAGCACAGCATGGATCTAGAATGGCTCAGAAAAAGTAAAATGCAGCCATCAGCAAGCAGGTGTTCAAGTGTGAACCAGATCCTAGGGCGTATACCCATAAAGCATCCAAAGCATGAATATATATAACCTAAAGAAAAAGATGCCACAACACTAGAGAATATGGAAAAATAGAAAAGTACTTTATTGGAAATAACATATTAATACACAATGATTAAAAAAGAATCCATCAACCAACAGGTTAAAAAAGACATACAAGCCATGCAGAATACAAGGTAAGTAACGTCTAAATAGACAAAAATAATAAAAACCAAATGGCATAACCTGGTACTAAATTAGTCGGCAAATTGTACATTGTTTTGATGAGTACAAATAAATAGAGGTATATGCCAAGTAAAATGGTCTAAGAAAGAGTACTCAAAAACATGAAAATAGTGCCGCAAGAAAAAATGAGCAGTGTTAATATGTAAACAAAAATATTAACAAAAGATGATAGTAATTAAGCATACCCATTTAGAGTCCAGGTAAGTGCACAGCAAGATGTCTGCCCCAACGCGCGTTTCGGCGCAACTGCCTTCGTCTGGGGGTAGCATCGAATAGTATATGTTCCACTTCTTATAGGAGAAGCCGACCAATCAAAGAGCATCCTAATCAGGGGACCCAGGTGTAAAAGTATAATAATACATGTATCGCCACATATTTACCGTTCGCTTCCTCGAGGTGGAAACAAGATGGCCGCGCCTACCAGAAGCGCCGGTCACGAGGGTCCGGAGCCGGATACACGTCACCGCGTCAATAGACGCGGTCACATGAGTCCGAAGTCCGGCGCGTCATGAGCGGCGGGACGGAGGCCGGCCACTTGTGCACCAATCAGAGGAAGCGACGCAGCGAGGAGATGGGTAACCCTGGATACGCAGTGTTTGTAGAAACGGCCGTAAATCCTGATAAGGTTTAAGACACCAGTGAAGGAAATTTTGTGATTTAAATATGACTCTAATGCAAAGAAACATATGTACATGAGACATTGTTATATGTCATAAGGACATAATAGATGCAACGATCATGGGTGACAAACCCATGAATATAAAAGGAAAAAAGAGAAATAATAATTAATAAAATAATGAATGAATAAAAGGTGCAAGGTGCATAATAGTGAGAATGTATGTGAGAATCATGATGAAGGTGACAAAAAAAGAATGCAGGAATGAATGAATGAGTGAAAATGTGAAAACAAGAATGATAAGATGTAGTTAGACAATAAGTCCAATACAAAGAAAAGAAAAACATTAAGCACGTGAAATAATGCATAGTGGTGAAGAAAGGTGCATAATAAATGATATATTTATTCATATACAAATATCATTATAAGGAACTTTAAATGAATAAATAATAATAAAGTAATAAAATAACACTGGTTATTATGTTGACAAGAATGGCCATAAAACCATGACAGCAAGCACAGGAGTTGATCTGCGTGCTGACTGGTCACTGCGCATCCCAAAAGGACAAGATCAGTGGTGATGTACAGCGACATCCTAAGGAGTGGAAAGCAAGGAATCCAGGTATAATGAAATACAAGAACTCATATCAAGAGTCTAATCTGTAAGAAACAAATGCAAAGTGTTAAAATCACAAAGACTCACAAGATCCTTAATGTGCAACAGTAACAAAATCCAACACCACTAAAAGCTGCTGACAGTCAGAGAAATTATGAAAACCCTGCGGTCTCATTGAGACCTGCCGGGTGCATGGTTTGAAGCCTCCAAATACATTTGCATTCCAGCTGCAATAGACGTTTTTTTAGATCACAACCACGCATACCAAGATTAATATGATCAATGCCCCTAATTTTTAACATCTTAGAGTTACAGGCATGATGTAGTCGGAAATGTCTGGGGATTGTCTTAAGCTGTTCAGCATTGTCTGCGGTTTTTGCGTTTTCAATGTCCCTAACATGCTCCCTGACCCTCAAATGCAGCTCACGAGTGGTCATGCCTACATATATCTTCGGGCATGGGCAAAGGGCATAATATATAACCCCCTTAGTGCCACAGGATATAGGCCAACAAATTTTAAAGACATGATTACCACTGGAGTCCGCAAAATCTTCCGAACGCTCAACATTGGGGCAACTGATACAGTCACCGCATGGTATACAGCCCCATTTTGGCTCCTTGGTGACAAAAACCCGGCCTGGTTTAGTAGGTGAAAGGTAACTACGTACCATGGCGTCGCGCAGGTTGGGAGCTCTGCGCGGTGCCATGGCAGGATAATGAGGAAGAACCTTCAGCAGAATGGGGTCAGTCAATAATATGGGCCAAAATTTGTTCAGAACATTACGCATTTCTGTCCACCGTGAATTAAAGGTGGTAACAAATCTCACCTTGGGTTGGATGCCAGTTTTTGGGATGACTTGAAGTAGTTGTTGTCGATTAGTTTTAGATGCTCGTTGCCGAGCTTTACATATGCTGCGTTGACTGTAACCCCTTTGAGTAAACCTGTCTCCCAGCTCTTCAAAACGAGACTTAAGATCTTCCTCAGTAGAGCAGATCTTCTTGATGCGTAAAAATTGACCCACTGGGATAGTATCGATGGTATGTCGAGGGTGTGAGGAGGTAGCATGCAGTAGTGAGTTGGTAGAGGTTTCCTTCCGATGAAGATCCGTCTGTAAAAGACCATTACCATCTTTCTTAATTAGAATATCCAAAAAATTAATACTGGAATGACTCCATTTATATGTAAGTTTGATATTGAGCAGATTGCAGTTCAAGGCATTGATAAATAATAGGAGGTCATCGGGAGTGCCCTGCCAGATCATAAAGATGTCATCAATGAACAGTACCCAAAAGGGGACACGGCTCATTGGCGGCCCATGATCCGACAGGAAGAGGTCCCTCTCCCACAGCCCCAGGAACAAATTGGCATACGAGGGTGCACAGGCTGCCCCCATAGCCGTCCCCTGGAGCTGTAGGAAAAACGAACCGTTAAAAGTAAAGAAATTATGTTTGAGTGTAAAATCTAAGAGTGATAGAATAAGTTGGGAAATCTCACTTTCGATATCACTCATTAACAAAAAATTCCTAACTGCATGCAAACCATCACTATGCTGAATACTGGTGTAAAGAGACTCAACATCGCATGTAACTAATAGATGGTCTGAATCTAAATGGATCCCCTCGATCTTCAATAGTAGTTCAGCTGAGTCACGCAAGTAGGATGGGAGACACTCAACCAGGGGTTTCAAATGGAAATCAATCCATTTACATGCTT
Organism: Rhinoderma darwinii; assembly: GCF_050947455.1. Taxonomy (NCBI): domain Eukaryota; kingdom Metazoa; phylum Chordata; class Amphibia; order Anura; family Rhinodermatidae; genus Rhinoderma; species Rhinoderma darwinii. The sequence goes on along the minus strand of NC_134690.1, from coordinate 360,579,891 downwards.
TTTCAGTGAGACCCCCAGTGCCTGAAATGATAGGCCTAACTGGCGGGTTCTTTGCATCTTTGTGAATTTTAGGCAGTAGGTACGTCGTTGGTATAGTGGGTTCCGGTACATATAAAGAATCGCTTAAAGATTTCGTGATTGTACCATTCTCCACAGCATCCTGCAGGATCTTATGAAATTTCAATCTAAAGGATGACAGGGGGTTAAAGGTAAGCTTTTGGTAACAAACTGCATTCTGTAGTTGGCGGTTGGCTTCAGAAATATACAATTGACGTGGCCAAAGTACTACGTTACCCCCTTTATCCGCCGGTTTCACTATCACGTCATCCCAAGCTTTCATTTTAGCGAGACTTGCTCTCTCTGACCGATTCAGATTATCATGGCCAATTCCACTAGATATTGTACTCCATCATTGGAAACAAGCTTCACGAATAAATCGACTGCTGGACAGATGGAAAGAGGGGGAAATTTTGTGGACTTATTCTTTATGCACGTCGGTATCTTACCTTTAGGCGTACATTCCTCTTGATCAAGCAATTCTTCCAACACACGCAGTGTCTCTTTTTCTTGTGATGTTGTGAAGATGTTATCCTCCTCCCTGAAGTACCACTTCTTAAAGATCAAGGATCTGCCAAATAGTTGTAAATATTTTACTGCCGAGAAATGGTCAAAAGAAGAGGCGGGGGAAAAAGTTAGCCCCCTTTCCAAAAGAGACATGTCACTAGACGTAAGTGAGTGTTGAGAAAGGTTGATTACCTTCAGATGTTGGTGACCCAAATTAAGCTCCAAGGTTGGAGTAGGATGCACTTGTCTGGGATTATAATCAGCTCCTCTGTTAGCTCTTCTTTTGGGGTATACTGAGTTATTATAATTGACTTTGCGTTTTTGTCTGGTATTGATACGTCCTGGACCCGTATTGCGTGTCGTCATATCGTATTGATCACTAAGGGATGATATAGAAGAAATAGATGGAGAGCGACTAGCACTCAGAGTTGGTGTTCGGCGGTTCCATCTATACATCCGTTTTTGGGTGTAATCATCATGGTCAGGAATCAATTTTTTAATTTTAATTGACTCGATTTCTTTCTCCCATGTAGTACATTGTTGTTCCAAATGACCATTGAAAATCTCAAGACTCTCCCTGGACATTTCCAACTTAAAGCGTGATTGGATGGATTCCAGCTCCACATCCATTGTATTGAGTGACTTGGTATTGAGATCAATAAGCAGATCCATCATTTTTCGTGAGCAGGCGTTGCAATTGTTTTCCCACGAGGATGTGAAATTCTCATCCTCAATGGGGAACGATGGGAACACCTGGACACGTAGGCCCCTAGGGATAAGGTTGTGTTGAAGGTAATTCTGTAGGAAAGCACGGTTCCACCATATCTTCATCCTTTTGTGCATGAGGTTTTTAAAATAATTCTGAGACTCCCTAACATCTCTCTGACTGCCAGCACCTGTGGCCATGGATCCATCTTTAAAAACATTTGAAATTTGGGAAAGCCAAGATTGTTCCCTGGCCCGAAAGTCCATAGTTGGATTACTGGAAATATCTGTGAAAAACAGAAACAAAGCGAATAATATAACCGAAAAGCACAGCATGGATCTAGAATGGCTCAGAAAAAGTAAAATGCAGCCATCAGCAAGCAGGTGTTCAAGTGTGAACCAGATCCTAGGGCGTATACCCATAAAGCATCCAAAGCATGAATATATATAACCTAAAGAAAAAGATGCCACAACACTAGAGAATATGGAAAAATAGAAAAATACTTTATTGGAAATAACATATTAATACACAATGATTAAAAAAGAATCCATCAACCAACAGGTTAAAAAAGACATACAAGCCATGCAGAATACAAGGTAAGTAACGTCTAAATAGACAAAAATAATAAAAACCAAATGGCATAACCTGGTACTAAATTCGTCGGCAAATTGTACATTGTTTTGATGAGTACAAATAAATAGAGGTATATGCCAAGTAAAATGGTCTAAGAAAGAGTACTCAAAAACATGAAAATAGTGCCGCAAGAAAAAATGAGCAGTGCTAATATGTAAAAAATATTAACAAAAGATGATAGTAATTAAGCATACCCATTTAGAGTCCAGGTAAGTGCACAGCAAGATGTCTGCCCCAACGCACGTTTCGGCGCAACTGCCTTCGTCTGGGAGTAGCATCGAATAGTATATGTTCCACTTCTTATAGGAGAAGCCGACCAATCAAAGAGCATCCTAATCAGGGGACCCAGGTGTAAAACTATAATAATACATGTATCACCACATATTTACCGTTCGCTTCCTCGAGGTGAAAACAAGATGGCCGCGCCTACCAGAAGTGCCGGTCACGAGGGGCCGGAGCCGGATACACGTCACCGCGTCAATAGACGCGGTCACATGAGTCCGAAGTCTGGCGCGTCATGAGCGGCGGGACGGAGGCCGGCCACTTGTGCACCAATCAGAGGAAGCGACGCAGCGAGGAGATGGGTAATCCTGGATACGCAGTGTTTGTAGAAACGGCCGTAAATCCTGATAAGGTTTAAGACACCAATGAAGGGAATTTTGTGATTTAAATATGACTCTAATGCAAAGAAACATATGTACATGAGACATTGTTATATGTCATAACGACATAATAGATGCAACGATCATGGGTGACAAACCCATGAATATAAAAGGAAAAAAGAGAAATAATAATGAATAAAATAATGAATGAATAACCTTTTAGATACGAAAGCAATTGAAATTTTAAAAAAAACAACCTTTTCTCATTTTTCTCCTGAAGTAATGTAAAAGAGAAAATATATTATTTGTATCGCCACATCCATAAAGGTCTGAACTATTACAATGTTGTAAAAGCAAAAAATTAAAATGCCACAATTGGTGTTTTTTGGTGTCCTTATCTCCCACAAAAAAATGTATAAAAAGTGTTGAAAAAGTCACATTTACCCTGAAATGGTACCAATAAATGCTACAGCTTATCTCGCAAAAAGAAAACCCCTTACAAAGCTCAATAGATGAAAAAATATAAATTTTAAAAGTCTAAGAATATGGCAACACAACATTTTTTTGTAACAATTAGTTTTTCTTTGTAAAAGTAATAATACAAAAAAAAACAACTATATAAACTTGGTATTGCTGTAATTGTATTGACACTCAGAAAGTGAACATGTTGTTTTTACCATCTGATGAACGCTGTAAAAAACGAAACCAAAAACAATTGAGGAATGAGCATCAGGAACTAGTACTATGTAAAAATAAGGGAAACGTGATCAAGAATTTGTTTCCATATTTCTGGTAACTGGAAGGTGTTTGGCCACTGTAAGATGCCCGTAAAAAAACAACCTGGTTGTATTTCGGAAGAAAAACTTATTTAGACTCTCCAGTACCTTTAGGCCTCATACACACATGCATATTACAGCTCTGTACATCCCCCAGATCCGTTACTTCACAACGAGGTATACAGAGTTTTTTTTAGTCAGATAACATATGAACAGAGAAAAAATCTGTACCTATAGTTCCATAGAATGGAGCATCAGGGGCTCTGTGTGCCGCTGTGACGCTCCGTGCATGCAACAGTTTTTGTTCTTCTATCTGTACATGCTCATGCATCTCAAATATATTCTGCTAAGTATTCCCCTAAACTACCCAAATTTACAGGGTTAATCCTCTACCCCACACAATGCAAGAATTGTGCTTACTTTTATAACTGAACTTGGCATCATGCTAATTGTTTATACTGTAATATAAGAAGAGTCAAATAAATACAATAACCAAAAATACACAAATAATGTTTTCTTTATAAAATGAAATTTAGATTTAATTTTAAAAATTCATTTTTCTTTGCTGTCCTTATAAAATTAATATAAAGCTGGAGGAAATTACATTTTCCATAGATTATTTCCCAAGGACACTGATTCTATAAGCAATAACATACTGTGAGGTTTGGCATATTCTAGATAGTGTATACATTTACCTTTTCTTAGCAATCATTCTATGTATATAAACTAGTTTAGGGATCGCAGGCAAGTAATGTTGTGAAATAAAGGCTTCCAGTCTAAATACAAAGTCATTCTACTCAGCAAGATCCAAACTATTAAACAAACCACAGAATTAAAAGTAAATTACATAACTAATGCATGCAAGGCAAAAAGAACTTTAAAATATGGCCATTATGGATGTGCCTATGAATCTTTTGCTTGAGATTAACCAAGCTGGGATAAGTGATTAAGGCTAGAAATGGGCTATCAATAGGCTGGTGGATATGCCAACAATTCTGTATTAGGGTATGTTCACATGGCTTATTTTCGGCAGTTTTTTGGGTTGAAATGGCCGAAAAATCTGAAGCAGAACGACTCCAAACATCTGCCCATTGATTTCAATGGGAAATACGGTGTTCTGTTCCGACAGAGCGTCTTTTTACGCGGCCGTTTTGAAAAACAGCCGCGTAGAAAACCGCCCGCGAAAAAAAAGTGCATGTCACATCTTGAGACGTTTTTGGAGCAGTTTTTCATTGACTCTATAGAAATATAGCTCCAAAAACGGACGTAAAAAAACGGCGCTAAAAACACGAGTTGCTAAAAAAATGTCTGAAAATCAGGAGCTGTTTTCCCTTGAAAACAGCTCCATATTTTCAGATGTTTTTTAGTAAGCGCCTGCAAATTACCCTTTCATATTCTGTAATATGTAGGCCCTGGTGGTACAGTATGGTCCCATAGCAAGGTACTATATATTTACATTCAGCTTGCGGCATCAGTGCCTAAACATGTGAACCAGGCTTTAAAGTAAATGTCCAGCTGTGAACGCAATTTTTTTTGCTATAAATAGATTAAGGGTATGTTCACAGGGCTTATTTTCTGACATTTTTCGGGCAGTAAATGTCCGAAAAACGGCCGAAAAATTGGAAGCAGAACGCCTCCAAACATCTGCCTATTGATTTCAATGGGAAAAACGGCGTTCTGTTCCGACGGGCCATGAAAAAGAAGTGCATGTCACGTCTTGAGCCATTTTTGGAGCCGTTTTTCATTGACTCAATAGAAAAACAGCTCCAAAAACAGCCATAAAAAACGTAGCGAAAAATGCGAGTTGCTAAAAAAACGGCTGAAACCCCTCAGGGTATGTGCACGGAGCTGTTTTCAAGGGAAAACAGCTCCTGATTTTCAGCCAGTTTTTAAGCAACTCGTGTTTTTCGCTGTGTTTTTTACGGCCGTTTTGGAGCTGTTTTTCTATCGAGTCAATGAAAAACAGCTTCAAAAACGGCTCAAGAAGTGACATGCACTTCTTTTTCGCGGGCGTCTTTTTATGCGCCGTTTTTTGGAACAGAACGCCGTATTTGCCATTGAAATCAATGGGCAGATGTTTGTAGCCATTCTGCTTCCATTTTTCAGGCGTTTTTAGAGGCGTAAATGCCCCGAAATACGCCTGCAAACACTACGTGTGCACACTCTCTTAACCCCTTAATACCGAAGGTGTTTTAAACCTTAGCGACCAGAGCAATTTTCGCAGTTTTGCTATTCACAGATGTAACGCAGTATAACTCTGTATGTGTTTTATGTATCAATGTGAATTTTGCACTGTTTTCTTGGGACATGTAGTGCTTCCTTTTTGTGGTATATATGTATAGGTAACATTTTTGTTACTTTTTTTATAACCGTGGAAAGACAGAAAAAAAATGAAAAATTTTGATTTTTCATCATTTAAAATGTAACAGTTTGAAAATAAAAGTAATTGTATCATACAAATGTATTGAAATATATTTTTTCATTTATCCTGATCATAAGGACACCTGACTTGGAGGTGCAGTTTATTTTTTTGGACCAGAAATATAGTATAAAACACAAGTGCCCCTTTTTTCAATTGCGCACTAAAATGTCTTCATTTCGTTTTTTACATCATAGTATTAATGTATGGGTAATGGATTTGAAGTCCAATAAATAATGGTAAAAAAAAATTGTGTTCTACAAACTAGACACTCTAAAGTCTATTTCTAGTGGTTCAATTTCCGTTTTAACCCTTCACACTTTTTACAGAATTTGTCCAAACTTGGGCCCAAAAAATTTAAATAGCATTTTTTTTTACAAAAATGTCACTTTTCTTAAGCCATTTTGAAACACCATACGACATACTGGTAAAAGTGACACCTTTCCACATTCTGCTACTTCTCCCGTGTACGGCGATACCAAATATGTTTGTCTAATCTATTATATGGAGCCATTATAGGGCATATCATAGAAGGAGTCCATTTTGGCTTTTGGAGGCCTGTCACACCAGAATTAATTTTAGTGCACCATGCTGCATTTGCCATAGTACTGGAGTGGCAGACTGTCAGAATTTACCAAAAATTACCATGATACACAAAAATACACACCCCAAATTCTATTTCTAGTGGTTCAATTTCTATTTTAACCCTTCACACTTTTATTGCTGCATAGTGCTGGTGCTAGTGGTCTCCGATTGTTGCCCTGAAGCCCGAGGCTGTTACTAACAGCCCGGTCTTCAAGAGATCCCCGGGAAAACCGCTCCGATTCGGCCCCCTCCTTCGCAAACCACTCAGATGCGGCACTTGCTATTGAGTGCCGCATCTGAGGGGTTAAATACGATCGGAGACCACTGCTAGTGGTCTCCGATCGATGCCCTGAAGCCCGAGGCTGTTACCAGCAGCCCAGTTTTCAGCAGCACCCCGCACGATGCGGGGAAAGTTCTTCTGAAGTGCCGACGTGAAAAGCCGACACTTCAGAAGAACTACCCTGAACGGCCGACGTAAAAACACTATACGCCAGTCGTTAAGGGGTTAAAGTTCTGATTTATAGTGTAATATATCTTCATAGCAGTTGGAGCTCTCTTTTTCTAGTGCAATACCCCAAATGCCCTGCAAAGACATGCATTAACATGAATTAAATGATCAAATTCTGCAACCATGACTAGGGGAAGCTTAGGAGCTTACTGCATAACATAACTCAAACAGTATGCAGTAAGCTTCTAATTTCCCTCTAGTGGCCAGAATTGTGTCATTTAAAATGCCTCTTTCTCCACTTATTTGCCACTTCTTCTCCTCCCCTCTGCCTCTTGCACTGATCATTTACTCTCAGTTGACTGCTAAAATTCGTCTTGGAAATGAGACGCATTATCAGATCACTGAGGGATCAGGTTACTTGCTTCCCACAGAAGTCTATAGAAAGGGGAGGAGCTACTGGAGGGCGACAGAGAGACATACAGAAATGCTGCTGCAGCTTCTAGTCAGTGTTCTATCTCAGTGCTTGCTGGATTTACAGCTTCACTACTCAGCACTGCTATATAATGTCCTACATTCTGCTGCTGCTTCAGAGGGTGTGTTAGAGAGAAAGGGGAGCAGGATTTTCTCCTGTGTATAGTTTATGGGAGACATCATAGCAGCTAGTCTCTGCCACTCTGGAGTTGAGCTTAGGGAACACTAACAATTAGGGCATGGCCACACGTGGCGGATTTCCTCCGCAACTGTCTGCATCAATGCCGCACCTAATCCGGGTTGCGGATTACGGCTGCGGATCTGCCCAAAATGTGCAGAAAATTGATGCGGACTAGCTGCTGCGGACTGCGGGAAAAGTGCTTCCCTTCTCCCTATCAGTGCAGGATAGAGAGAAGGGACAGCACTTTCCCTAGTGAAAGTAAACGAATTTCATACTTACCGGCCGTTGTCTTGGTGACGCGTCCCTCTTTCGGCATCCAGCCCGACCTCCCTGGATGACGCGCCAGTCCATGTGACCGCTGCATCCTGTGCTTGGCCTGTGATTGGCTGCAGCCGTCACTTAGACTGAAACGTCATCCTGGGAGGCCGGACTGGAGACAGAAGCAGGGAGTTCTCGGTAAGTATGAACTTATATTTTTTTACAGGTTGCTGTATATTGGGATCGGTAGTCACTGTCCCGGGTGCAGAAACAGTTACTGCCGATCGCTTAACTCTTTCAGCACCCTGGACAGTGACTATTTACAGACGTCTCCTAGCAACGCTCCCGTCATTACGGGAGCCCCATTGACTTCCTCAGTCTGGCTGTAGACCTAGAAATACATAGGTCCAGCCAGAATGAAGAAATGTCAAGTTAAAAAAGCAAGACGGATCCGCAGCACACATAACATGTGCATGACAGCTGCGGACTTCATTGCGGAAATTAGAATCTCCATTGAAGTCAATGGAGAAATTCCGCCATGAGTCCGCCACTGCTCCGCAACAGACAGAGCATGCTGCGGACACCAAATTCCGCTCCGCAGCCTATGCTCCGCAGCGGAAATTTACGCATCGTCTAAACGAACACTGCTAAATTAAAGTGGAAGTCAATGGACAAACGGCTCCGCTGCGGATTAACGCTGCGGAGTGTCCGCAGCGGAATTTAAGTGAAATTCCGCCACGTGTGAACCCAGCCTTACAGAAATAGCCTATAGAGGAGAAAACTTGTGAGCAATGCAGGATATGTGTCATATAATAGTCAGAAATACTGTTATTCCTCTGAAACTGAAATGGCAGGTACACTTTAACCCTAAGATTATTAAGGGGATTTGGAGGTCTGTATCAGTAAAAAAAATCCTGATCACTTTTAAGATATATTTAAAAAAATATTCTGGACAAAATGTTTGACCAAAATACAATATGGTATTAAAAGGAGGACATTTATGTGTTTGAATTGTAAAAAAATAAAAATTCTATATACTCTACAAGTACCCTGAGTCACCAATGGAAACTATGAAGCTCTCCTTCAATGTAATGATCATTCTATTGAATGATTTTGAATGTTTTTCTTAAAAAAACGTTGTAAAATTCACTATTCAGGTTCAAGTTTTACAATAAATCAGCTTAATTTGCAGTATGAAGAATTAGTAGAGAACAGAATTTTTTGGGTCACTCAACTCTAGTCATATAACTGTATCAATGGTTAATATTGTACATCTGATTGTTACCCAGCAAAACTTCATATTGGAAGCTTCTACATTCATCCTGCGTCACTTCTATTAGTGACAATATGGATTTTTGTAGCCATTATTTTTATTTAATGAATCCATACTGCCAAATTGCATTGCATTGTTCCATTGTTTGACGATGTATCCTATTGTACAGCGTAAAAAGACTATTAACACCATAACATAAGAATTTCCATAAAGAACTGGCATGTCTTTATACAGCAAGTGCCTTTTTCCAATTATAAAGAATAAAATACAATGCAATGACTTTTAAATAAGACACTAGCCAGTGTTCCTTGTGGCACGTTGCAGCTAGAAAAGGTCAAGTGCTATTTTAAAGTCTAATATATTAGCTATTGTTCTGTAAACAGGTTTCACGGTGGCATTGCATTTTCTGGTTGAGTATTTCTCAAGGCACCGCTCCCGCAGGGTATACCCGATAAACTCTATTTCCGTAACACCCATAGAACAGAATTATTCGTTTTTGCCACCCCGCATTCCGGCAGCTATAGCTATTTTATTTTTAGGAGTACATAGTTGTTTGAGAACTTATTTTTTGTGGAACAAGTAGTAGATTTTTTTGTGACATTTGAGGGTATATGTAAGTTAATGTACAATGTATATGCAATTTTTTTTACTATGGATGTATTCATATGAAATGCAATTACCCCAATCTTTCTTTTTATTTTCCCTTTTTGTACTTCTCACAACTTAAGACATTATAACATTATAGTACATATTTGATGAGAGGGTGGGGTTACTTAAAATATATGTTTTTTTTAACTGTTTAGACATTTTTATTTAATAACAATGATTTATAAAATAAATTGTGTTTATTATTTTTTTTTCCTTTACAGCCGTTTTTATTTATTTAACTTTATAAATGTATAAATTTATATAAAAAAAATGTAAATATTTTGTGTCTCATTAGAGGACTTTTACTTTTAAACATTGTATTTGTTATAACGTATGATTGTGAAAAAGATTAACATAACTCTGTTACAGATATTTAAGGTGAAGAAGTAGGGTCCAACCCCAAACATATATGTAAAAAGAGCTCTGCATTCCAAAGAGTTACTTCAAAAGGTTTTTATAAGCAATCCAAAATTAAGATGATGATGTTTCGTTCCACCCACAACGGACCTTTTTCACAATTCCAATCAGAACTGGCTCTATTAGTGAAGTCCAAATAATTGGTGAGATAGAGCTATAGAAATAAAGACATCCGTTTTGCAGTGTGGCCGCACATACTGTAAGATAATGTCTTTATTTCTATAGCGCCACCCATCAAGGATTTGGGCTTCACTGATAGAGCCAGTGATTTGTTCAATCATGTTTGAAAAAGGACCGAAATATCATCATTTTGATTTTGGATTGCTAATAATAAAATTTCATACTAACTCTTTGGATTTACGTAACATACTGTCATATATCTATATGGAAAATGCACAGGCATTGGTTAGGCTATTACCAGGATCCTGGCCATTAGAACAAGAGGGCAGATGTCAATCACCGCTGCCCTCCCATTGATGATTGAGTGGGCACAGCTTCTGTGCCCACACAATCACACTGATGTACATGTATGTCAAATTTGGGAATTACCTCCCCCATATGACGTACATGTACACTCCTCAACATTGAAGTTGCAACACCTAGAAGAAAAAAATTTGGAGTTGTGGAAATCAGAGGACCGATAGATATGTTAATGATATGCAATTGATAAAAAAAATGGAAACACAATATTCTAAACATCTTGATTTATTCAGTATCGAGGATGAGCACAACACGCAGAAATACACGCACTTACACGCTTTGGCATGCTATCTAAGCTGTAATCCAATTTTTGTGGTTTAAGAATTTGTTAGTGTTTCTCATTTTTGAAATATGTCAAGCATATTTTCAATGACGTTAGGCAGTCGTAGCTACACTTTCCATCACTCAGTGCAAAGATTTAATTTGCTTCACTAGCCCTGTATCTAAATACCCTGGCCAAGGCAGAGAAGCTTGTTGGTTCCTCCCAACATTCAGATCCATGGGGCACATGTCCTATAAAACCCTTCTCCCAGCTACGCCCTTGTGTTAGGGTCCATTCTGTCAGGTTTTTGTTACTCCCTGAAGGCAGAACTGTGTAGTTTATAGGACTATTCTTTCTAGTAAAAGAGAAAAACGAATCTTCATAGATCCATTAAAAGTCAAGGGGATCATTCAGGATCCATTATATCTGTGATGGCTCCTGTAATAACAGAAGCCATGATACCAGTGTTAACAGACCCTAAAGTATACCCTAATGACTATAGGAAATACAGGGGAAAAAAATATTTTTCTACAATCGTAAAAAGGCTTTGTAGACTTTTAAATGTGTTTTTTTATTATTAAATCAATGTTTTTGTGTTTTTAAGACCTTTTGTAATTGACTTTTATTAATTTTGTTTTACTTTTGATGATACAGCTTCTATGTATCCTGTAAATTTAGAAGGCATATCGTTCTGTCAGTTCATCCAAACTCTGTCTTTGACACGCAGGATCCAGCTTATAATGATCCCATCTAAGTTTATAACTTAGACGTGATCAATATTAGGTGGATCCTGTGCGTTAAAAGACACGCAGGACCCACTCTCAGCTGAGCCTTCAGTTCAGCTGAACTCACGAAATTGGCTGAAACAGATTGATACAACTTCTAGGTATGCAGGATACATAGAAACTGTATTATGAATCATGAAAAGTAAAAAAAAAATTCAATTCAATTACAAAAGTTGTTAAAGGGGTTGTCTAGGTTGGGGAATCATATACCGATGACCTATCCTGTGGATAGGTCATCAATATAAAAAACAGTCCCCAACCTGGACAACCCCTTTAAAACACAAAAAAACAAATGCATTAAAAAATTTACGTAGTCTTTAAATCAATTATTTTAGATATATCAATATACTTAAGAATAAATTACGATTTTTTTTCTTTAAGAAAACATTTCATGAGAACTCTTGCCATTATTGTGTTTATTAGCACTAGTTATGTTAGTTAAAAAAAAAAATCTTATTTTTAGTGTTAAAGGATAATAACAAATTCAATAATTTAAGCAACTTTAACCAAATTTTAAAACATTAAAACTATGAGTCCACACAGCTCTTACCTGTCACCAAGAAAGAAAGGAAAACCTGAAAGACAGGGGAAAGCATTCAGAGACAGAATTCTGAAATCCTGTATAATAAACAATACAGAAAACCGTGGTAATTAGTAAAAAAATAAATCAATCATCAGTCCATCTACATAGGAACCAGTTGATTTATGTCAAAATTACTGTAAATCTGTTTCATGGTTTGTAGGCCTGAGTCCTGCGGGACTTGTTACAGTATTGACGGTTCTATGTGATGATTTTTATGCCTTGCTTAATTAGATCTACTATGTAAATGCAATATTGAATTTTAAATTTACTATTTTTTTCTATTTCTCCAGTAACAATAACATAATTAATCATGCTTTGTATTTCTATAAGGAATATATCATTTTTTATATAATTGAAAGAATGTATGATGTTCAATAAAATGTGATGTATATATTAAAATAATAACCAAATAGAAATCAACAGAGACAGTACTTGGTGGATGGTTGGAAAGATGCTCATAATTTTTATTTCGTACAGACCACCCAATATGCCAGAAGTTCAGTATTCAGCAACTTTTTGGGCTAGTACAATCTCTCTGGAAACATACAAAACGTTACCTACGTTGGCTGACACTAGTAACAAGTCTCGGCGAGCAGCCGCAGCCACAGTTACCTAGCGATCGGGCACCTTCTCCTATGGTCCCGTCTTTAGCCACAGTCCTGCTGGATCCGGTCTACTGGGACCTGGGAATACAACCTAAATACCTCCTCGTGGGACGTAAGGGTAAAGAATATTGCGTTTCCTAGACTCTGCAACCTAGTCTAGGCAGCGCCAAACCGATTGCGGCTTAGAGGATCCATTTCCCTAGTGTGAAACGTAATACAAAACATACATTCAGTATCATATACACTTCATACAAAAAAAGAGGGAGGAGGGGAATAAAAGGGACAGAAAAGGGCACTTGCAGGATCTATAAAATCTAATTAACACCGATGATCAAATATATATGACGATTTATGCCTATACATTCATTGATTGAAAGCAATTCGTATTTTACCGATATCTACGTGTCCATCTATGGACGTATTTAACTACTACTTCATAATCTAATTTATTATGTTTACAATTCATAATCACGTCTTATTAACACATCTTTGGAATAAATTATCATTTTCAGATTTCATTAACCGACCTGATGCATACAATAAGCTGTGGTTATTTGTTCCATAATTGGAGTAATTGATGTACTGTTATCCGACAGCATTATATAGAAATGAATAAGAAAAGTCTGCACATACTACTTAGGTTAGATACATAACCTCTATGTGGCAAAAATATGTTGCCGGTAAACAATGTAGGAAAAGGGAGGAAAAGTTATTATCGCAAACTATTCAAGCCAAGAAAACAGACCAAAGTACAAAAAATGAAACTTATTTTACCCAAATTACAAAGTAGCAGCAGGGTGGTACTGGCCCGGTGGGCCCTGCCTCTGACCCAATACTGAGCTCCGAAGGTCCAGCAGAAAACAACCCCATTTGGAGCTAATCACATGCCCCTAGGGAATATTTCTTAATTGATGATTCATAAACCTTATTGATGATATGTCCTGTGTGTACAATGATAACAACAAAGATTATGATGCAATTAACAGTGGAGGGGGAGGGGCACATGTTCTGTATAGATAGAGAGTAAACAGTCAAGCAGCCCTGCATGGTGCCAAGCAGGTCTTTAAATCCCTGTGTGTGTCTGTGTAATCTGGCTTAGTGTGATGTTCTTGTGTCAGAAAGCGTGCGTCCCACTTGGCTAATTTAAATTCTGGTGGCCATCAAGCTAAATTCGAAATGCCGTTAATAAACGAAGCTATCTGTACTAAGTAATAAACTCTAATACAATTTGTGTCACATAATAAAGCTTGTGGTTTCTAGTTTTTAGCTCTGTCTAGGGTAACATTATCTGTAGTATCATAAGATTTAGAATAGGCAGAATTTTACAGGATATAAATGAAGGGTAATTGTTCATTAAACAGAAGATTAGTGTCTCTATACATATGTAACTTGGTTTGTTTCACGAATACCATTCAAATTGTTATTTACCCCAACGATAAAGGATATATTCTGGATAAATGCAGTACTAGGTCTTTTTGCACTATGCATGCGGTTCCTTCTTGTTCCTGAACAAGATCCAAATTGTACATCTACAGCAATGCATATACCTATACAGTATTGTGACTACTGTATAGGGGTCGCAGTGGTCAAGGTTTCAACAAGGCAATATATCCCAGGGGGCCTACAGGCCCCTTGCAACATCAGGCCCTTCATGGCCTTGCCAGTATCAGAATGTTGTGTGGCGGCGCATACGAGGTCCTGATGTTGACTTGCAAGAGGACGTTGAGTGCTTGGTCCTGGAGAGAAGAGTTAGGGGTCTGATTTAGAGTTCTGAACTGGGGTCTAATTCAGAGGTCTGGAAACTAATTTAGTGGTTTAATTTGTGGTCTGGTTAGGGGTCTGGCTGGGGTTTGTTTCAGGGTTTTGTTCTGTGGTCTGATTTGGGGGTCTGGGTTCTGTTATAGGGGTTTGGTCTGGGATCTGAAATCATTTTGGGGTCTGGTCTTTGGTCTGATTTAGGGGTCTGTTCTGGGGACTGATTTAGGGATTTGATCTCGGGTGTGATCTAAGGTCTAATTAATTTAGGGGTCTAGTCTGGTGTTTGAATATTTTTAGGGGTCTTGTTTGGGGTCTGATTACTATGTCTGATCTGGGGTCTGATTTAGGGGTCTAGTCTAGGGGTCTGGTCTGGCGTCTAAATCAATTTATGGGTATGGTCGGGTTCTGAGTTTGTTTTTTTTAGTCTGATCTGGGGTCTGATTAATTTAGGAGTCTGGTCTTGGGTCTGAATTAAATTTATGGTCTGAATTAATTTAGGGGTAAGTTTTGAGGTCTCAAGTAATTTTGGGGTCTGATCTAGGTGTCTGAATTTATTTTTGGGTCTGGTCTGGGGTTGGATGTCTCCTATGCCACCATCCTGCATTTTCTATGTGGCAGATAGTATGTATAATACAATTGCCCCAGAATGATCTGATTAATTGTCAGGTCATGCTGGGATTTTTCACAGAAGTTGTGTTTTGTACCATGACTTGGCCGGCAAGTGTGCCCTCACCCTAATTTTTACATGGAGCTGGTAAATGTTCTGGGGGTGGGCATCCAAAAGTTTGATGTGGGGCCCAGCACCATGGTTGAAGAAGTGAAAATGCTGACCCAAAACTTCACCTAACTTTACTGCTGGTTGTCCATTTTATTCATTAAAGTTCTGTTATTTAGACCCTCATTCATGTTTCCAGGACTATGTAAAAGAAGTGCATGAAGCTGTCATGGGTGGCGTCAGTTCAGATGAGGTCATTGCTTGCATAAATTACAACAAAAAATCTGAAATCAAATCGGTTGCTACAGTATTTTGATATTTCAAGTTTTTCTTTGCACTTTTTTTTAATAGAATAGCCGCAATGTGTACTATTTTAAGAGCACACATCATAAGGAATTCAATATATAATATAATGTATATTTTTCTGGGTAGGTTAGATGCTGTGCAATCCTCTGCTGAAGCAGCAATGCACACCCAATTGTGCGCACTTCAGTCCTATAATGACATACTATTTCACCAAATTTCTTATCTGGACCTTGTCTCCTCAAACCGTCGGGAGAGTTGCTATGTTTAAACCCTCCTCTAGTCTCTTTAGTTTCTTCCATATCTTATATCCGGTCAGCATTTCTTCCTCTTATTAACCCACTTTTAGCCTAATTGTGATAGGAATATGAGAATGATCATTTGCAATTCAGGAAAGCAGCTAAGAAACTAAGAAGAGAAAGCACATTTTATGTCAGATTTGCAGCATTTTCCAAGGTTGGGAAGATGTGAGAATAGATTTGATAACTGTCAGAATCTGCAAGAATATTCCTATGGTCTCTACATTTTTTAAACAATTATTTTTGCATCTGGTTTATGAGAAGAATGCAAATCCTCCCATATGGCAGTATGGTTTATTCACTTACAGTTATATGGGCAGCATTTCCATGAGAGAAGGAAAAGGATGGAAGGAACAATGGAATGAGGAATGAGGGAGAGAAGGGAATGGAAGGGAAGGAAAGAAAAGAAGGAAAGAAAGAAAGAAAGAAAGAAAGAAAGAAAGAAAGAAAGAAAGAAAGAAAGAAAGAAAGAAAGAAAGAAAGAAAGAAAGAAAGAAAGAAAGAAAGAAAGAAAAAAAGAAAGAAAGAGAAAGAAGGGAATGAGAAAGGAAGGAAAAGGAAGGGAGGGAACAAGGAAGACGGAAGGAAAAGAGAGGAAAAATAAAAATATATTTATATATAAGAATATACCATATTTTTCGGACTATAAGACGCAGTTTTTAGCAAGACTAAATCTTGCAAAAAAGTCCATGCTTCTTATAGTCCGCAGTCAAGGGACCCTACCCCCTGACCGCTTCACTACTTATCCCCTTCCCGACCCATGATGTGCCGGTACTTCATGGAGCGGGGGGGGTGATGTATGGAGCAGGGGGTAATGTATGGAGCGGGCTCACGCGCCCGCTCGATACACTGCAGGTGTCAGCTGTGTGTTACAAAGTTAAAAAAAAAAAAACTTTTCCCATTTTTCCCTGAGCACAATGTAAAAAAAAACAACATTTCTTTGTAAAAGTAGTGGTTGTCTAAAAGCCGGGTGTGTCTTATGGTCAGGTGCGTCTTATAGTCCGGAAAATACAGTAATATACAGACCAGTTAAATGCTGGTTTTATGCTGATAATGACACTTCTGTAACAAGGAATCTCTAGAGTGCATATAATATGTAGTAATGGGGAGGGGTTCTCCAGCCTGCATATAATATGTAGTAGGAGTTGAGGGGTCTCTAGTCTGCATATAATATATAGTAATGGGGAGGGGGGTCTCTAGCCTGCAAATAATATATAGAAAGGGAAATTTGTTATCAAAGCAATCAAATGATTAGGATCCACTCGTTTTTAGTTACTCTTTCTTCTGTTACTAACAGCTCAATAATATATCTGGATTGCACTTGCGTGCGTGATCCTAACGTGGAAGTTAAATATAAAGCCCAGGTTAAAGATGGGCCGCTACTCATTGGCCAGTGTTGTGTACTTGCCCCAGGCTAAAATAGACCGGCCAGCCCCATGTCAGATGTCATAATGCTTTGTGCATTTAGTATTCTACTGCAGGTCCACACACTTGCATTGCTACTTGCCCTTAAATTAGCCATTTACTCGTGTTATCTGCACTGAGATCATTAAATGCTCATTTATGTGTATAGGAAATGTGTATTATACACAGTCGAGTAACATTATTATGACCACCAGCTAATATCCATAGTAACCGCCGTGTGCAGCACGGACAGCAGCTAGACGGGCTGGGAGTGACTCAATAAGGTGCTGGTAGGTTGTCTCAGGTATCTGCAGGTATCCCACATTTGTTGAAGGGTGCGTGGGGGAGGATCAATAGCGCGAACAACACAATCAGATGCTCAATTGGGTTCAAGGCTGGCGAATTAGGGGCCAGGGAAGTACTTGGAAGTCTTGGTCATGCTCTACCAACCACTGTCGGACATTTATAGCCGTCTGACATGTCGCATTGTTTTGCTAGAAGATTCCATCTGCCCCAGGGGAGAAAAACAGCATGTATGGGTGGACGTGATCTGCAACGATGGATTCATACACAAATCGGTTCAGAGTGCCTTCCACATGGATGAGTGGGCCCAGAGAATGCCATGAAAAATTCCCCAGACCATAACACTGCTGCCACCAGCTTGTGTTCTTCCAGCAATGGTTGCAGGGTGTTTGTTCTCTGACACGCCAACGTCCCTCCATTCGATGAAGCAGAAAACGTGACTCATCGGAGAAGGCAACCCTTTGCCAATCATCGGTGGTCCAAATCCGAATGCAAATTTAAGCCTTTTTTTCCAAAGCACCTTTGTTAGCATAGGAGCATGGACCATCTGTCTGCTACGGAGCCCCATACACAGTAGAGTTTGCTGAACTGTTGTTTTAGACACACGTCTGGTAGCCCCTTGGTTGATTTTCATGGTGAACTACTCCACTGTAGCGTATCGTTTTGCCCTCGAGCACCTTCGTAGCCTACGTTCACCTCTCACATTAATGGCACGTGGTGCTCCGCAGTTTCCACGCCGGTTATTCCCAATGTTGCCATTTGTCCAGTCACGATGCACTTTCACCACAGCAACATACGGACAGTTCACAAACTGCGCTATATGAGAAATACCTCCACCCTTAGCCCGAAAGCCAATAATCATTTCTTTTTGCAACTCTGATAAATCGCCCCTTTTACCCATTGCAACAACAAGTGATATGTGTTCAGACAGCCTATCACACACCTTATATACCCAACAAGCCAGCCCACGACACATCACTTCCTTCATGGGCTACCCGCTGCCAACATCGAAAGTGGGAGGTGGTCATAATAATGTGACTCCACTGTGTAGTTACAATTACATGGCCTAATATGGGCCGTGAAAACAAGTACCGATTAACGATACAGCTCGTTGATCGGCGCTCATTTTCTCTTTTCACAAGGAGCAATGATTACTTACGTATGGGGATGAGCGCTCGTTACTCCGATCCTTCATCTCCAAAACTTTTCATCATGTCGGCAACACATCTCGCTGTGTACACAGGGAGATGTGCTGCCGACAATGAGGATTTTTAATGCTGCATAAACTAGCAGATCAGTTGATGAACGAGCGTTTGCTCGTTCATTGGCTGATCATTGCCCTTTTTATACAGTGCAATGATCGGGTACGAGTGTTCACATGAACGCTCTTTTGCCCGATCTTTGGCCCATGTAATAGGGCCTTTATACTGTGGGTGGTTGATTCTGTGTAGATCAGAAAAATTGTATGACATCATTGACTGAGCTTCAGAGAACATGGAGCCACTTTGAGAGCAAATATTAGTAGAATAAAAAGTTAGCTGCAAAATGTTCTGCCACCGGCCTATTGAAGAACAGATACCTCAGCAGTCTGAGGGTATGTGCACACGTAGTGACCAAAAACTTCTGAAAATACAGAGCTGTTTCAAGGGAAAACAGCCCCTGATTTTCAGACGATTTTTGAGCAACTCGCGTTTTTCGCAGCGTTTTTGGGCAAAAAATCACATAAACTAGGAAAATGGATTTGCATGTAATAAGATTACTGACATAGTGTTTTATTGCACCCATTCTAACTATTTTACCTGTGCTCATCTATCCACAAAATGATCAATTGCCACATTTGTAATTCCCTACTGGGGCTATATCTTGTAGCCAAGGGCTTGTTTTATTATGAATGGATGAAAAACGGCCTTTGACTAATTTGTCCCGCAGGTTTTTATATCGTCTGAACGATATCACATGGGGATAACATGCTTTCTCTGCGAAATCCACATCTGCCTCTATAATGTGCTAATGTTTCCTGATGGCACTATTAATACGATCTGCTACTTGACTATATTGGAAAGAAAACACGAATCCTATACTTCTATCTTTTTGTCTCTTTTTGAAAAGTTGTGTATTTCGATCACACTGGAGTGCTCTGGAGAAGGATTCTGACAGTATTCCATCATTATACCCTCTGGCTCTCAATCTCTCCATTAGTTCCATAGATTGTTCTAAAAAAACATTGTGATCACTATTTATTCATTTTAGCCTAAGAAAACTGCTACGTTGTGAAGCCAATTGGATAATAAAAACGGAGGCTTTAGGACCTCTGGTCTTGAACGATAGGAATGATCTATCTGCTTTTTTTAAATAAAACCTCTAGCTATGTTTGTTTCCAATCTGACACATAGTATATGGATGTGTTATCATCAATATGCATGATGTATTGTTAATAATTGTACTTCGATACATTGTTGTGAGAAGCGGAAGTAGCTGATGAGGCTAGGTGAGGGTATTTACGTGCGTGCGCACTGCCTTGCTAAAGCGTCTGGAGGACTTGAAACGGTCGTAGGCCAACTCTCTCATCTCCCGGGTTATGCCTGCCTCTGCATAGAATAAAATAACCTTTTTTTGCAAGTGGTGAGTGCCGTGCAGTCTATTCTCTTATATGTCGAGTATTTGCTTATATCTTATGTTCATACGCACTGAGCACCACCGAACAAAGGCTATCGAACCACAAGTCCCAGCAAGCATATGAACCTGTGAGACGCAAGTTAAAGGTAGTGCCAACCATTTCCCTTTCTACATGTTGCGTCGTTTAAATGAACTTTCCTGAATTCTCTTACAATGGGAGAAACCGTGTGATGGTTTTTAATATCCGAGTCTGAAAACTGTCTATCCCCTTCGTTTTTCCATTGGGTCAGATAAAAAGGTTTTGGACTAGAATCCAGAAAGAATAGGAGGGAGTAAATATTAGGCAATGATTTAGTGTGGGGACTTGTTTATCCAAACAATTTAAGTTCCTAAGCGGCTTTTCATTGCGTAGAAAATTTCTTCATGCTTGTCGGAATAACAGGCCATGTAGAAATGTTATACCTAACCTATCTTCTTCAGAAAGTAAGGTAAAAATATCTAGACGTGAATGTATAGTGCCTAGATCTTTAATAGAGCAATAGAGAAGTTTAGACAATGGAGCCGTGATTTATTTGCCTACCAGGAGAGGATTGTGCCTACAGGCATCAGAGAGAAGGGCAAATCACGTAAACCAACGGAAATTTGAAATTCCTGCCATACTTTAATCATGCCTCTGGTTATGGCGCTGGCAGCTTGTGT
Source organism: Rhinoderma darwinii (assembly GCF_050947455.1). Taxonomy (NCBI): domain Eukaryota; kingdom Metazoa; phylum Chordata; class Amphibia; order Anura; family Rhinodermatidae; genus Rhinoderma; species Rhinoderma darwinii. Next base: position 360,559,098 of record NC_134690.1, on the reverse strand, counting down.
TTTGCAAGGTGTGACATGTGATGTTCACAAGAAAGGGATTGCACAAGTTTCCAGGAGATTCTAGCCAATGGGAAAGAGTTCTAGCCAACGGGAAAGACGGCATCCCTAATAATGAGTGTATATGTCGGGTAATGCCAAGCCACCTTGTTTCCTTTTCTGTGCTAATAGTGAATAAGCGAGTATGAAGCATCTACTGTTCCAAAGGAATTAAATAAATAGGAAGGGTTCATGAGGTTCAAGAATGATTTACCACAAAAAGCAGTCAGCTGCCTCCTAGAGATGTCTTCTCTATTTTCCTTCCCTACCTGAAGAGGAATCTATTCAATGTCATACAGGCCTATAGTTTTTAACCCCTTCGACAAGAATTGCATTATTTTATAAAGAGTCTACTCATTTATCTCTAAACTCCATAAGCTGAAATCCCACTTTTTTTTATTAAAGCGTACCTCCAACTATACAGAAATTATTTAGAAAAACGGTTATGGTACGTCCTACTCGTCTCCATGGCTTTTGTTTCCAGAATGGCCACCAGCCATGTAAAATGTAATGTGATCCTGCAGCGCCGGAGGCCATTCTGGATACAGGAACCTGTCTCATAATGCAGGGCTATGAACCACCGGCAGCACGGACTATAGACAGTCCATGCTGCTGTAAGAAGCAAAATCGATAATACAAGTTATTTAGAAAAATTATTATTGTGCACACTCCTGCGCTATAATTGTTTTTCTAAATAATGTCTATACAATTGGAGGTACGCTTTAAGATAACCGATATAAATGAGATTTCAGTGCAGTACACTTCAATGCTCACAACTTATTAAAACTTATTAAAATTCTCACAAGACCCTACATTCTGCATCTGGAGCAATACTTTTAACAGTCCTTTAGTGTAAATGAAAAACTGTGGAATATTGAAAATGCTTTCGATAGTTCACCTTTTTTGACAAATTATTAGTGCCTGAAGTTGCATATGCAAATAATTGCAGCTTCACTGGTTCTTCTCTGGTGTCCTCATCATCATGATAACACTTTCCTCTATGTGCTTTGGTATTTCAGCCTTGACATAGGGGCATTGTATGGATTGCTGCTTCTGATCTGGTTCTGCATCTGTCTCGAGCCTGGTGTCTACTGACGTGGCTGAAGTGGCCACTAACTACTCTGAGAACCTTGAGCTATGAATCATTCTATAGAGTCTATACCTTCTTGTCAGGATTAATGGCGAAGGTCGGAAGATTCCTTTGATTCTGCTCCCCAGTTTAGCTTGCAAGCATGGTGCGGATGGTCCACTATCCTGGAACGTACAGAATTAGAGACTATTTAAATTCATGATTTTCTATGAAATCTATATTGTTCTTCTGCATTTTAAAGTGTTTTGTCAATTGAACTCAGTCTATGTTCTCTATTGTAATAATCCTTTACAATGGACAAACATTTACAAAGGACTTCAAAAATGATAGAAAATGGTAAAAGCAATAGAAAATGTGGAAAACATGCATGGAATGAGATATGTTAGTGCCATGCTTTATTCATGAACACAATGCTCGTACTAGACATTTACATACTACAATGATCCTTTTATTTACAACCAGCAGGTTATATTCATCAGATATTTTTACTTTATGGCTATGACATTTAACAAAAGCAGATTCCATTTTCCATCTGCCCCGCTACACAAAACTATAACATCATGCACATTGTAAGAACCGTTATCCTTGACATTAGTTGAAGACTTTTTTATGGATTCAACATTTAGTGAATTTCATTTAGGGAATTATGTGTCTTTGAACAACATTTTTTTATTTGCTTACGATCAAATTGATCTTTGGCATTTTCCATTGAGTTAGCATACTTTTTCATTTCTTGTAAGTAAAAAGAGGGGGAAAATGTATAACTTTTTTTTTTTAAGCAAACCTTCTTTTTATTAACAACATTAAAGAACAAAATACAAAAGTTCCAAAGTTGTGCATTACTAAAGCATAGAGGGAAATGTCAATTGGTAGATGCATACTGAGACATAGTCACAGTTAGTCAGTATAAGTGGAATGGGTAAGTAAGTCCCAATGGAATTCCTTCTCAGTTTCGAGAACATTATACAGTACTTCCTCAGTCCTACATAAGAATGGTATACAACAACAAACATTTCTATACAATGCGAGAAAGGGAAACATACTGGGAAAGGCTGTAAGGGGAAGGTAATGATAGAAAAGGAGCTGTTTTGAGAGTCTAGTATCTAATAGCTATGCAAGAGAGCATACATTTTTTTACCAATCTAGGTAAGGGCCAACTCAATACAGAGAGACCATATTATCCTATACTTAAAGGGGCTCTGTCACCTCATTATAAGTGCCCTATCTCCTAGATAATCTGATCGGCGCTGTAATGTAGATACCAACAGTGGTTTTTATTTTGAAAAACAATCATTTTTGACCAAGTTATACACAATTTTAGATTTATGCTAATTAGTTTCTTAATAGACAACTGGGCGTGTTTTTACTTTTTACCAACTGGGCGTTGTAAAGAGAAGTGTATGACGCTGACCAATCAGTGACCAATCAGTGTCATACACTTCTCATTGTTCCAACCCAGCTACTTTCACTACACAATCACACTGTAATAGCATGTTAGCATAAATCTAAAATAGTTTAAAACTTTGTCAAAAATTATAGTTTTTCAAAATAAAAACCACTGTTGTTATCTACATTATAGCGCCGATCACATTATGTAGGAGATAGGGCAGAGGTAGCAAGAAAGTTGAATCCAGCGCTTAGGTGGGGATAAAATGGAACGGTTTTCCAAGTTTAATAGTTTTTTCTTTAAAAGTCCAATAAGGTATAGTCCTGGTGTGTGGACAATGGGGGAAATATGATCCTTTTGAGCCTACGCGTTTCGGACGATTCCGACATCCTTAGACTTGGCTGTAGTGTGATTCGAATCTGGCGCGCTGGCGAATTTAAGCTATGTCCGGAGTAACAGCTGGGTCTTGATTGCGTTCCAGGACTCAGCGAGTCACTTGGAACGCAGACCGGAAGTGGGGTGGTATTAGCGTTGGATGCGCCCACTCTCGTATCTGGTAAGTAGTAATTGACAAAATTACATCTCGTGTATCACTTGTTTTATAATATTAAGGTTTTGACTCGTTAGCAGGGTACTAGATGTCAGTGGAGACTTGTGGTATGGATCGTAGTTTACAGTCACATTCCGTGTATCTTTACATGTGCGTTCCAAGTCTCGTTGTCATATGGAACGCAGACGAACCATAAACAAGCCGGATCATGACGTGTCTGTCTCGATGAGAAGTGCCATCCTGGTTTAACTATCCATGGTAAGTCAATATTTAGTTTCTTAGGAATTGCTATGGATTTTGAGATGAGTGATACTTTATTGGGTGTATTTGTACTAATATATACTAGAGATGTTATAATAGCTAATTACCATTTTGAGGGAAAAAGCATAATATTGGCATGATGAAGTAGGCCAGTTTAGAGGATACCGTACGTATCTGGGATTCGGTTACAATAATTTGGATCGGAGGATCAAAGAAAGGTGCAAAGATGAGGAAGGGTAAAAAGTGAAGGCTAAAATTGATAATGTGGGGGTATTGTGCATGTCAATTAGCATATGTTATGCATGCACCACAGGGGATGGTTTTAGGATCATTAGTGACTTGGAGAAGCTCTAGTGAGGACAAGATGTTAAGTATGCTTTTTGATCATGTGGTGAAATTGTTATAAATGTGCACAGAGAGGTAGTGGACACTGGTTACCTCACTGTTAGGTTAATATTGGAACATAAGTTCCTTTCTTAGGTTGAGGCCATCTGGAAATCTTGTTTTTAATCTGTAGATCCAGTAAGCTTCTCTTAGGTGGGTTTTGTTTTTTATGTCCCCTCCTCTCTTGGACAGATGAATTTTTTCAATAGCGTAGCAACGAAAGGTTTTAATTACCCTGTTATGTTGATATATGAAGGGTTTTGATGCGTTAGAGACATTAAGAATATTCGGATTTCTTACATAACTAAGGTGTTCCAGTATTCTAGTTTTTAGTTTCCGATTTGTACAGCCGACGTATTTCAGATGGCACTCTGTGCACTCAATTACATAGATAACAGATTCAGTATTACAATTAATGTAATTTTGGATGATGAATGTGTCTGTTTGGGAAGAATTGCTAAAGTTTTTAGTGGGGTACGCATAGGAACAGACCTTGCAGGGGTGTTGGCCACACTTGTAAAAAGAACACCATTTGTCTATACACAGCAGTTATGATAAAAATTTCCAAATATTCATTTTGGAAGTACTTATGTTTCTGATGACGAATAATTACTTCCAATTTGATGGAAAGTATTATCTTCAATTAAGAGGTGTCTCTATGGGGGCAAAATTCTCCCCATCAGTGGCGAATCTGGTTATGTCATGGTGGGAACAGTCCCACATTTTCTCCAGTAACAATCTGTATGGTAACTGTATCGAATGGTACGGTAGATACATTGATGACATCGTGTGCCGACACGAAGGATCCGGGCGCTGACAGCGACACTTATCATTGTGTCAGGTGAGCTGGAGGATTCCTCCCCTTCTTTCCTTATTACTAGGAGATAGGGCACTTATAATCTGGTGACAGAGCCTCTTTAAACTGGGTTTTTATATTTAAGAAAAGGATCCCAGGTATGTAAGAACTTGTGACGGTGGTGCTCTTGCCAGCTAGTCACTTCTTCCAATCTCCTGAGTGAATTGACTATCAATGCATTGCCTATTGGTAGGTGAATTAAATGTGTAGATAATTGTGATTTGAGTGGCCTGAATTCCGGAGTGGACAAGGCCACAGCTATCAGCTCAAAAGTCAATCTTAGTGTCTCAAATCTTATGAATAAGAGATTCAACATTATTCCAATACAGTTTAATGAATGGGCAATGCCACCATATGTGAGACAAGTTTCCGTTACCAATTTGACACCTCCAATTCGATTGAAGAATCGATTCACCTATTTTTCTCAAATCCCAAAAGAGAATCCCAAACCTTGTGAATTACTGCATCATAATAGGAGGCGAAATGCGAATCGACAAAACGTGAATCCGGCAAGAAAATTGTTCACTTCCTGCCAGGAGCTTACATTTTACTTCATACAGAATATTGTTATTTTATAAGCCATGTAATAAGATGTTACAGTGTATTATGCAGCCAAGTAGAAGAGAAGGATGCGGCTGCTTCGAAAGTGTTAATCTGAGTCTCTCCACACACTGAGGAGAAAAGAGGGGAGAAACTGTGAGTGTCAGGATTTACCTTCCTTCTAGTGAAAGACTCTTTAGGTTAGTAGTACATTAATGGCCCTCTTAGGGTTGTTTTCTTTTCATAAGATCAATATGTCCATGACTTTTCTGTTTACTATTAAGCACCTGAAATCTGGTATCATGTTATCAAGTATAATGTGGCGCATTATCATCCACTGAAGGGGCAATCGTTGGTCCCTACCTGGTTATTTTGATGCTTTCCTGGTGGAAATTCTGATTCCCGAATTATTTTTTTCAGTGAAAATATTCAGTTAAAATGCTTGTTGGGTTTCTAGGATATTTCAGCGTTTTCCCATTGGGAAGTTGTATCAGTTCTATTCATATTCTTTCCTTTATGAAAATTCACTTGCACAATTAAGTTAACAGTTTAAAAAAAAAAATAAGAACAGAACAAATTAAACATATAAAAAGATTGAGGGGGAAAAAAAATACAAATAAAAAAATAAATAAATATATATATATATATATATATATATATATATATATGTGTGTGTATAATTCAACATACACACTATATAGACAAGAGTATTGGGACACACCTTTTTCATCATTAAATGCAGGTGTTTCATTCAATCTCATTGCCACAAATGTATAAAAGAAAGCACCTCCCCATGCAGTCAACCTTTACAAATATTTGTGAAGGAATGGGTCTTTCTAAAGAGCTCGCTGAGTTCCAGCGTGGTACTGTAATAGGATGTCACCGTTGTAACAAGTCAGTTCATGAAATTTCTTCCCTCCTAGATATTTCACGATCAACTGTGAGTGGTATTATTGCAAGTGGAAGCGTTTAGGAGCCACAGAAACTGAGCCAAGAAGAGGCATCCGCACAAAAACGTCAAAAATTCAAGAATCTGGAAAAGATGGATGAAAACTCTTGGAGGCGCTGCACTCAACATTCGCTGAAATAACTATAAATAAAGAATGGCAGTATAGAATTTTAAATATTTCAGGTATTTGTATATACAGGTTTTGTTTTGTTTTTGGAAGTATATGTCTTACCAAATTGGATATCAAATAAAAAACTTTATGGTTACTATAACTACTGCACACATCAATTATCCAGAATAATAATAAACAAATAAAATCCTTCTACTGAATGCGTTATACAGAGCAAAAATCATGATTGAGAAGGAAAATTACATTGAAGAATATTCGGAATGTAGAGTCCTTGATATTTAGCCACTGAAATATTCATCTTCTTCTTGTAGGATTCCCACGTAGTAACACTCATTCATCAGATGTAATTATTCAGTCAATTCAGTCTTTGATTAGAACAATTCTTGCAGGATTATAAAGACACTTCTCCATGGAAAAATTCTGGCAGAGCTAGAAGACAGCTATTTACTGAACAATACAGATTATGAAGGTCACATCTTCTATATCTGGTATGCGTTTATATGAACTATCATTGATGAAACCATGTAATGTTCTTTTTTTTAATAAATGAACATGTAGATTAGAATTTATGCGTTTACGTAACATATAATTATATTTTAATATTTGATATGTAGTATATCAGTGGGAGTTCATTGTAACTTATTGTTTCATGTTTTGCATGATGGCAACCCACCCACACAAAATGCTTCAAGAGGTCGACCGCTTCTGAATGTCTCCTTACTAATCATGTCACATGTACTTCCCATTGTTATATGTCTAACAAAGAGAAGATTATTTTTATTGTTATTTATCCTGCATTTAATTGTAGATTGCATATAATTCATGGCAATTCAACACAGCTTTGTGGAAGCTTTGTGTATGGATGGCAGTTTTTAGGGGCAAGCGCCAGCTTACCAACAACCAGATATCATTGCATGTTCCAAGAAGAGAATGAGCATTTGTTTAAGGGCTCATGCACACGTATCCGTAATATGGCACCACATAAATCAATCTATTCAGCCCCTGATGTTACTGAATGTGACTGTAACTGAATGTGACCCTCACGCACTAGAGAGTTAATTTCAACATTAACATTGTCGGCATAACAATTAGATATGTTAGTAATGTTTGATCAGTCGACATAAAACCATGGTACCCTCGCCGAACACAAGAACGGAGGGACTGTGATACCTTTGCCTTTATATATACAGCATCATGCCTGACCAGGCACTCTATTATGAATTGTAGCACAGCTCCTTCAGGGTACGAACACACACAGCGTAAACACGGCTGATTTCTCGCAACAGATTAATTGCGGAAAATCTGCAGCGTATTACAGTAGCAGCAGTGTGGGTGAAATTTCAATAAATCTCATCCCCACACTGCAGAAAAATGCTATAGAAAAAAACGCACATAAATTGACCTGTGGTGCGGTTTCTTCAACCACAGCATGTCAATTAATCACAGCTCTTCGGTTACGGGTTTTCCCATTGAATTTAATGGGGGGCTTAAACCCGCAACAAAGTGGTGTGTGTTGCGATATTTGCGGTGGAATCACAGTGATTGCTCCGCAAAAATCGCTAGAAAGAAAAAATAAAATAAAGTTATACTTACCCAGAGTTCCCTGCTCCTTCTCCAGTCCAGGCTCTCTGGATGACATTGCAGGTTATGTGACAGCTGTAGCCAATCACAGGCTGCAGTGGTCGCATGGCCTGCAACATCATTCAGTGAGGCCGGAGCAGACATCAGAGGAGGGAGGGGGTAAGTATGTTCAATAATTTATGCAGCGGAACTTACGCCTGAAAAAACGCACCACAGTGTGGTGCGGGATTTCGGATGACATTCCCTGTGGTGTTCAGGGCAGATACGCTGCACAGCTTGACGCTGTGTATCCAACCTGAATACGCTGTGTGTGTTCCTACCCTTAAAGTGAGTGAGGTTAAGTTGCAATTCCTACACAGAACTTGTTTAGAAGTGGCACTGTATTTGGAAAAAGCCGAATGGGTCACTTCAATTTACAGAGTGTCATATCCCCTTTGTTCTTAAGATCGTGTGGGCCGGCCCCAGCAGTCAAAACCCTTCTGCTCAGACAGCGATCTAAACGAGATGCTATCAATGCTATTGGTTGGAAAACACCTTTAAACATGAATAGGGCACTTTATTGAAAGGTTAAACTCTTCAAATGTTTCAAATATGATAGCAGTGAAATCCAAATGCAATGTGAAAAGGTCGTAATCATAGCTGCAAAATGGCGCAGGGTCTCAATTACCTATTCAATGCTACACCAGTGGCCCTATTTAATCTTCACTCCTTAAATAGTCTTCAATCACGGTGTATCTCATGTTCTTCTTAACATTAACTTTATAACCTTATGTCATAGCTAATTAAAATCTCCAAATGGTCTCATTGCAGTTCCTGGCAGCAGATGAGAAATTCTCTAGTGCGGAACAAAGAAGCCTGGAACAATGGTAGCGTGGCACAGGTGCAGGAGAACGCCATGGGAGATCTGATAACTTGATCCTAGATATTTACTCCTTAAATAAAGAAACCATAAACTTGGCAGCCATAAAAATGTTACAATGAAATTGACATAATAATATGTGGCCAGGTCGGAAATAAAAATCTTTACATTATGGGAGAAGATAAATCATTTTGGAAGGTTCTCGTGTGTTTCTAAAATAAAGACATAAAACCAATAGTGACTGAATAAAGTTTTTATATTCGCCAAATAAAACAGACTGTAGATATAATAGAATGTGACAATTATAGGAATCTGTGACGAGCGATGAAAGCTCCAAATGAAACATGTCGCCATTTATGAGCCCAGATGTCGGATGAAATTGTTGAATAGCAAGCAGCAGACATGATCATACTGTTCAACAATGAAAGAAAATGTTCCAGTTGTATGAAAACAATATTCTAATACTCATACCTCTAAAAACGTACTGCAACCTTCTTTAGAAGCAAAGGCTATAATATATAGAAAAGACAGATGGTGTTCACTAATTAACATAATTAGCATTGGCAAATCTGTTTTCTCCAGTAATAAATTTTGTCATCTGATGTTCCGACATATTACATTTCCACAGTACAGTTTGTCACTATAGCCTTATGTAAAATGTTCCAATGATGGTGTCTCTATACCATGATCATCAACCTAGTCTGACATTCTCTTAAAGTATGAAAAAAAACATTATGTAAAATTAGCGAGCGAAAGGTTGCCAACTGCCTGAAAATTTGATGGCCAGTCTATAAAAGTGGGGGACTGTTGTCCTGTGTCCGTAATAATAACTCTATTATTTCGAAGCTGAAGGAAATTGTGCCAGTTGCTTTGATTGTAATTACCATTTTATAGTTCACAGTATACGTCGCTAAAGTATTAATATTAGTATTCTCAGCTATAGACATATATTACATATAATCTTTGTCATTCATTTTGTTTTTCCAATATCAAGTAAAAACATTGTCTTTTAACCCCTTCCCGCCGCAGCCCTATCCTTAGATTTTCATTTTCGTTTTTTCCTCCCCACCTTCCAAAGGCCATAACTTCTTTATTCGTCCGTCAATATAGTCGTATGAGGGCTTGATTTTCATGTTTGAAGTTTTCTTTACAAAATTTGCTCTAAATCTTTTTAGATAGATGTTTAGACCATGATAGAGGTGAGTCTCCTGTTGTACATGTATTATGTTTAGTGTAGGGACCCATCTGTAGGAGGTCGCCTTGTCATAGCAGGTGGGCTCACACAATTTGATTAAAATTTGGGCTAAAAACCTCACATTTAGTAAATATAGCAGAAATGCAATGTAAAAAGTGCTACATCTTTGTGTATGTTTGCTTTGACATTTTGTTGTGACCTTGTTGATTTGTTTTTCTAGAATACGAAAGATGTTCACCTTTTCTTACTTAATTCAAGCATTCCTGATTCATGTTCCCTCCATGTTCACATTTAGACCACATTTTGCAGTTTATATAGAGAAATGACATTTTAAGTTTTTTTTTTTTATATATATATATATATATATATATATATATATATGTGTACAAATATTGTACCAATCCTGCGTTACAGAGCTAGTTGTGTTCAAAATTATGCTGGTTGCTACTTCAACAAGACAGACAACATGGCAACAGGTATTTCTAACAGCTTAGCCCTGTTCAGGTCTCATGCACACGACCGTAGTGGTTTTGCGGTCACTAGTTTAGTCAACCTGTAAATCTGGAATGTAAAACGACTTGTCCTGAGTTTTTTGTGGCCCGGATTTGCAGCCCCATCCCGGATCCGTGAAAACAACGTTCGTGTGCATGGGGCCATAGAAATTAATAGGTCCGCAATTTACCAGCAAAAATGCGTATAATTTGTAGACACAAATGCACAGTCGTGTGCATGAGGGCTCACACCATGTTTTTTGGTCTACTTTTAAACTATACGCCGGACAGAGCTCCAGATATATACATTAAACATAGGCTGTGACTGATGCCTACGTTTTCTAACAGTTGCTCCCGTCACCTATTGACTACTATGGATTCCCTTTAAGGTACACATCATAACCTTTTCCATCATAGGTATCTGTCACCTATAGAGTTTAATGCCATTCATTTAAAACGTGATGTGAACAGGTCCCTAGCTGAGCTTCTATAATGTAATGGGACAGTTCCTAATACAGATTTTCCTTTTGCTGTTAGTTTGTCACATTACCATACAGTACCTGATGTAAATATAACACAAGTCTCTAGAACAAGCTCTGTAGGGCACTAGACTGTTATTGCGGGTATAGTTCAGGATCAGTACAAGATAAGCAACACAATGTACAAAGGTTTGTAAAAAATCTTTGTTTTACATTATCTGCTACAAAAAAAAGAGGAAGAAATAATACTATGCAGGCACATTTAATTTGCAAAGGATCCTGCTGCCCAGACAGAGCACGGGATCATATCTGCATAACCGGACCTTTAAACACAGCAAAAAACGAGATCCCAGTCATGCGCACATAACGCCAGGCACTGGGAAACAACTGCGCAATGGACATTTTTGAGAAGGGTGGTGCATACGCCAAACTACCAACACCAGTACAGTGGCCAAACTGAAATACCTTACCAGGAAACTAGTGCAGGGGCCATGTCGGTCCACCCAATGTCAGATAGGAGGCGCAGGTAACTTGGGCCCCCAGGTATCAGAGGGTAGATAACCATATACTCGTAGAGCCATATACTGGAGTTCAGGATGGCTGTGGTCCGGCGCTGAGGAACAGGTATCACCATACTTCCCAACTTTTGAATTCGGAAAAGAGGGACATTTTAAGCCATGCCCCTAAACACGCCCAATATCCCGCATAAACACATCAAATCACGACCAGATCCTTCTGCAAATAACAAGCGCACATTCTCACTGCGGATGTTAGGGATCTGCCAGGTACTACGTCTAGGTATACTCCTGGGATTAATCAATCCACACCTGAGGCCAGACCTGTTAGACTGACACCGTCTCCCACCAACCAGGGTGGCAGGCTCAGGAGTGGGAGAGCCTATCGCGGCCTGGTCAGTCGGAGTTAGCTCCGCCCCCTGTCCTTTATTACCTGCCGTGTTCTCTTCCTCAGTGCTTGTAATTCTTTTGGATTCCTGGCCCCACTGCTGCTTGCTCCAGCCTGCTTCTGCCTTGCTGCAGTTCCGCTTAACCTGCTTCGCTTTGCCCCTGGCTTGCTTCCTTCTCCATGCTCACGTTGGTATACTCCTCTTCATCCTGGTCCTGACTACTCATTCACCGCTCCGTTTCCTCGCAGCGTTCCGTGGGCTACTGCCCCTTCCCTTGCGTGTTCCCTGTTTGTTCTCCCGTGCACTTAGACAGTGTAGGGACCGCCGCCCAGTTGTACCCCGTCGCCTAGGGCGGGTCGTTGCAAGTAGGCAGGGACAGGGCGGTGGGTAGATTAGGGCTCACTTTCCCTTCACCTCCTTCCTGCCATTACAGCGGATCTCTAGACTGTCTGGATATCACAGATATTATGGATCAGGTTATATCGTCTTTATGTTACTTTTACTATCTTGGGTATAACATTTGCTCATCATGGCGGCAGCAGCTGCAGGACAAACCAAAAAGCTGAGAACAATGAAAGTCAAGAGGGAGACCCTCTTGGTGGATGACTTTTCAATTGACAGGTAGAAGAGTTACATGATGGGAATTTTTTTTTTCCAGTTGTGTAACTCTGCTACCGGTCACTGGAAAAATCATGCACCAGAGCCCCCTGTAGATTGCTCCACACACAGCCCCCCTGTACATAGCGTCAGACACAGCCCCCCTGTAGATAGCTCCACACACAGCCCCCTGTAGATAGCTCCACACACATCCCCCTGTAGATAGTGCCAGACACAGCCCCCCTGTAGATAGCTCCACACACAGCCCTCCTGTAGATAGCATCAGATACAGCCCCCTTTAGATAGCATCAGACACAGCCCCCCTGTAGATAGTGCCAAGCACAGCCCCCTGTAGATAGTGCCAAGCACAGCCCCCTGTAGATAGGTCCAGACACAGCCGCCCTGTACATAGCTCCACACACAGCCCCCCTGTACATAGCTCCACACACAGGCCAGCTGTAGATAGTGCCACACATAGCACCCCTGTAAATAGCTCCACACACAGCCCCCCTGTAGATAGCTCCACACACACAGCCCCCTGTAGATAGCGCCACACACAGCCCCCCTGTACATAGCTCCACACACAACCCCCCTGTACATAGCGTCAGATACAGCCCCCTGTAGATAGTGCCACACACAGCCCACTGTAGATAGCGCCAGACACAGCCCCCTGTACATAGCGCCAGATACCCCCTGTACATAGCGCCAGATACAGCCCCCCTGTACATAGCGTCAGATACAGCCCCCTGTAGATAGTGCCACACACAGCCCCCTGTAGACAGCTCCACACACAGCCCCCTGTAGACAGATCCACACACAGCACCCCTGTAGATAGCTACACACACAGCCCCCCAGTAGAAAGCTCCACACACAGTCCCCCTGTAGGTGCGATATTGGCGCTAGGGCAGAGAGTGGTAGAGGTAGGCTTTATTCAGACGGGTCCGAGTGTCGGCCGATAAAAACTGCCGTTTTGGGCAGTTTTTCCCGGTCGTTTTGCATCCGTTCCGATTCTGTTCCGGGCCGTGTTGCCATTTTTAATGGCCGATTTTAACCCGTTTTGCATCCTTTTTTTCCCTGTCCGATTTAAAATCGGATGAATTTAATTTAAATTTGTTGCCACACACAGCCCCCTGTAGATAATGCCACAGCCCCCCTGGTAGGTAATGCCACCCAGCCCCCTGTAGGTAATGCCACCCAGCCCCCTGTAGGTAATGCCACCCAGCCCCCTGCAGGTAATGCCACACAGCCCCCTGTAGGTAATGCCACCCAGCCCCCTGTAGGTAATGCCACCCAGCACCCTGGTAGGTAATGCCACACAGCCCCCCGTAGGTAATGCCACCCAGCCCCCTGTAGGTAATGCCACCCAGCCCCCTGCAGGTAATGCCACACAGCCCCCTGTAGGTAATGCCACACAGCCCCCTGTAGGCTGCACCCATCCACCCCCTTCCAGGAGAAGTCACTGACTTTAATGTCCATATATGGACAGTGTAGTCACTGACTTCTCCTGGAGAGGAATCCCCGGCCACAGGGTCGGGGATTCCGCTTCAGAAGTGAGTGACGTCACTGTGTCCATATATGGACAGTGTGGTCACTCACTTCTTCTGTAGTGGAATCTCCGCCCACAGGGTCGGGGATTCCGCTTCACAAGTGAGTGACGTCACTGTGTCCATATATGGACAGTGTAGTCACTCACTTCTCCTGTAGCGGAATCCCCGGCCACAGGGTCGGGGATTCTGCTTCAGAAGTGAGTGACATCGACATGTCCATATATGAACTCCTACAGGGAGCAAAAAAAGACCCTCCTCCTCACATGCACTCTGCACTGTGAGGAGGAGAAGGAGAGAGAGCGCGAGCGACGGAAGACACGGCCGTGACTTGGGACACATTCCGGTGATGGCCCAAGTCTATGGGAGACGGGCGGCCGGGTAAACGGCCGAAAATAGGGCATGTCCCATTTTTTTAGGTAAAAAAATCGGTCATGTGAATAGCCCCATTAGGGGTCTATTGTTCCTACTGCAGCCGTGTGACAGCCGTTTTATGAACGGCCGTCATCTGGCCGGGAAACCCTGTCGTGTGAATAAGGGCTTAGCCGGCCCTACTGCTGCCACTCTCCGCTCTGCTTTGACGTCACTCACCATCAGAAGAAGGCAGGAGTCCTGCAGCGGCGTTCTCACTGGTGTCGACGCCGGCCCGGGAGTGAACCAGTCCAGTCACGTGACCGGTGAGGTCAGATGACAGGTCAGGTGACAGGTCAGGTGACTGGACTGGTAGACTCACGGGCCGGCATCGATCCCAGTGAGAACACCGCCGCAAGACTCCTGCCTTCTTCTGATCGCTGCTGCAGTCAGCAGCGATCAGCTGTTCTGATGCAGCGCCCAGCGGGACATTTACAGACCGCCCGGGACGGTGAGACAGCGGTGAGAAACTGGGACTGTCCCACCGGATCCGGGACGGTTGGGAGGTATGGGTATCACCTGTATACAGCATCAGGGGAGAATTGTACATTTAACCCTGTATCCTAGGCCTTAGGGACAGAGAACACTCTCTGTATAGGGGGCATGGAATAACGCTGAAGATCTTTGTTTACATAGCCTTTAACTCATAACCACCATGAATAATGTACATCAATATTAACCCCTTCTTCACCTTAAACCACCAGAGATATTAGGTATTAACCACTAAACCATCACGAGTATGACAGGAGTACTATCACTAACCCTGAAACCACCCCGTGAAAAAGTGTATGATGTCATTTATGTAGAAAGTCGGCAAAGTCCAACAGTCGTGGGCATTTTGCTATCTCCATTCTGGGCATCAACGCAATTGAAATCCCCCACTTTAAAAATCCATATAGAGTTAATCATCCTGCTCTAGAAACAAGGAAGATAATCATTCTCCAATCTTTCTATAAATAATTATGTAAATTGTCCTTTTTATTCAGGGACGTAAACTATGAAACAGTATACCAGCTTCCAATTGATCTTCACACATAACCAGCAATACTCAATGCTTGATCTGTTCCAATACTAGACCCACTGACAAGACTTGACCCACATATTAATGAGGCTCTGGTTAAAACCTCATATTGATGTTATAGGATAGAACTTTTTTTCTGTAGTTTGAAATAAAAAAAATTCAACTAGAGCAATATGTTTATATAAAAACAACATAAATGTTTTTCATACTCCCCATTCATAGGAGAAACTAAAACAGACAGCAATAATGTCAGATATATCAGTTTAGAACCAGATGTAAGTTGACATATTTTTGAATATTTAAGTCTATGCATTTATTACATTTTATAGTCAATGCATATATTTTGTCATACCTCCAATGACACTAAATTAAATGTGAAAGCTGCAATTTAATATTTTCATGGGTAATGCTTTGGCAGGAATCAGATTTGAATTGTGAAAACAGTATTGTACAGAATTTACTGATGTAGCAGAGCTAAGGCTCTTTTCACATTGCATTTGAGGGATACAGTTGATGCACATACGTATACTTTGAAAAACATGTAATTTACCTTTTTCATAGCTGTATAGAATGGAATGCATTTGGGCAGGGGTATAGCCAAATGCTCATGGGCCCCGAAGCAAAGATTCTTCTTGGACCCCCACCCCCAAACTCTCATGGCCGATGGCCCGCAGCTTTCAGCTGCTCCGCTTGGTCTTCTAAGTGATCCAACAATGCAGCACTAGCAGCAGCCAGGGACGTCACTAAGGACTTAAAACATCAGGGGGAATAGCCCCAATACACATTCCCCCCCCCCCAAAAAAAATGTGTGCGTGTATGTATATGTGTGTACATATATATATATATATATATATATATATATATATATATGACAGTATATCTATAGCAATATGACCCTATAGTTATGGATAGGATTAGATACAGCAGCTCAGCAGACGGTATTACACATGGTAGGATTAGATATAGGGTCCAGCAGACTGTATCACACATGATAGGATTAGATACAGTGGTTCAGCAGACAGTATTACACATGATAGGATTAGATATGGGGTCCAGCTCGCTGATATTGCAGCTCCAGTACTGGACCCAGGGAAGGTAAGTATAAGATTTTTTTTCCTTTTTTATGTGTTACTAATTATTTTTGTGTGTTAGTGTTTTTTTACACGTTCGGTTGTTGGACTACTTCAGATTTGAGGACTACTTAGATAATGGTGTTTTTTTTATTCTCAATAAAATAGTTAATGAGGGTTGTGTGTAGGATTTTTATTTCAATAAACTATTTTATCTATGTCTTTGTATTTGTTTAAACTTTATTACTACCGCCTTATTAATAGTTGCTGCCTGATTGACAGTGTCCATTACTAAGGCGAGACTTAATGTTAGACGTGAAGAGGCTAACACTAACACACATTATTACCCTGGTACCCACCACCACCAGGTGTACCGGGAAGAGCCGGGTACGATCCAGTACCCGACCATCTGTAGTGACGGAGGGGCACGGAGGCGGCCACAGGCTGTTATTATTAGGCTGGGAAAGCCCAAAAACAGTGGCCCTTCCCACCGTGGTAATGCTAGCCTGCTGCTGTGTTGTATTTAGCTGGTTATAAAAATGGGGTAACCCCACATCGTGCTGTCCAATTATTAATTTTTTTTAAATGACGTGGGGTCCCCCCCATTTTCATAACCAGCCAGATACAGCGCAGCAGCAGCAGCCTAGCATTACCAGAGTGGGAAGGGCCATGGTTTTTTCACTACAGATGGTCGGGTACTGGATCGTACCCGACTCTTCCTGCCACCCCTTGGTAATAATGGGGGTTAGTGTTAGCCTTTTCACAGGCTAACACTAAGCCCCGCCTTTGTAATGAACCCTGCCAATCAGTCAGCGGCCATTAGTAAGGTGGTAGCGATAAAGTTTAAAAAAAATAGAAAAGACATAGAAAAAATAGATTTATTGAAATAAAACACCCCCACACAACCCTCATTAACCATTTTATTGGGAATAAAAAAAGCAGTCATCGAAGTAGTCATCGAATCCGACGTAGTCCAATGACCGAACCTGTAAAAAAACACAAAAAACATTAGTAAGGGCCTGTTCACATCACCGCTGCCCTTCCGTTGAGGGGTTCCGTCGGGTAACCCCTCAATAGAAAGGCAAACTGAAACCTCCGCTTCCGTTTCCCTCACCATTGATCTCAATGGTGACGGAAACGTTGATAAAGGTTTCCGTTTGTCACCATTGTGACAGGATTCAGTTGTTTTGCATTGTTGACTGTGCTATTGATTCCCCCAAAACAAAGGAACCTGTTCAGAATGGTGACAAACGGAAACCATTAGCAAAGTTTCCATCACCATTGAGATCAATGGTGATGCAAACGGAAGCTAAGGTTTCCGTTTGCTTTTTCGTTGAGGGGCTAACCCGACGGAAACCTCAGACGGAAACCCTCAACGGAAAAGCAGCGGTGATGTGAACAGGGCCTTAGATACAGGGCCATGTGCATGTGTGATACTGTTTGTTGGACCCTGTATCTAAGCCTAAGGTAGGCTTAGATACATGATCCAGGAGACAGTAATCCTAAACAGTATAAGATTACTGTCTGCTGGGGCCCTGTATCTAAGCCTAACACATGGTAGGCTTTAAATGGGTTGGGGTCCGACTCCCGGGACCCCCGCCAATCAGCTGTTTTGAAGGGGGTGCAGCACTTGTACGAGCACTACTTCCCCTTCATTTACTTTACTTGCTCACACTGTGAATCGCTCACACGTCCGTGTCGGCGATTCAGTGTGAGAAAGTGACCGAAATGAATGGGAAGTAGCGCTCGTATGAGCGGCTGCACCCCCTTCAAAACAGTTGATTGGCGGGGGTCCCGGGAGTCGGACCCCAACCCATCAGCTTCAGCAAGACAGTAATATTAAACTTACCCTCCTTTTCGGCCGCAGCAGAGGTCCTCACTCCAAGTGTCGGGATGTTGTGCGCAGCGCACAGTGTCGTGATGTTATCCGTTGCGCACAGCGCTGTGACGTCAGAACCTCCGCTGCGCTCTGGAAAGAGGAAGGGTAAGTACCGTCAGTTACTATAGTAACAGGAGCCCGTGTAGTTTATTAGATAGGCCCCAGTAAATAATAGTAACTTTTCATTAATGTAGTGCGGGGGGCCGTAGGCCCCACTGGATTCGGGGGCTCAGTCACAATTGCGACCGATGCGACCCCTATAGTTATTCCACTGCTTTTGGGCATTTAGGTGCTAGCTGCAGACAACTTTTGATTGTATCTTTTTATGATAGTGACATGGTGGTGAGGCATAATTTGAAACTCCTGGGCCCTATTGCAAAATCTATAACAGGCCCTCCGATTTACCAAGAGACATTTATAATACTGTTGCCTTTTTATATGTCAGAGGGGCCTTTGGACCCCTTCAAGCACCTGGTCCCGGGTGCGACTGCTACATCTGCACCACCCTCTATAGCAAACCCACTGGGTGTTGACTTATTATTTAAATAAGTGAAAATTTTGCTGGATTAATTTATATGGGTTGGAGTTCCATTTTTATGTAACAGAGCTGCAAAGTCCATGTTTCAATTCACACAGCCATATACCTAAATGATAATAATCTGGCCATCTTCATGACGTCACTACATTGCGCCTGTCTGCGCTGGGCCGGTCACGGCCGGCGTTACACAGTAAATGCTGCAGCAAGGAGTCGTTAGCTCCCTGCTCCAGCATTGGATTAAACTTTATCTGAATTTCTAGGATGCAGATATAGTTGAAACCGAGACATGCCAACGCTGGGAAACCGGCCCTGAGTCCCACCCCCTGCCCTCTTGCTAGCTACGCCTCTGGCAACCGCAGTCCTGCACAGCATATCGGCGAATAGCTCACAGAGTTCTTCACACGACCACAAGGGGGTCGCGACCCATAGTTTGGGAAACACTGCTCTTGAAGATGGATCTCTTCCAAAGTCCATGTGTCAAGCAAAAATCATTCTTATACTCAAGCCAGAAAAAGACGAGCTTGATAAAATCAAATTTTGTTCAATATCACTGATCAATAATGATGTTAAAATTCTTGCTAAGATATTGGCGAAGAGGTTGGGCAAGGTTGTATCGTTAGTAGTGGGGGAGGACCAATATTCATACTGGCGGAATTTGTTAAAACTGTTCGCCAATGAACAGACACAAGAAGGTGAGGGCCAGCTCTCAATACTGTCACTGGATACAGTTAGAGAATTCGACAGTGTGGTGTATAGGTATTTATTGGTGATATTGGAGACATTTGGGCACGAGTTGAGATTTATTAGATGGATTAGGGTATTGTATGATCATGCCAAGATATGAATCTGCATTACTGGCTGCAGTTAGGGATACTTTAATTTAAAACGCAGTACCAGACAGAGTTGTCTTCTTTCCCTCCTACTCTTCGCCCTCGATAAAACCTTTAGCAATTACTATCAGAAACTTTAACTTGATGGATGGGTTTGTAGTGGGGGTGGAAAGGACAAGACTGTGCTGTATGCAGAAGATCTATTACTGTTTATGAGTATCCCGCAGATAAGTTTTGATTATACTATTCAGTTCATACCGGAATTCAGCAGCTATTAAGGGCTAAGAATAAATTGGCAAAAATCAATATTACTTCCTCTCAATAATGAAATAATAATAAAAAAAAACAACAAACTGAAGATATTAGGACATATAGAGAGTTTCAAATACATATGGGTAATGGTATCAGCCGATACAAAGTGTAACAGCTGGCAGGTATGTGGACCCACTGGGCCACTGCGCAGTAACGAAGCAGCTGCTGATCAACAGAATCTGTGAGAGTCAGTAATGATAAAGTACCTGGAAGGTCAGAAGTTGGTATATGCAAGACAGTCAGGGGGGAAGCAGGCCTGTGCAGGATTATGAAGTTTGGCTAGAACAGCAGACTGGAGTAGTGTAGTCATCTCGGACACTAAACTTGGCAAGGAGACCGGACTGGGGTATTGCAGTAGTCTCGGACATGGGACTTGGCTAGAACACCGGACTGGAGTAGTGCAATCGTCTCGGACACTGGACCTGGCTAGGAGAGCGGACTGGATTAGTGCAGTTGTCTTGGACACTGGACTTGACTAGGACACTGGACTGGAGTAGTGCAATCATCTCGGACACTGGACTTGGCTAGGACACCAGACTGGAGTAGTGCAGTCGTCTCAGACACTGGACTTAGCTAGGACACCGGACTGGAGTAGTGCAATCGTCTCGGACACTGGACTTAGCTAGGACACCGGACTGGAGTAGTGCAGTCGTCTCAGACACCGGGCTTGGCACGGGTACCAGACAAAGATGGTGAAGTCGCCTCGGACACTCGGCTTGGCATTGGCACCAGACACAGATGGTGAAGTCATCTCGGACACTCGACTTAGGCACTAGTACAAGACACAGATACCAGAAATGGGATTCAGGATACGGGATACAGGATACAGCTAAGGAACATTTGCAAGACAAACATAGGAAAGACACAGCATTGCTCAGGCACTGGGGAAGAGGGCAGGCCAGATTATAATATATCCCAGGGTGTACAGGGATAGGCTAGGGAAACTTTTAGTGATGCACACGCTGGCCCCTTAAGAGACCACCAGAGCATAACCACACCCTACGGGAGCAGTGACCAGGGAGCAACAGACACCTGCGTCCCGGGGAGGAGGAAGACGCAGGCATTGAGGTGAGAAACTCGGGCGGCCGCCAAGGGAGGTAGGATGGAGGTGGTCGACGGCCGTCAGCATTACTTAAAGTGGTTTGGAAAACTGAATGTACAACCACTAATTGATAAACTAAAAAGAAAGGCCTCAATCTGGAAAGAATTTCCATCAACAAGTTCTGAATCTATGGAATTAATAAAAATGATCTTCTTACCATAATTTGCATACATAATGGGGAATTCACTGATATGGTTGGAGGACATTTGGTTCTCAATGATCGAAAAATACACCAATGAGTTCATTTGGGTGAACAACAAAGTACGGATAAAACCAATTTATCCAGCCATACTAGAAAGATTGGTGAGGATTAGCTTTCCACACGGGCATGTTTACTTCATGACCACACAGTTTGCTCCCTTATTGACTGAAGAAATATATAATTTATAGGAAAATAATTTTAAAAAAAGTCAAAGACCAACGGAGGACATTTTCCCTTTATTAGAATCAAAGCAAATAACACCTAAGAAAACTCCTGTTTTAGAACTATCGGTAAAGGTATGGTCTAGATCAGGGATCTCAAGCACGCGGCCCGCGGGCCGCATGCGACCCCTGGGGCTGTCATCTGCGGCCCGCGGGACACAGAGCCGCTAGTATCGGCTCTGCTCCGAGACTCTGGAATTCCCTGACATCGCTGTCCACATATGAACAGCGATGTCTGGGGCTTCCCCAGAGCCGGAGTCCCGAGCAGAGCGCTGGTGTCGGCTCTGCTCCGGGACTCTGTGGAATTCCCTGACATCGCTGCCCATATATGGACAGTGTGTCAGGGTCTTGCCCAGAGCGGAGCAGAGCGCTGGTGTCGGCTCTGCTCCTGGACTCTGTGGAATTCCCTGACATCGCTGTCCACATATGAACAGCGATGTCTGGTGCTTCCCCAGAGCCGGAGTCCCGAGCAGAGCGCTGGTATAGGCTCTGCTCCGGGACTCTGTGGAATTTCCTGACATTGCTGCCCATATATGGACAGTGTGTCAGGGTCTTCCCCAGAGCGGAGTCCCGGGCAGAGCGCTATTATCGGCTCTGCTCCGGGACTCTGGGGAAGCCTCTGACATCGCTGTCCATACATCGACAATGATGTCAGGGGCTTCCCCAGAGCAGGAGTCCCAGTGATGTCAGGAGCACAGCTGGAGTCCCAGGAAGAGCCTACTAGCGCTCTGCCTGGGACTCCAGCTCTGGGCAAGCCCCTGACATCACTGGGGCAGCCTCTACAGAGGGCACTGGGGCAGCCTCTACAGAGGGCACTGGGGCAGCCTCTACAGAGGGCACTGGGGCAGACTCTACAGAGGGCACTGGGGCAGACTCTACAGAGGGCACTTTGGCAGCCTCTACAGAGGGCACTTTGGCAGCCTCTACAGAGGGCACTGTGGCAGCCTCTACAGAGGGCACTGTGGCAGCCTTTACAGAGGGCACTGAGGCAGCCTCTACAGAGGGCACTGTGGCGTTATCTACAAGTGGGTGTGTGACAGTATCTGAAGAGAACACTGGCATTATCTAGGGGTGTGTTGCATTATCTACAGAGGGCACTGTGGCCTTATCTACAGAGGGCACTGTGGCCTTATCTACAGAGGGCACTGTGGCCTTATCTACAGAGGGCACTGTGGCCTTATCTACAGAGGGGAATGTGGCCTTATCTACAGAGGGCACTGTGGCCTTATCTACAGAGGGCACTGTAGCCTTATCTACAGAGGGCACTGTGGCCTTATCTAGGGGTGTGTTGCATTATCCACAGAGGGCACTGCGGCAGCATCCACAGAGGGCACTGCGGCAGCATCCACAGAGGGCACTGCGGCACTATCTAAAAAGGGGCTGCCCAATCTTGACATGTGTGCTAACTGAGCCGCCGGACTGCATTTAGCGACACTTAAACTGGAAAGCTGGATTGTTGAAATAAGCACGTGGAGAAATATCTCAAATTTTAAACCTAGCGCTATTATTATAGTAATGTAGTATTATTATTCTAGTAATATAGTATTATAGTAGTTCAAATAACTAATTGATTAACAATAATTTTGTATTGTATCAAATTTGAAAGTAATGCGGCCCGTCAACTTCCCATTTTTTCTATATGCGGCCCACTTACCCGGCCGAGTTTGAGACCCCTGGTCTAGATAAAAGAAGACATTAGGTATGGATGGCACTTTAGAATTCACACCACAGTTTTGTAATAAATATTTCATGAATTTAATTTAATTACAGATATTATATTCTGGAGAAATAAAGGTTTGACTGAAGGCACACGATTTTACACAGAAGGGAAACTTAGATCACTTGAAAATAAGATGTAAGCAGACACAATTAGAGATAACTATACATATATGCAATTCAAAAATGCAGATTGGTTCACTAAGGATAAAAGCTTTCTTTCTATTGAAACATCTGAAATTATAGCACAAAGAACTAACTCACAAGAGGAAAAAAAATAGTGTCAAAAAGTCTATCAAGCGATAATAAGGGATTATAGGTAGGAAAAATAAATTCAAAAGTATAGCACAGTGGGATAATAAGATAATGTATATACTAATGCTTCTAGGTACTTGAAAAAGCTTCACATAAGGTTTCACAGCTTTATAGGCCATAGGCTATAGTTATACCATACCACCTGGAGACTAAAACATTTTAGTATTAGATCTTCAGCAGAATGCCCAAGATGAAGGGGCAGGTTCACACCTGCAATGGTCTTTACGTTGTTGTTGTTCTTCTTCTTCTTCTTCTTCTTCTTCTTCTTCTTCTTCTTCTTCTTCTCTGTCAGAGAAGAACAATGAAAATACAACGGACACCATCAACGCCCGACAGAACCCGTTGTCTTTAATTGAAGTGAATAGGAGTTACGGAAACAGCATAGCATAGTGAGCTACGCTGTTTCTGTAGCTCCTGAGTTCTGGAAATAGAGTAGCTTGCCGCGATACGCTGCTGTCTTAACTCACATTAACTTCTATGGGAGTTCCCAGAAATAGCATAGTGAAACGCGCTCGGCTGTTTCCATAATCCCGGCCAGCTCATCAGACAGTGGCCGGAGAGTAGCGATGGCAGGGCTACGTAGGACTGGGGTCAGGGGTGGGACCCGCATCTATCGGAGATTTATGGCATATCCTGTGGACGCTGAACAAACCTTCCATGTGTTGTCTCTGCTACCTAGTCCATCAGAATAAACACCGGAATAAAAGAAAACGTAACCGGAGCACTTTATGGACTCTAGCGTACATGGGTGATATGCCTTTTTTTTGTATTCACTTTATAAAATGCTTTTAAATATGCTGTTTTACAAACGGAAAATACACATTACTCAACAACAAATTGCCTGTCATTTCTGATCCGTGCTTCACTATACATACAACGATATCCTGTGGATATGCCATAAATGTCCAAGATAAGAATACACCTTTAAGAAAATAATACATTTTGAAATAAATAAAACTTAGAGCAAACTCCCTTAATAGATCTGACATAGCTAATGGTGACATTTTCTAATGGAAATTGTCAAAATGTGAGAAACACTTCATGGAGGTCAATGTAACACTCAATAGGGAATCACATTTTTAGATTTTACACAGAGAGAAAGCAGCACTACTTGTACTAATGTTAAAAAGGATCAGTCATATATACATGCTGCACTATCTGAGATCAGCATAAAGTACTGACAGAAACGCTGATTTCAGCAGTCTGTCACCTATCAGGTAATTTGCCGTAAATTCTGAGAATTTAGCAGTTATACTTGCAGCTTGTGGTATATTCATATATTAATCCTGCCGCTGCCTCCCTCCACCTCCAGCCGCTAATTGACACTTTCTCCCAAGTACTGTACATATAGAGAAAATAGGCTAGAGGGCGGGGGGAGGCGGTGGCGGCATAAATATTTAAATATACTTGGAATAACGCTTTCAGCGGTAGTCGCAAGCCGCAAGAATAACTACTAAATTCTCAGAAACTACTTAACATTACCTAATAATTGACAGACCGCTGAAATCAGAATGTCTGTCACTACTTTATGCTGCCCTCAGACAGGACAGCATAAATATACTGTATGACAGATCTGCTTTAAAGGGAGTTCTTCACTACTTTTGTCACCGATAGATAGGTGTGGAGGATACAAGTTTTATCAGACCTATGTTGGCGATCATACTGCAAGCAGCTCTAGGACAATTAACTTTTAGTCCTCAAGCGCCATATACTAATGAATGTGAAGTTTCCCCAACCCCTTCCCTCTGCTCTTGAGTGACAGCTCTAGGGGATAGCACGTTATGAGTCAGGAGACCGCTAGAGCTGTCACTCCATAGCTGAGAGCATGGGTTGGGGAGCTGTTACCGTGGAGAAGTCGGACACTTCACATTCTTTAGTATACGGCGCATGAGGATTCAAATTAAATTTTCCTAGCGCTGCTTGCAGTATGATCGCCAACATAGGCATGACAAAACTTGTCGCCTCTATCCCTATCTAGCAGTGGGGGAGGGTAAAAGTGGTGACAAACTCTCTTTAATGTAATTTCAGTTTATTAAAAAAATAGCAATATTCTTGAACAATTCAACATTTTATGTCATGAAGGTAAGCAAAATCCGTAAACAATATCATGTATATGTTTTCAAAATAATTGTTGTTAATATTAATTAGATTACTATTAATAATCACAGCACTGATTAAGTACTTAAAATTTTTAGAAATAGAGTAAAACATTTTATTTCAGATGTCAGATTAAATGAAGTTCATTGTGTTATATTTACTAACATATTTACTAACATAGTAACATGATTTGTAAGGCTGATAAAAGACATAAATTTATCCAGCTCAGCCTATTATTCTGCAAAAGCCTCTAAGAGTCAAAAGCCAATTTTCCTCATCTCAGGGAAAAAATATCTTCCCGACTCCAAATATGAGATCAAAATAAATTCCTGGATTAACGTCCCATCTCCAGTAATCTAGTAACCAGAACTTGTCATATTATTACACTCCAAAAACTCTTTCAGTGAATTTACCATGACAACTTACTATGGCTGAATCTCACTGCTCTTACAGTGAAGAATCCCTCTCGATGTTGGTGTATCTTCCTCACCAATGGATGCAACGAATGCCTGCTTGCTAAAGTTACAGTTTTGTATATAAATAGGTCATGAGAGAGTTCTTTTTCTTGACCATTGATACAGTATATTTGTACATAGTTCTTAGGTTACCCCACAGCCATCTTTTTTTCTGAACTAAATAATAATATTTTGACAATTTTTTTGTGTACTGTAGTCCACCCATTCCATTCCGCCTTTGATCCCGCTCAATCTCTATTTCATTATTGTGTACTGGTACCCTATACTGTGCACAATATTCAATTTCGGTCTTATTAGAGATTTATAAAGTGGTAGAACTATGTTCTTGTCATGTGCATCTATGCTCCTTTTTATGCACCCCATGATCTCATTTGCCTTAGCAGCAGCTGCCTGACGCTTGTTGCTTTAGTGTGCTTTACTGTTAGCAAAAAAAAATTCTAATTCCTTTTCTATGTTAGTATGACCCAGTGTTTTCACATTTAGTATGTAATGGTGACATGTATTTTCCCTTCCGAAATATATAACCTCACATGTATCAGTATTAAACCTCTTTTGCCACTTCACTGCCCAGGCCCCCGGCATCCACAGATCAATTTGTAACAGAAAACTGTCCTCATTTGTGTTATTTACATTACACTGTTTAGTATCATCTGCAAACATTTATATTTTACTGTTCGATCCCGCTACATCAGTGATCCCCAACCACCGGGCCGTGGACCAATACCAGGCAGTGGATCATTTGGTACCGGGCAACGGTATCTGGTATCCGTCCCGGTGGCCCCAGGGAATTCCTGCTTAAAAAACGCCCCAAATTGTGGTGCAGTTTTTTGCCTGGAATGTCCGCTGCAGAAAACTGCTGAGCATTCAGCCAGCCTGCTAGCAGGCCAGTCTCCTGGGATGACGTTTTATCCCAGGAGACAGCTGCAGCCTGTGATTGGCTGCAGAAGTCATATGGGATGAATCATCATCCTAGGAGGCCGGCCTGGAGGAAGAAACAGACTTCTGAGTAAGTATAAGATTTATTTTTTTTGTATGAGTTGCATTTTTTGCAGCAGAATCGCTGCGATTCCGCCACAATAAACGCAACAACTGTTATTTGTTGTGGGTTTTACCTCCTTATTGAATTCAATGGGGAAAACCCGCAACAAATAAGAAGCGTTTTTATGCAAATACAATTGACATGCTGCGGAATAAAACTCTGCACAGCATGTCAATTTCTGAGCAGTTTTTCCGCTCACTATTTACGCAGCGTATTGATGAAATTTGTTCTATCACATTCACTTTGCTGCTACTGTATTATGCTGCTGAGTCTCCGCAACGAACTCCGTTGCGGAAAATCCCCAGTATTTAAATCCTAAACCCCGGTTCATGGAAAAATTGTACTGCATGAAACTGGTCCTTGGTTAAAAAAAGGTTGGGGATCCTGCTCTACATGATCATTATTAAATATATTAAACAGTGTAGGGCCCAATACTGACCGCTGTTGTACCCCACTAGTACCAGTGACTTAGTCTGAGTATAAACCGTTAATAACCACCCTCTGTTTTCTATTACGGAGTCAGTTACTTACCCACTTACATGCATTGAACTAGTCATTAGGCACTTGAATGTCATTTTTGTAACTGCTGAGGTAATGCCCCATCTCACCCATATTATATAGGTCTTGTGTCGTTTTCTTGCCTTTGCAACTTTATTTACTGTTGGGTATGTATACATACATTTTTTCTAAACTATTCTTATGTTGATATGTAGCTATCTAATAAAGATTGTAACAATTTTTTTAAAGTATGTTCCAAGTGCATTTTTCAAACTTTGTTTTTTGTATAGGTTGTAGTCATATGTTACACATGCCTGCTATTGAAATCATGTCAAGGGGTCCGTGGGGAGAGTCTTTTCTTGGCTATAAAGGGTCCTCCTTTTTCTATTCTCATTGCCAGACAATTTGGTTCTTCTAGTGTTCGCAGTGTTCCTAGAGTTCCCCGGCTTTCTCGTTTATTGGAGTGGGTAAGTATAGAGCGGGGAGAAGGGAACATTACAAATCATAGGACATCTGTTTTGACACCTCCTTGTACTACTCATGACTGTGTGGGTTTGCTGGCTTCTATATCTCTCTATGTCCTTCTTGTAAGTTACTGTATGTTCACTCAAGAATACTCAGCTGAGCAGCTGTTAGTTGTTCACTCATATGGGGTCCATTAACATCCCCATTCTTGGTCGCAGGTTGCATGTATCCCTTGATTCCCAGTTTCAGTTTACAGACATCCTTTTTCATAGCTGCTTATGTTCTACCACAGAGGTCTTAATCTATAATGTTGATGGGATGGTGGCATCATTACATGTGGACCAGTTCTGTTACTCAGTCCACATTTCCAGTGAGCTTAAACCTCAACCTCAGGCACAGACGGTTTACGCAGATGGAGGCAGCTTTATGGATATGCTGGCCGTTCCATTCTGAGGGGTTCTCCTAAAATCTTCCTTCCAGGGCAGGTTTCCCAACATAGATAGATAAAGTAGTAACATAGTAATGTAAAGTGTAATCTTTACATGCTTTTGTATTTCAGGCCCTCAATGGCATTGTAAATAGATTGCATTGTGCCTTTAACAATGCGATATTGTGTCCTCTTGTGTGCTTTTATTCCCCAGGTAAAGTATCCAGAGGGAGAGTGTAGTACTGTATATATATCTATATATATATATATATATAGATATATATATACGCAGTCGAGTCACATTAGTATGACTACCAGCTAATATCCAGAGCAACCGCCATGTGCAGCACGGACTTCAGCAAGACGGGCTGGGAGTAACTCAATAAGGTGCTGGTAGGTTGTCTGAGGTATCTGGAGCCATGCTGACGGCAGTGTATCCCACATTTGCTGAAGGGTGCCTGGCGGAGGATCCATAGAGCGAACATGACAATTGAGGTGGTCCCACAGATGCTCAATTGGGTTCAAGTCTGGCGAATTAGGGAATCAGGGAAGTACTTGGAAATCTTGGTCATGCTCTTCCAACCACTGTTGGACATTTATAGCCGTCTGACATGTCGCATTGTCTTGCTGGAAGATTCCATCTGCCCCAGGGAAGACAAACAGCATGTATGGGTGGACATGATATGCAACAATAGATTCATACCCAAGAAGTGACCATCCGCCTGCTTCGGAGCCCCATACACGGTAGGGTTTGCTGAACTGTTGTTTTAGACACAAGTCTGGTAGCCCCCTGGTTGATTTTCACGGTGAGCTGCACCAATGGAGCGTGTAGTTCGGCCCTCACACACCTCCATAGCCGACGTACACCTCTCACATGGCACGTGGCGCTCCACTGTTTCGACATCGATTATTTCCAATGGTGCCATTTGCCCACTCACGATACACTTTCACCACAGCAGCAAGTGAACAGTTCACAAACTGCGGTATTTGGGAAATACTGACAACCTTGGCTCGAAAGCCAATAATCATCCCTTTTTGCAACTCTGATAAATTGCCCCTTTTACCCATGGCAACAATGAGTGATATGTGTTCAAACAGCCTATAGCACAGCTTGTATAACCACCAGGCCAGCCCACAACACATCACTTCCTTAATGGGCTACATACTGCCAACGTCGAAAGTAGTAGGTGGTCAATCGACTGTGCATAATTATTCTCTGAGTTAGGTGATATAGACATGCACAATCTAAAGACTATAGTGGGGATGAGGAGCCAATATTTGTGTATGTTATGTTGTGCTTTTGTTATGCATTGTAATATTAATGTAAAGTATTGTACCTCCCATATTGGGAAGAACTGAGTAAACGCGTGACCATGTGCGCATCAGTGTTAACCTGAAAACACAATTTAAAGAGTAACAATGCTTTCGCAAAACTTTTATTATGTTGCGCTCTGCAACTTCGGCTGTGATCGGCACTCCTCATTAGGCTTATGACAGGCTCATAGCCTGTGTGAGCCAGTTTTGAGCCTGACAAGAAGCGCCGATCAAAGCCGAAGATGCAGAGCACTTAGTTTCTTCACCTTAGCTATAGCGACGGTGGGGGTCTCAGCACCTGGACACCCACCGATCTAAACTACTGATATGTTTCCAACATGATGCATTTCCATCATGTCGGCAGCATATATCCCTGTTTATAAACAATCCATCTACCTCAACCTATTATTATGTATTGTTATCCAGAGGAAGGCAAAAACAAACCCCTATGGAGTAGTTGTCAATTTCCCTTATGTAAGGAAAAAACCTTTCTAAGTTCCAATAATAGAAGATTAAATTCAATGATCAATGACCCAACTGAAGCATAAAATACAGGTAACTTATAATAGTACATATTTCCAGAAAGATATCCAAACTACACAACAACCTCTGTCCTATTGTGGAAAATGGCCCGTAATAGAACCCCCTTTATAAGCCAGAGGCACAAACAAGCAGCAATCATCATTCTGGTGGACTCAGGCCATCTATGTCTCACATGGACAGCCATTCAATACTAAATTTCTGTTGCGGCCACTTTAAGGGAAATATGCAGCCAACGTCCTTTTGCCGGTGGTCTCTGGGTCAGGGGTTGTATTTAATGGGTTGTCTGCCATTCTTAGCTCTAGTACCTGGTATTGCTGCTTTTGGCATAAAAAACTTAGATTTTTACCACAACTCCCAGTCGATTTTAGGGACTGGTAGACAGGTATAACTGATTACCAATCTCCATTGATTGGGAGTTGTGGTAAAAATGCAGGGTAAGCCACAGTAATGTCACAAGTTTCCCACGAATCGCAGGTGTCGCTGTGGGAAACTGAAAGAAAGGTGGTGTTCCAGGTACTCATCATATTTGCACTAGCCCTGAGAGGGACTGGACCCAATGTGGGGGAGGATTGAAAGTGGGCATCTCATTCATCATTGCAGCAAGATAGTGTGAAGAGCTCTCCTGCGCAATCGTCCTGTTTTTCTTTTAGTTAGTACATATTGATACCTAGTATACACGTCAACTAGCACTCTTGTTTATTTACATGATTTAAGTGGTGCCCGCTATTCTTTATGATACATTATTTTTACCTTTTTATGTATCAACTTTCAAAGAATAACTACGTGGAGAACTGGAAAAGGTCACCTTTCTGATTACCTGCCAAGTATACTTTTTTCTTTACAATTTAGTTATCCTCAAAAGACCATGGTGATTGATATTTCATATTTCCTGTCAAATGATCCCAATGTATTTTTTTATTGGAATGATTTATGTTCGGCAGGTCACACAGCTGGGTTTTTTGGAGGCTGCTTGAAGGAACTCAAAGTCAGATCTGTCATGGGAACAAAAAGGAAAGGTCACTAAAGTTAAACAAAATGAGTCAAAATGAAAATGCAAACGTTCTCATTAAAATAAATGATTTATTAATATTTTAGCAGTATCTCTAGTTACTTCCCTGAATAATAAACCAATGCATTACCCCTTAGGGTATGTGCACACGATAGCAGGCTTTTACGTCTGAAAAGACAGACTGTTTTCAGGAGAAAACAGCTGCCTCGTTTCAGACGTAAATGCTCCTCCTCGCATTTTGCGAGGCTTCTCTGACAGCCGTAAATTTTGAGCTGTGCTTCATTGAGTTCAATGAAGAACGGCTCAAATTACGTCTGAAAGAAGTGTCCTGCACTTCTTTTGACGAGGCTGTATTTTTACGCGTCGTCGTTTGACAGCTGTCAAACGACGACGCGTAAATGACAGGTTGTTTGCCGACTTATTGTAGCCCTATTTTCAGACGTAAAACGAGGCATAATACGCCTCGTTTACGTCTGAAAATAGGTCGTGTGAACCCAGCCTTAGTGAAAAGATTCAGTGCAGTTTTTCTGAATGTCAGTAATAACAATAATCTGTATATAAATTAGTTCATTTTACAAGGATTTTTCACAGTGTCAAGGGAAGAAATGGAGAGAGAGGTTAGGCACTATGTTGACATTCATTGTACTTTTAATTTTGTTATTATGGCATTTTAATTAGCATTGTATGATATTATTAGGGAGATTTATCAGAATTGGTGCAACACAAAATTGTAGCAGTTGCCCATAGCAAAAAATTAGCCTTTTTGAAAATGAAAGAAAGGATCTGATTGGTTGCTATGGGTAACTGCTTCACTTTTTCTTTGCACCAGTTTTGCACCAGTTTTGTTAAATCTTCCTCAATGCCTTCAGCCTGGTCTTAGAATCTCTACTGTGAAACCAGGCAGATGTTTAGACCTTTTTTACATGGCCGTATTTTGGTCAGTATTTGTAGGCCAAATCCAGGAGTGGAACCCACACAAAGAAAATGTGAAAAAGTAAAAGGCTGGGTTCCCAGAATTCTGTGCGGATATTCCGCGGAATTTACAGTAGCAGCAAAGTTAATGAGATCTAGAAACTCTCATGCCCACGCTGCGGGAAAAAAACTCAGAAAATTTATGTGGAATGTGTTCTGTGGTGCGACTTTCAAATCCGCAGCATGTCAATTTATGCTGCGGGTTCTCTTAGTCCTTAGACTTCAATGGCGATCATAAATTCTGCTACAGATTTGTTTGTTGCGGTTTTTACACCATGTACGCAGTAAAAAAACGCTGGAAATCCACAGGTGCACCTATACTTTGCTATAATCAATGTTTAACGCTAAATCCTCAGAGACATCAGGGGCTCCCTGATGTTGGCAACGCTCTGACCTGGAATTCCGCTCCTAGAGGGAGCTTCAGTGGCGCGATCTACAGCGGGTGTCGCTACCTACAGGGGGGTCGCTCTATCTACATGGGGGTTGGCGCTATCTACACGGGGGCGTGGTGCTATCTACAAGGGGGTGTGGCGCTATCTACATATGCACTGTGGTGCTATATGGGCACTATCTACATGGGACACTGTGGTGCTATCAACATGGGCACTGTGTGTGGCTATCTACAGTGGGCACTTTGGCACTATGTGGGCACTGTGGCACTATATAGAGTGGGCACTGTCGCACTATCTACAGGGGCACTGCGGCGCTATCTGCATGGGTACTGCAGTGTTTTTAGGGGGTTGGGACAAAAAAAACGAATGAAATTCATCCATTTTGTTTTTTTAATAGCGATGAAAAACGGATGGCAAACGGCGGTTAAAAACGGTCAGATGGCCAGTAAATGGTGAAAATTTTGAGACACATTGATGCAAAACGACCATGAAAAATTGAGAGTTGATCCGTTTTTAACATCTGTTTTTTTCCAGTCGTGTGAATAAAGCCTTGTAGCCTTCTTCATTATGCCCTCACAGTGAGTGATCCAGGCTGACAGAGAGAGAAGATGACTACTTGTTGCAACAGTGTATATATATTTATATACAAATAATATAGCTAAGGATATATATATATACAGTTACATACATACTAGTCCTTCTCAATGAATTAGAATATCATCAACAAGATAATTTATTTCAGCAATTCAATTTAAAAAGTGAAACTCATATATTATATAGATCCATTACACACAGAGTGATCTATTTCCAGCATTTTTTTTTTTTCTTTTAATGTTAATGATTATGGCTAACAGTTGATGAAAACCCAAAATTTAGTGTCTCAGAAAATTAGAATATTGGGTAAAAGTTGAAGATTGTCGTCTCATGGTGTCACACTCTAATCAGCTAATTAACACAAAACACCTGCAAAGGTTTCCTAAGCCTTTATAAGGACTGGTCAGTTGCTCAATGTCCAGCGTCCTGTTTTCAGATGAAAGTACATTTTGTACAATTGACAATTGACAGCTGCCTCATGGGGTTCTTGTTTTCCTCTAAATCAACACTGTAGGTTTATAGCAGGGGTCTCAAACTCGGCCGGGAAAGTGGGCCACATATAGAAAAAATGGGAAGTTGACGGGCCGCATTGCTTTCAAATTTGATACAATACAAAATTATTGTTAATCAATTAGTTATTTGAACTACTATAACACTATATTACTATAATAATAATTCTACATTACTATAATAATACCGCTAGGTTTAAAATTTGAGAGAATTCTACACGTGCTTATTCCAACAATCCAGAGTTGGAGTCCCGGAGCAGAGCCGCTTCTAGCACTCTACCTGGGATTCCAGCTCTGCTCCTGACATCACTGTCGATGTATGGACAGCGATGTCAGAGGCTTCCCCAGAGTCCCGGAGCAGAGCCTATACTAGCGCTCTGCCTGGGACTCCAGCTCTGGGGAAGCCCCAGATATCGCTGTCCATATGTGGACAGCAATGTCAAAAGATTCCACAGAGTCCCGGAGCAGAGCCGATACTAGCGCTCTGCCCTGGACTCCACTCTGGGGAAGACCCTGACAACACTGTCCATATATGGACAGCGATGTCAGGGAATTCCACAGAGTCCCGGAGCAGAGCCTATACCAGCACTCTGCACAGTACTCCAGCTCTGGGGAAGCCCCAGACATCGCTGTCCATATGTGGGCCGCGTGCTTGGGACCCCTGGTTTATAGGTTGGACTTGATTGATCTGTGTCTTTTTTCAACCTTATCAACTATGTAACTATGGACATACAGTTTTTTCCAAGCTCTCATATGCAATTCCATCCAGTACAGGTTAGGCACTGTTCACATTAAAATTGTAAGCCTCACTTGGTGGTTCTGTCAGCGTTTCTTTCAGATGTGACTGTAAAATCGTGCAGCATTGCGTTAAAAACCAAACTCTTAATGCATAATAAAACGTGTGGTGTTCAAAAGACTAATGATACATAATCCTAATTGTGTTATTAATTTGACTAATAACAAGGAAATTATAATTAAAGTAACATTTTGTCTTAAAGAAGAATAGTCCTCTGACTTTAAAATTCCGTATTCCAGAATTGCTTCTAGGGGACAATAACTTGATGATAAGCCATTCAGTGGAGCGTGTCAGAATTGTTTTTTTCTGTTGGATTCATATGAAATCCCCCAAAAAACTAGAACCTTTGTGTATTTCAGTATGAAATTGGAGGCTTAGTACAGGGGCTGTATTACAGCTCAGTGCAGAGGTTGCATAGAGTGGTAATACGTTTGTATGCGTGATCCCTTAGATACAGTGATTAGTGACATGATTGTCCTGATAATCCCATAACAAGTCATTTAAATTCACATTTAATATTACTTTTGTTTGCTTGACTCATGTAGATTAAACTTTGTTAAAAAAGAAATAAAATTAAGCTCATTTTAGCTATTTCCATGTGGAATGGATGAGGTAGCATAGAAAAGGAGATGTGTTCAGTTTGGGTATGCCTGCCGAGGGTTGTGGAACTGGCGTAGTCCCTGGGAAAATTTAAAACAGATTGGATTCTGTCCTTGAAAGGATTGGTTTCAGGAGCT
Source organism: Rhinoderma darwinii (assembly GCF_050947455.1). NCBI lineage: Eukaryota > Metazoa > Chordata > Amphibia > Anura > Rhinodermatidae > Rhinoderma > Rhinoderma darwinii. The sequence continues at coordinate 360,523,780 of NC_134690.1, read as the reverse complement.
ATAGAACACGTTACAATGGAGTGATTGATCCAGGGAGCTAGCTTTCCTGGCAGACTTGGAGTATCCTTGAGGCTACATTGGCTGATATCTCATTTGTGTGTCACTATAACATATGCACACGGGTTGAACTTAATGGACCTTTGCCTTGTTCAGCCTTGTATATAACTATTTTTTAAATTAGTAATTCCATGAGCTGTATTGAATGTAAAACTTTCTCAAGTTTATCAGAAGGGCTGTACACCCTAGATGGGGCTCACAGAAATAACAATATTGTGACAATACGTACTATTAAACTGGATCTGTCATATATTTATCCTGCCCTGTCTGAGGGCAGTATAACGCAGAGGAGCTAACCTAGCTAGGTTCTCCAGCACAGATTCAGTTTGCCCCCCAACCCACAAACCGCTTTCCCGACATCTCCTTCCCCCTCACCATGTTTGTTTTCTCTACCAATCAATGAGGTGTCATTTTTTTTCCACCATTTTTTTATGTAACTTGAGCATGAAGCCATTTGTACATTTTACAAGCAATATAGTTCCACATACAACACCCGAACCAAGCTCATATACAACACCAGAACCAAGCTCAGTACATATATCTAGCACCAGAACAAAGCTCATTACATATATACAGCACCAGAACAAAGCTCAGTACATATATACAGCACCAGAACAAAGCTCAGTACATAAATGTTACACCAGAATTAAGCTCAGTACATAAATACAGAACCAGCACAAGCTCAATATATATACAGCATCAAAACCAAGCTCAATATATACACAACACCAGAACAAAGCTCAGTACATATATATATATATATATATATATATATATACAGTGCAAGAACCAAGCTCAGTACATATATACAGTGCCAGAACCAAGCTCAGTACATATATACAGTGCCAGAACCAAGATCAGTACATATATACAGCACCAGAACAAAGCTCAATACATATATACAGCACCAGCACAAATATAACTCAATTTAGTGCAACCCCTGCTGTATAGGTTTGCACTAAATTGTATACAGCTCCCAGCATGGTCCAAACAATGGTAAGGCTATGCTGGGAGATTCTGTCTCGCAAAAAAATCATGCCACCATCATCTCGCTGCAGACCATAAAGTGACTACAGTGCTGATTAGAGGCAGGATAAACATATACATTAAGGGACTCACAGGTGACAATCTCAGATTCTAGTTGTTCTTTTCGTCTTTTCTTCTCCATGCTGTCCAGAACTCTGTGACGACTTCTCCTGGCCACAGCCCATTTCTGCAGTTTGTAACTCAGATGTCTTCAGCTTCTCACTGTTTAAACATTTCTGTTTCTGTAAACAAAGATAAAGTTCTCTTGGTGCCAGACACTATGCCCCTAAATATAATAGCACCATACACTGTACCTCTAAATATAATAGCACCATACACTGTACCTCTAACTATAATAGCACCAAACACTGTCCCTGAGTATAATAGCACCATACACTGTGTCCCTGATTATAATAGTGCCATACACTGCACCTCTAATTATAATAGCACCATACACTGTGTCCCACACACACACTGTGCCCCCTGTAGATAGTGCTCCACATATAGCCCACCCCTGTATATAGTGTCCAACATATAGCCCACCCCTGTAGATAGTGCCCTACATATATCTCCCCCTATAAATAGTGCTACACATATAGCCCACCCCTGTATAGAGTGCCTCACATATAGCTCCCCCTATAGTGCTCCACATATAGCCCACCCCTGTATATAGTGCCTCACATATAGCTACTTCTATAGTGCTCCACATATAGCCCACCCCTGTATATAGTGCCTCAAATATAGCTCCCCTATAGTGCTCCACATATAGCCCACCCCTGTATATAGCCCACCCCTGTATATAGTGCCTCACATAGAGCTCCCCCTATAGTGCTCCACATATAGCCCACCCCTGTGTATAGCGCCCTGCTGTAGTAGAGCCAACCCCTGTAGATAGAGCCCCCCCTGTAGATAATGTCAGTCACATTTTTAGTAGTTGTTTTTAAAAAAAACTTTACATACTCACCTTAATCCCGTTCCTGCGCCGTCCGGTGGCAATGCAGACCTGCTCTCTTCTGTGCAAGTCTGCTGGGGTTGAACGACGCTTGAGTCATTGAAAGGCGCTGAATGACTGGGCACGGAACGTACCTGGCCATTCATCGGCTAGAGTGCAAGAGGGGGTGGCTGGTTTCAGTGGCACCGGCGCCCCCTCAGAGAGGCAGCAGGCCGCCATCATGGACGGTGCGGCGCTGGCGCCACCCCACCTTCTCACTTAGTTCCGCCTGGGGCACATGCCCAGCTTGCCCACACCCTAGCTACTCCCCTGCATAAAGTAGAGACAGACATGCTGATTTCAGCGGTCTGTCACTTATTTAGGTAATGTTAAGTAGTTTCTGAAAATGTAGCAGTTACACTTGGGACGCATGGCACTGCAAACTTGATTCCAAGTACATTCCTTAATTAACGCTCCCCCCGCCCTCCACTTGCTGATTAAGGCCGTGTTCCCATGGGACGGACATGCTGCGTAAAAATGACGCAGCTTGTGTTCAACTGCAGGACATTCTACCCGAAAAATCACAGCACATTGTGGTGCGATTTTTCGGACGGAAATTCTGCTGCCGTAGAAAGCTGTACATACTTACCCCCTCCCTCCTCTGACGTCCGCTCTGGCTTCCCTGGATGACGTTGCAGGCCATGTGACGTTTCAGCCTGTGATTGGCTACAGCGATCACATGGGTTGCAACATCATCCCAGGAGGTCGGACTGCAGGAAGGAGGAGGGCATTCTGGGTAAGTATGATTTTTTTTTTTACTTCCGGTGTTGCGATTATTGCGGCGTTAACGCTGCATTGAATTCAATGTGGAAAACCCTCAACGGAAAACCAACAATTACTCACCATAAATTGAAATGCTGCGGAATTAAATTCTGCACCGCAGGTTATGTTATTAACGTGTACGCTGTGCTATTTTTCCACAGCGTGGGCGTGAGATTTACTAAATCTCAACCACTTTGCTGCTACTGTAAATGCTATGGACTTTCCGCACACAATTCCGTTGCGGAAATTCTGCAGCGTTTACTCTACGTGGGAACCCGGCCTAACACTTTTCTCCCTATTACTGGGCATAGGGGAAAAAAGTGTCAATCAGCTGCTGAAGGGTTCAAAGGCGGCGACTAGATTATTAAATGAGATTGGATGTCTCTCTTATAATGAGATGATCAGGCTTGTTCGGCTAGGAAAAAAGACGTCTTGGAGGTGATGTTATTAACATGTATAAGTATATGTGTGGTCAATACAAAAAACACTGAAGGAAAGTTATACAGACTTCAATATGGAAAAGGGTTCTTTACAGTTAAAGAGTTTAGACTTGACAGTTTAGTAGTTAAACTGTAGAATGCCCTACCCCACGAGGCAGTAATGTCAGATACAATCACAGCATATTTAATGATAAAAGGCATTGAGGGATATAATTAATTTAGCATTCAATAATGTATAGTTGATCTCAGAAAGGTTGAACTTGATGAAAATTTGAATTTTTTTCAATCTAAGTAACTATGTCATCTAAAATTGTTACTGACTACAGCCATGGCTAGATTAACTCCTTCACGACCGCCCACTGTCTTTTGATGGCAGATGGTGCAGGCCATCAGTCTACAGCGACATCTTTTGGCGTCACTGTAGAAGAAACTAATGAGTGCAACAGTTAGTGCTACAGCTAGCATTACTAACAGCTCCTGTTTTCAGAGAAGTCTCCTGATCCGATCCCAGGCGGTTAACCCTTTGTTCACCACAGTCACGATTGCGGCATGATCAAAGAGGCATCCCGGTGATCCGATCGGAGACTGGAGAACCGGTCTGCAGGCAGCACTGCTGTCAATCCATAAAGCAAAAAATATATAGAAATTACGCAGTAATTTATTTGTATCCCTAAACTGCACCGAAAAAAATAATAATTCTCCCACATAAAATAATGCCTCATAAATAAAAAAAACGTTATGGGTGCTGAAATGCATTTATTAAAAAACTAAAACCTTTAACTGGCCATTAAGACTCTTTCAGGCCTGGTCATTTATGGGTTAGGTATATGAAGCTGTTGTTTTGGGGGCCCTCAAAGAACCCAGGTATGTATGTAGATTTCCAATATATGGTTGGAAATGTCACAAATTGTAATGACGTAGCATGGCCTGGGGACGTAAATCAATGTAGGAAGGGCTTGTTTAGGGACCGGACTGTTACACCCAGATGACTCTTCACATGCAATTTGCATACAGTGCATGCTGTTTTATAAGTGGGTGGTCCCAGTGGCGGATTAAGTAGACCATGGGCCCTGGGCTGTTACCCAAACTTGGGCCCCCCTTCCTCACCGCCGCCCTGCCGCACCGTAACTATTTTTAACACTACTTTTTGGTGCAAGCATTAACAGTGTTACGATTTCCCTTGTCACAGGGCTGTGTCCCTACATACTGACAGTATCACACTGTGCTAGGACACATCCTCCTGACAAGGGGAATTGTCTATCAGTCCTGGACTGCAGAAAGACTTTTTGTGAAATACAAGGATTTCCTATAATAAACATGTCAGGAGAGGTGACAGATTCTCTATAAAGCTAGTGACTCACAGGTGACGACGTAGTTTTTTTCCTCTTCTCCATCCAGTCCAGACTTCATGACGACTTTTCCCGGCCATGACCCATTTCTGCAGAATTTGCCACTCAGATGTCTTTGGCTCCTCACTTTTCCAACATTTCCACACCTATAAACAAAGATAATATTATCATGGTGCCACACACTGTGCCCCTAAATATAATAGCACCAAACACTGCGCCCCTGAATAAAATAGTACAAACACTGTGCCCCTAAATATTATAGCACCATAGACTGCGCCCCTGAATATAATTGTGCCAAACACTGTAGATAGCACCACACACAGCCCCCTGTAAATAGCGCTACACAGTCCTCCCCCTCTGTAAATAGCATCACATAGCCCTCCCCCTCTTGTATATAGTGCTAGCATTAACAGTGTTACGATTTCCCTTGTCACAGGGCTGTGTCCCTACATACTGACAGTATCACACTGTGCTAGGACACATCCTCCTGACAAGGGGAATTGTCTATCAGTCCTGGACTGCAGAAAGACTTTTTGTGAAATACAAGGATTTCCTATAATAAACATGTCAGGAGAGGTGACAGATTCTCTATAAATCTAGTGACTCACAGGTGACGACGTAGTTTTTTTCCTCTTCTCCATCCAGTCCAGACTTCATGACGACTTTTCCCGGCCATGACCCATTTCTGCAGAATTTGCCACTCAGATGTCTTTGGCTCCTCACTTTTCCAACATTTCCACACCTATAAACAAAGATAATATTATCATGGTGCCACACACTGTGCCCCTAAATATAATAGCACCAAACACTGCGCCCCTGAATAAAATAGTACAAACACTGTGCCCCTAAAAATTATAGCACCATAGACTGCGCCCCTGAATATAATTGTGCCAAACACTGTAGATAGCACCACACACAGCCCCCTGTAAATAGCGCTACACAGTCCTCCCCCTCTGTAAATAGCGTCACATAGCCCTCCCCCTCTTGTATATAGTGCTACACAGCAATCCCCCTTAGATATAGTGATACACAGCGCTCCCTTCTATATAGTGCTATACAACAATCCCCCCTTGTGTATTGTGCTACACAGCGTCTCCCCCCTTGGACCTGCAGCTCTTGTAATTGCTCAGTATAATGTCCCCCATAGCTGCCCCCACAGTATATTGCCACCCATAGCTGCCCCCACAGTATAATGCCCAATAGATGTGACACAGTATAATGCCCCCATACCTGCGACACAGTATAATGCCCCCATAACTGCGACACAGTATAATGCCCCCATAACTGCGACACAGTATAATGCCTCCATAACTGCGACACAGCATAATGCCCCATAGCTGACGCAGCATAATGCCCCATAGCTGACGCAGCATAATGCCCCATAGCTGACGCAGCATAATGCCCCATAGCTGACGCAGCATAATGCCCCATAGCTGACGCAGCATAATGCCCCATAGCTGACGCAGCATAATGCCCCATAGATGACACAGCATAATGCCCCATAGCTGACACAGTATAATGCCCCATAGAGGTGACACAGTATAATGCCCCATAGCTGACACAGCATAATGCCCCATAGCTGACACAGTATAATGCCCGATAGCTGACACAGCATAATGCCCCATAGCTGACACAGTATAATGCCCCATAGCTGACATAGTATAATGCCCCATAGAGGTGACACAGTATAATGCCCCATAGCTGACACAGCATAATGCCCCATAGCTGACACAGTATAATGCCCCATAGAGGTGACACAGTATAATGCCCCATAGCTGACACAGCATAATGCCCCATAGCTGACACAGTATAATGCCCCATAGCTGACACAGTATAATGCCTCCATAGCTGACACAGTATAATGCCCCATATGTACGTACCTAATAAAAAAAGAAAACATAATTGCTTACCTATCCCGGTTCCCACGTGGGGGATGCGATGCTTCTCCTCCTCTGCACTGTGCTGTGCTGTGAGTGACTCCGTGCAGACAGGCGCGATGACGTCACTACATCGCGCCTGCCTGCACCGAGCCGCTCACGGCAGAGTGAATGCTGGAGCGAGGCTCCAGCATTCAACCCAACTGAATCTGCGTCCTGCGGATGCAGATTCAGTCGGAAGCAGGCAGCGCGGTAGCGCTGCATAGTTTTTTAAGTTTGTGTGCGGTTCGGGCCGCGATGGGCCCCCTGGCAGCCTCGGGCCGCGATGAGCCCCCTGGCAGCCTCGGGCCCCGATGGGCCCCCTGGCAGCCTCGGGCCCCGATGGGCCCCCTGGCAGCCTCGGGCCCCGGGCGACCGCCCGAAACGCCCACATTATAATCCGCCATTGGGTGGTCCTACACAGTGATTGACAGCTGTTTCTGTATGCACACTTATACAGGGAAGGCTGTCAATCACTCAGTAGGGCCGCCCACTGGACTCTTTATTCCGTGATGAGCAGGAATATAGATCATCATATAATTATAGGATATACTGAATCGTTTCCCACAAAACAATATATCAATCCGCTGAGCTCCTTCTGCTCCATAAAATGCTGCATGCAGATAGGATAGCATTTTCAATGTGACAGGTTTCCTTTAAGCATAATCAGTAATGGGATTGTGGATATTCAAAGGAAGCATCTGGGCATGCTTCCTAAACATAACGCTTTGGCCTCATCCACATGGCCGTATTACGGCTCTGTTTTGTATGGAGCCGTAACAGGGTACATGTAAAGGTGCATGGGACCCTACTGCACATCTGTGGTGCCTACAATTTTATATGGATGCATACAATGTGTTTCTTCTGTCTGAACGAATCCAACAGAAAACAAATTGGCACATGCCATATTGCGGAGTTCTTGTAGCTTCGTTCTATGGAGCCGCAGGAGACTCTATGTGCCGCCATAAAGCCTGAGGCTCTAATGATAAGTATGAGTTCTCATGGACACATTTAATGTTTATGTTAGATATATTGTTTGCCAAAAACTCGAGTGTTTAACATCAGGCGAAAGCAGTAGCACCCTTTCCCATATGTCCTGAGGCAAGTTTCATACGGCCATAACATAACAGCATTATAACATCCATATTACCAATGCAGATCAACTGAACTTACATCACCATAGAATCCTATGATGATCTAAGTTTGGTTTAGTAGAGCTGCCGTGGTCTATGCCTTGTGGCCATAATACGGATGCTAAATGTGACAGTTTTACAGCCGTATAAAACCGGCCTCACTGAAAAATTGTCAATTTTTCCATTTACCAAAGTTGTACTTGGGTTTTTCTCCTAATTTGATACTAGTCTTAGCCTACAGTCATAACTGATCTATTGCACATTATGCATGTCAAATTCTGTCTTTATATGGCATACCATAGAGTGTAGATTGAATCAGCAGAGAGCAGGTGGCATTTATTTGTGGTCATCACTCAGATTTGTCATATTCATATCAGTATCTACTGATCAAAAATAATTGACTTTCAAGGTGCAGATGAAACATATTATTTTACTCATTTGTTTATGTTGATTTCCAGAAATATAAAGCAAGCGTCAGCCACATGGGCTCCTGTTGTGAGGACAAGTTCATGTGATTATTGCTGTTGCTATATATAAATAATTGTGTTATTTTTGTTATGAAGCATACTGCTTGGATTATGTTATACATTCCCTAATGGCACTTAGGATACAGATACAAAATTATATATTTTTTCAAGCTTATTACTATGGGGAAATGTCTCCACTCCCAGGGAACATCTACTACCATTCCTATCTCAGAAAAGCTTGGTATAGGGGCAAATAAAGCAATCTACAATTCTTGTCTAGCGCTATATTCTCCCTGGGATGTGTTGACTGTCTGGCTAAGCATCTTTCAGCAGGTTGAAATAATAGTATCATTCCTACTGTAAAAGTGACAGATCTTGTGGCTATCTTCTGAGGAATCACTGACTAGGATATAAGGATTATTAGGCTGGGTTCACACAACCTATTTTCAGGCGTAAACGAGGCGTATTATGCCTCAATTTACACCTGAAAATACGGCTCCAATACGTCGGCAAACATCTGCCCATTCATTCAATGTAGTGACGTCATTGCGCCTGTCTGCGCCGAGTCACTCACAGCACAGTGCAGAGGAGGATAAGGATCTCCTCCACCCATCGTGGGAATGGGGATAGGTAAGTAATTATGTTATTATTTTTCTATAAGGTACATACATATGGGGGCATTATACTGAGTATGGGGGGGCTCATATGGTAGCTGCTGAGGGGATATTATACTGTATGGGGACATTATACTGGGTATAGGACTGCTAAAGGCACTATTATACTATATGGGGGCATTATACTGTATGGGACAGCTATGGGGGCATTATACTGTATGGGGGCATTATGCTGTATGGGGCAGCTATGGGGGCATTATACTGCGTGGGGCATTATACTGTATGTGGCAGCTATGGAGGGCATTATACTGTATGGGGCAGCTATGGAGGGCATTATACTGTATGGGGCAGCTGTGGGTGGCAATATACTGTAAGTGGCAGCTATGGAGGGCATTATACTGTATGGGGGCATTATAATGTATGGGGCAGCTATTGGGGCGTTATACTGTATGGGGCATTATACTCTATGGGGCAGCTATGGGGGCATTATACTGCGTGGGGCATTATACTGTATGTGGCAGCTATGGAGGGCATTATACTGTATGGGGCAGCTATGGAGGTCATTATACTCTATGGGGTAGCTATGGGGGCATTATACTGCGTGGGGCATTATACTGTATGTGGCAGCTATGGAGGGCATTATACTGTATGGGGCAGCTATGGAGGGCATTATACTGTATGGGGCATTATAATGTATGGGGGCATTATACTGTATGGGGCAGCAATGGGGGGCATTATACTGTTGGGGGGCATTATACTGTATGGGGCAGCTATGGAGGTATTATACTGTATGGGGCATTGTAGTGTATGGGGCAGCTATGGGGCATTATACTGTATGGGGGCATTATACTGTATGTGACAGCTATACCGTGTTCCAAATTATTATGCACATTGGATTTAAGTGTCATAAACATTTAATTATTAGTTTTTCAATTAAACTCATGGATGTTATTGTGTCTTAGGCTGGGTTCACACGACCATGTTACGTCCGTAATGTACGGAACGTATTTCGGCCGGAAGACCCGGACCGAACACAGTACAGGGAGCCGGGCACCTAGCATCATAGTGATGTACGATGCTAGGAGTCCCTGCCTCGCTGCAGGACAGCTGTCCCGTACTGCAATCATGGTTACAGTACGGGACAGTAGTTCCACGCAGAGGCAGGGACTCCTAGCGTCGTACATCACTATGATGCTAGGAGCCCGGCTCCCTGCACTGTGCTCGGTCCGGGTCTTCCGGCCGAAATACGTTCCGTACATTACGGACATAACATGGTCGTGTGAACCCAGCCTTAGGGCTCTTTGGATCATTGTAATCAATCTCAGACACCTGTGATAATTAGTTTGCCAGGTGTGCCCAATCAAAGGAAAACTACTTAAGAAGGACGTTCCACATTATTAAGCAGGCCACAGGTTTCAAGCAATATGGGAAAGAAAAAGGATCTCTCTGCTGCCGAAAAGCGAGAAATAGTGCAATACCTTGGACAAGGTATGAAAACATTGGATATTTCAAGAAAACTTAATTGTGATCATCGTACTGTGAAAAGATTTGTGGCTGATTCAGAGCACAGATGGGTTCGTTCAGATAAAGGCATAATGAGGAAGGTTTCTGCCAGACAAATTAATAGGATTAGGAGAGCAGCTGCTAAAATGCCATTGCAAAGCAGCAAACAGGGATTTGAAGCCGTTGGTGCCTCTGGAGTCCCGCGAACCTCAAGGTGTAGGATCCTCCAGAGGTTTGCAAGTGTGCATAAAGCTATTATTCGGCCACTCCTAAACAATGCTCACAAGCAGAAACGGTTGCAGTGGGCTCAGAAATACATGAAGACTAATTTTCAAATCGTGTTGTTTACTCATGAGTGCCGTGCAACCCTGGATGGTCCAGATGGATGGAGTAATGGATGGTTGGTGAATGACCACCATGTCCCAACAAGCCTGCGACGTCAGCAAGGAGGTGGTGAAGTCATGTTTTGGGCTGGAATCATGGGGAGAGAGCTGGTAGGCCTCTTTAGTGTCCCTGACAGTGTAAAAATGACCTCTGCAAAGTACGAAGTTTATGAGTTTATGACTGACCACTTTCTTCCGTGGTACAAAAAGAAGAACCGTGCCTTCCGTAGCAAAATTATCTTCATGCATGACAATGCACCATCTCATGCTGCAAAGAATACCTCTGTGTCTTTGGCTGCTATGGGCATAAAAGGAGAGAAACTCAAGGTGTGGCCCCCATGTTCCCCTGACCTCAACCCTATTGAGAACCTTTGGAGCATCCTCAAGCAAAATATCTATGAGGGTGGGAGGCAGTTCACATCAAAACAGAAGCTCTGGGAGGCTATTCTGACATCCTGCAAAGATATTCAAGCAGAAACTGTCCAAATACTCACAAATTCAATGGATGCAAGAATTGTGAAGGTGATATCAAAGAAGGGGTCCTATGTTAACATGTAACTTGGCCTGTTAATTTTTTTTTGATTGAAAGAGCTTTTGATTTCTGTAAATATATCCTCCTGATGCTGCAAATTCAACAAATTACCATTTTAGTTCTCTTTACAACCTTTAAAATGTTTTGATCTCTGTTGTGCATAATAATTTGAAACAGCGCATTTTGAGTTTTTTACTTCTAAAAAAAAATCTGTTATCATTAGGAGATTTGTTCAATAAAATTCGCATTATACTCCAACGGTTGATGGCTTGAAGATTATACTGACTGTCATTTGCATCGACTATTTAGGAAAATCAGCGAAAAATAACATTTGCATAATAATTTGGAATGCAGTGTATGGGTGGCAATATACTGTGGGGGTAGCTATAGGGGTATTATATTGTGGGGCAGCTATGGGGGGCATTAGACTGTGGGCGTGCAGCTATGGTGGGCATTATACTGTGGGGCAGCTATGGGGCATTATACTGTGGTGGTCAACTATGGGGGGGCATTATACTATGTGGGGGCAGCATACTGTGTGGTATCATTATACTGTGGGGTCAGCTATGGGGGGCATTATACTGTGTGGGCATTCATGGGGTCTGTCAGACAAGGCAGCTGGGCTTAGGCGTGCGCAGGGATCTGGTGGTGTTGGCCAGAGATAGGGGGCCCAAGCTGCATTCTTGCACTAGGGTCCATGAGCCTTTAGCTACACCCGTGCGTGCGTGCGTGCGTGCGCGTGTGTGTGTGTGTGTGTGTGTGTGTGTGTGTGTGGGTGTGTGTGATCCTGGCCATAAATAGCCAATTAGTAACTCCTCTTTTTGGCCCTATTTACACATGCAGTTTAAATGCAGTTTTTAATCCAGTTTTTGGAGCCAAAGACAGGAGTGGGTACAAAAGGAAGAAAAAGTATAGAGGACAGACTGATATATCTCCTACGTTTTGTATCCACTGCTGAGTTGTAATAAGTATACAGACGGATTGTGTTTCCTATTAGGGTATGTTCACACAGGTCGGATACGCTGCGTAAAAGTACACAATGTATCCTACCTAGAATCCGCTGAAAATTCCCGGCCAATAGAAAAGCACTAAATTGTGGTGCCGATTTTCGCTTGGAATCGTCGCTGTGGAAAGAGGAGCAGGGAAAAAAAGGCGAGTACTTACACAGCGAAAAGCTCCTCTGGCCTCCGTGCAGCCCAGGATCCTGTGATAACGCTGCAGCCCATGTGACCACTACAGTCTGTAATTGGCTGCATCAGTCACATGGGATGAAACGTCATAACAAGAGGCCAGGTTGCACGGAAGAACGGAGAAGCCGGGGTACAAGGAGCTGTCGCTATTTTAGTTTTTAAATAAATTTAAACCAAAATAAAGGTGTTTTTTTAATATAATTTGCGATTTCAGTGGTGGAATTGCAACTTTTTCTACGCAAAAATTGCAACATTTGCTATTTGCTTTACCTCTCCTTTTAATTCAATGGAGAAAAACCGCAAATCAAAAATGCAATGATTCTGCAGCATGATGCGAATTAAAAAAACTCAGTGGAATTTTTCTGTTTTGTTCATTTCATTTGTACAAATCTCATCCATTTTGCTGCTTCTGTAATACACTGTGGATTTTGTTCAATTAAATTAGTTGCGTAAAATTCCCAGTTACTTCGCCCAGTGTGAATATACCTTTAAACTTATATAGTTTCTAGCTACAAACAGTGCTTATCCTTTTGCCATTTTCAGCACAGTTATTAGTGATTAGTGATTAGCCTACCAATTTAGCAGGATAAAAATGAATACTGACATGAACTTTTCTTTCCATGAGTATGGCTTTATTAAAGGCTCACCATGACAACCTATTTTTTATATTGGTGGAATGTGCAGCTAGCAGTGGAAATGTAGTATTACATGCCAACCATTTAAATGAATGGCTGTCCACATTTCCCAATTTACAAATATGACTTTACCATACTATTTAGTCCCACCTGTCCTTGGAGTTCTGCCCGAACGCAAATGTCACCACCAATAACGGGCTTCCCAACAGCTGTGACTTTGGCATCCATCTAATGGCAAACATAGAAGAAGAGGGACTTCATAGACAAGATTGACATGGGCATATTATGGGGAGGGCCTGGTCTTTGGTAACCCCCCATGCCATGGTTCTTGGGTCAACAGCCCACCTCCTTGTTTGCTAGAAATGCAGTCCTTCTTGAGAATGGGGGTCCTTCACATGTTCTCAAAACCCAGAAGCAACAAGACCAGAGCCGGACCCTTCTCTCCAAGAGCTAATAGCAACCGCATAGCTTGTCACCATGGAATCTATGTACTTGCATCTAACTAAAAAAGTCCATAACAGGAAATGTGTTGTTTTTTTACAAAAGCTGCTTTAGACCCCGGCCACCCTCAACCCTAAGATCACGACAGAGATGACAAACCAAGCCAACTATAGAGGATTATGCACAAAAGCACATGAATAGAGACAAATACGGATGACTGTGCGCAGACCACTAATCTGTAAATGCAAAAAAATTATTGATGTTATAAAAAAAAAATCCAATTTTTTAGATATTCCATAAAGAAAGAAGTATAATGCGGCTTTCATGGCTGCAGCTACTGTGTGCTCAGCTGTAGTGTCACTTTGTGTTATATACAAGGTTATGGGGAATGAAGGTCAGGTCTTTTAAATCTTGTGGGCAGTAATTTGTTTTGCTCGGTTGTACGACACACGATCACGACAATGCAGGATTGCTTTCATTTCAAGTCAAAGAAAAAAAACATTTCAGACCCACGTTTTGCACAAAGATGATTCTTCAGACAGGGAAAAGTGCATGACTTTTGCTTTACTCTTATGCATAGTCCTTACAAAAAGGGTTCAGGCTGCTTTTCTGTTCTAGTCGTATTTGGCAGCCCCTTAACTTTCTGCTATCACTAAAGTACAGACGTTTTATGAACCCGGGCATCTTTTGCCATTTCTGTTTGTCATAAATGACATTTCTGGTTTCCTGATGTTTTCATTAATTGTCCAAAAATGTTTTTCGGTCATATAAAATACAAGTCATATTTGATGTTTTTGTTTTTTTTGCAGAAGCAATCTTTTAGAGAAATTAAACTTTTTTTCTTCATATACACATATACAAGATATGGTGGTCAGGATGAGTGCAGTTGGCAAGGAAATGTTTTGCTCAAGGCTAGTAACACTAATTTGATGTCAAATTTAGTCGGTTATTGGCCATTCCACTGATTTCTGTAAAGCAGCTGAGAAAATTTGCGTGCACAGATTAGTGTGGTCATGTAGGAAATTTATATACACTGTCTATGGCACAATACTACACAGCTAAATCGGCACTGCACTTTGAACACTCTTTGTATAAATCAATAGTACAAGCGAATGTAGGAAACTTTGTAATATATGTTATTAGAAGAAAAAAAAGCCTCTTTCTCCACTTATCAGCCTCTTTCCCCCTCCTAACTGTTCACTTACTCTGAATTTACTGCTGTCTTGATGAGTGCCCATAGGTATGCCCAAAGAGAGACCACATTATAAATGATAAATGTACACAATCAAAAAGGATCACACCCCTTCTTTACTTTCAACATTTCATGTGTGTAAGTATGTGATGTGTATATGTGGGGACTTTGTACATGTTCAGATTTTCAGTTAATTCATATGATCTACTAATTTTATTATGGAATCTAATGGAGCAAAACTCCTATTAATCCACGGAGGCATCATTACTGCACTGGGCCCTATTATAATTTATTTACAGAATTTTATAACAGATTTTATACATGACAATGACGTTCTTCTTAGCTCTGTGTTCTAGTTTTCTGCTCACATAAATGTCGTTTTTTTCGGCTGCAATTTCTTAGTATTATGCTGCACAGTTGAGTGATACCAGACGGTCACATACTTGGCTTCCTTGATTTGTGATTATCATTATAGAGACACTTTGGGGCTAATAGAAATCTTTTTGTCCTTAACACAGACCTCAGATGAAATAAGCTGACCAGTGCTTGAGAGCATCCATGTTCATCAATTGTATTTCTGCCATTGCTAACAAGACTACTAAAGAAAAGGACAAGTCTGAGTTCAATACATGTCACAGTCCATTATGCTGTTTTATAACTTAGTAAATGTTATTTAAAGGGAACCTGTCATGTTGCATTTGCTTTCTAATCTGAGGTCAGCAAGTTATAGAGCAGGATTTGCTGAGTAGAGTGATATAAGATTCATTACTTGTTATTTGATTTATTTAAATCACTGCTCATTCTGGGCTTAGGAGTCCAGTGGGTGGTCCTTTTTAATGATTGACAGTTATTTCTGCATGCACACTCATACAGGGAAGGCCGCCAATCACTAGGACCACCTACTGGATTCCTGTCCAGAGTGAGCAGTGATATAAATCAGTAAATAACAAGTTACTATGAATCTTTTCCCACAAACTATACATCAATCTACTCAACAAATCCTACTCTATAACATACTGACCACAGATTAGAACGCATATTTAGTGTAACAGGTTCCATTTAACTCTTGCTTGTTCAGCTGATTACCCCCAGCAGTCACGAGGATCTTGTGTCCCACGTTTGAATGGAGTGATGGACACCTAAGCACACTACCGCTCCATTCAGTGGCGTAACTACCGCGGTAGCAGCAGTAGCGGCTGCTACGGGGCCCGGGGCTTGAGGGGGCCCGGTGGCGCCGCTAGCAGCCGTTATGGCTACTACAGCGGTAGCGTCGCTACTGTGGGGCCCGCGACGCCGAGCCTTACACAGGCCCTCTCATGCCTGTAGGTGTCGCTAGCACAGGAGGGGGCCCCAGTGCTAGCGGCAGCCAAATACATGTATTCGCACTGAATGGCCGGGCATGTTCCGTGCCTGACCATCCAGTGCCTTACAATGACACTGATTGGCTAGCGGCGCGATGACATCATCGCGCCGCTTCCATGCTTAGAAGGTGCTGATTGGCGGGGCAAGTCATTCTGCCCCGCCAATCAGCGTCATTGGAGGACGCTCGTTCAGCTCCTGCAGACATGCTCAGAAGAGAGCATGTCTGCATCGCCAGTGAACAGCGTGGGAACCGGAGAATGTGAGTATGTCAAGTTTTTGTTTTTTTCCCCTCATAAAAATGTGAATGGCATTATCTATAGTGGGGGGGGGGGGGGTCATCTTTATGTGGGCTATTATATATAGGGTTCTATATGTGGGGCAGTAGCTACAGGGGGGTCTATATGTGGGGCAGTAGCTACAGGGGGGGTCTATATGTGGGGGTGTGGGCCACTATATACAGGGGGCTCTATATGTGGGCCATTATATACAGGGGGCTCTATATGTGGGCCACTATATACAGGGGGGGTCTATATGTGGGCCACTATATACAGGGGGGTCTATATGTGGGCCACTATATACAGGGGTGGGTTACCTGTGGGGCACTAGCAACAGGGTGGCTATATGTAGTGCACAGTCTACAGGGGTGGGCTATATGTGGGACACTATATACAGGGGGAGCTATATGTGAGACACTATGTACAGAGGTGGGCTATACGTGGAGCAAGAACTATAGGGGAAGCTATATGTAGGGCAGCACCGTGGCTCAGTGGTTAGCACTATTGCCTTGCAGCTCTGGAGTCCATATGTGGGCACTATCTATAGGGGCTTCTATGTAGGTCACTATCTACAGGGGCCACGTTGTGTGTTTGTGACAGTTATATTTAGATGTGTTGAGAATTTTAACTTTGTTTACAGGTGCAGAAATGTTTTAAAAGTGAGAAGCTGAAGACATCTGAACGGAAAACTGCAGAAATGGGTCATGCCCGGGAGAAATCCATCATAGATGTCTGAACCGGAGGGAGAAGAAAAGAACTAGAATCTGAGACGTCACCGGTGAGTCACTTAATGTAAATGTTTATTCTGCCTCTAATCAGTAATGTAGTCACTGTATGATCTGCAGCGAGATGATGGTGATAGGATTTTTTTTGTGAAACCGCATCTCCCAGCATATCCTTATCATTGTTCAGGCCATGCTGGGAGCTGTAGTTTTACGCCGTACAAACCTATACGCAGTGGCGTAACTACCGCTATAGCAGCCGTAGCGACTTCTACAGGGCCTGCAGCATGAGGGGGCCCGTGCCACCCGCCGGCACGGCCCCCTCCCATGGCAGCAGGCTCCGCTAGCAGCCGCTATGGCTGCTACAGCACGACGCCACTGAAGGGGTTGTTCCTACATAAGACATGTATCCCCTAATCACAGGATAGGGGATACATGTGTGATCGCTGGCAGCGATGAGGAGAACGGGGGACCGAAAGTCCCCCCTAAGTTCTCCATGACAAACCTCGGACTTCCGGGGTCTGTGTCGGCAGCTCCGTAGAAATGAATGGAGCGCCGGTCACGCTTGTGCGCATGCGTGACTAGCGCTCCTTTCATTTTTATTGAACTGCGCAGACGCCGGAAGTCCGAGGTTAGTCATGGAGAACTTCGGGGGACTTTCGGTCCCCCATTCTCCTTATCGCTGCCAGCGATCACACATGTATCCCCTATCCTGTGGATAGGGGATGCATGTCTTTTGTAGGACAAACTATAGGCCGTTTTTTTTGGGGGGGGGGGGGTACATTGCGTTATCTACAGAGGGGTTCTGTAAGGCATTTTCTAAAGGGGGGGCTGTATGGCATTCTCTATAGGGGGGACTGTATGGCGTTATCTACAGGGGGGCTGTATGGCGTTATCTACAGAGGGGGTCTGTATGGCGTTATCTACAGGGGGGCTGTATGGCGTTATCTGCAGGGGGCTGTGTATGGTGCTATCTATAGGGGGGCGCTGTGTGGTGGAATCTATAGGGAGGCACTATCTACAAAGGGGGGGGGTTGCGTGATACCCAGCAGAGGGGGGGCCCTAGTCAAAAGTTTGCTATGGGGCCCAGTCTTTCCTAGTTACGCCCCTGGCTCCATTCATTCTGTATGCGACTGACGGAGATGTCTGAGCTCTGTACTCGGCTATTTCCATCTGTTCCATAAAGAAATAATGGAGCGGTAGTACGCACAAGTGTCCACCACTCCATTCAAACTGGGGACACTGGATACTTGTTCTTGTGATCGCTGGGTGTCCCAGCAGTGGGACCCGCAGCAATCATAAATGTATCACCTATATTGTGGATAGGTGATATATGCTAAAGATTTAATTATAGACCGCTATGTATTGGATTTATTCAAGTAACAGCCCAAAAAAATTACCTTCCCCACTCCTAGGCTCCTCTCAGCTCCAGGAGCCGTTGCACTGGGTCCTGACACTGTCTAGTATCAGTACATAGTGTGTGGCAGCGTACAGAACATCCTGACGGTGCCAGCATTAGAACAATGTGAGAAACGCCGCCTTGAGCTGAAGAGGAGTTCTGAAGCCCTAGGGTCTGAAATTAGGGGTCTGGTCTGGGCTCTGAAATTAGCGGTTTGGGTTTTGAAATATGGGGTCTGGTTTGAGGTCTGAATTTATACATGGGTCTGGGATCTAGATTTATATAGGGGTCTGGAGTATGAATTTATACAGGTTCCTAGTCTGGGATCTGAATTCATTTAGGGGTCTGTCTGAGGTCTGAATGAATTTAGGGGATTGTTCAGGGGTCTGAATTTAGGGCTGTAGTCTGGAATCTGAATTTATTTAGGGGTCTGGTCTGGTGTCTAAATTTATACAGTAGTCTAAACTTATATAGTTGTCTGGTTTGGGGTCTAAATAAATTTTGGGGTCTAGTGTTAAATTATTAATTAAATTAGGGATCTGGTCACGGGCATAACTATAGCAACTGCGATGGATTCCAGAGGTTGAGGAGGTCTACTCAAGGACAAGAAAATTATTTCATTTTGTGGGGAATAACAAGTTGGTGGCTTTCTGCTATCTA
Organism: Rhinoderma darwinii; assembly: GCF_050947455.1. NCBI lineage: Eukaryota > Metazoa > Chordata > Amphibia > Anura > Rhinodermatidae > Rhinoderma > Rhinoderma darwinii. Next base: position 360,504,731 of record NC_134690.1, on the reverse strand, counting down.
GCACTATTATCCATACATTTTAATTATTGGCACTTATAATACTGTTTCAGATTCCTGTCACTAGGTAAAGGGGGACCATGTCATTTTCATATGGGTCCTGATGAATTCTAGTTACGCCCCTGAATTCAGTCTAGGGTCTGAATTAATTTAGCCATCTGCTCTGGGGTTTGAATTTATTTTTGCTGCTATAGAGGCTGGAAATGGCTGCAGAAGCCAGGGGCCAAAGATGTCTCATCAGCAAACTCAGCAGTCGGCAGGAGAAGTCATCATAACGGTCTGGGCCAGATAGAGAAGAAAGAGAACGTCTTCATTCAGAGAAGATTATATTAGTGCTTGTATAATGGTAGCGTACTGTTGGGCCTTACCGAAGAAGCAATGCCTGTCCTTGACTATGTGATCAGGTGTTTCTATGTGCCACTTTTATGTTTCTTCTTGTGCTGATGGTGTGGTTTACATAATTAATGGAGTAGCGAGGGGGCGTAACACAATAAATCGGAATTCTGAGCCGCGTACTGTTGTTCTGCCACCACTATATTTCAAGAACAGGTCTCAAAAACATGTTCTGATTGGAATGCACAAGAAGACTGTCGAGCAATAACCAAGTATAAACTGAACCAGTGAATGAACGGAGGTTGCCTTAGACCAATGGTACCAAACCAGGGGCTCGGTAGCCACATGTGGCTCGAGACCTCCAGTTGTGTGGCTCGCAATAGGATCCCTGGGTTATGACCATAAGTTTTGGGTACGATAATATTTCAAAATTGACTATATTGAAAACATATCCTAACCTCTGAACTGTGCCAATTTGGATTGTATAATACATATTTTCTTCTGTATGTACAACTCCAAACATGCAATACCACTTATACCACTTGGCACGAGTGCCACGGCCCCAACAAAATAACTGATTGACGGGGGTGCTGTGAGTCGGACCCCCACTGATCAGATATTAATGGTCTATCCTGAGGATAAAGAACAAAAAGGACGGCGCCACCTTGTGTAGATCAGTAGATCGGGGTGAGGAGACAATGACAAGAGTATGCTCACCAGAATACGGAGGTTTCAAAGCGTATAGTATCCACAGTGCTGCTGCCAGATCCGAGTCGGTGTCCAAGATGGGACCGCTTAGGTAGAGACAAATTGCAGGTAAAAGTAGATCTTTTGATGGCGCTGCTGTGTGGTGAGAATGATGTGGAACGAAGTCTCGAGGTATTAGTAATAAGTTCAATTTATTGAGAGTGGCTACGCGTAATCCTTAACCCCTTAAGGACGCAGCCTAGTTTTGGCCTTAAGGCTCAGAGCCCATTTTTCAAATCTGACATATTTCACTTTATGTGGTAATAACGTCGGAATGCTTAAACCTACCCAAGCGATTCTGAGATTGTTTTCTCGTGACACATTGGGCTTCATGTTCGTGGTAAAATTTGGTCGATATATTCAGTGTTTATTGGTGAAAAATTGCAAAATTTAGAGAAAATTTTGAAAAAATTGCATTTTTCAGAATTTAAATGCATCTGCTTGTAAAACAGACGGTTATACCACCCAAAATAGTTACTAGTTCACATTTCCCATATGTCTACTTTAGTTTGGCATCGTTTTTTGAACATTATTTTATTTTTCTTGGACGTTACAAGGCTTAGAACATAAACAGCAATTTCTCATATTTTTAAGAAAATTTCAAAAGCCTTTTTTTTAAGGTACCTCTTGAGTTCTGAAGTGGCTTTGTGGGGCCTATGTATTAGAAACCCTGATAAAACACCCCATTTTAAAAACTAGACCCCTCAAAGTATTCAAAACAGCAGTTATAAAGTTTTTTAACCCTTCAGGCATTTCACAGGAATTAAAGCAAAGTGGAGGTGAAATTTGCAAATTTCATTTTTCTTGCTGAATTTCAATTTTATTCATTTTTTTTTCTGTAACACAGAAGGTTTTACCAGAGAAACACTACTAAATATGTATTTTCCAGATTCTGCAGTTTTTAGAAATGTCCCACATGTGGCCCTACTGCGCTCGTGGACTAAAAGACAAGCCCTAGAAGCAAAGAAGCACCTAGTGCATTTTGAGTCCTCTTTTTTATTAGAATATATTTTAGGCAGCATGCCAGGTTTGAAGAGGTGTTGAGGTGTCAAAACAGTAGGAATCCCCCAATAGTGACCCCATTTTGTAAACTACACCCCTCAAGGAATTCATTTAGGGTTGTTGTTACCATTTTCACCGCACATTTTTTTCACAGCACGTATTTGAATTGGGCTCTGAAATGAAAAAAATGACATTTTTTCCAATAAAATGTCATTTGTGATCAAAATTTCTTATTTTCACAGGGAACAAAATACCCCATTTTGTTGCCCAATTTGTCCTTAGTGTGGCAGTACCCCATTTGTGGTGATAAACTGCCGTTTGGGCCCATGGGAGGGCTCAGAAGGAAAGGAGCGCTATATGTTTGTTGGAGTCCAGATTTTGTTGGATTGGTTTTCGGGTGCCATGTCGCATTTTCAGAGCCTCAGAGGTATCAAAGCAATGGAAACCCACCAAAAGTGACCCCATTTTGGAAACTACACCCCTCAAGGAATTCATTTATGGTTGTTGTTAGCATTTTGACCGCACAGTTTTTTCACAGCACCTATTTCAATTGGGCTGTGACATTAAAAAAATGTCATTTTTTCCAATAAGATGTAATTTTTTACCAAAATTTCTTATTTTCACAGGGAACAAAATACTCAATTTTGTTGCCCAATTTCTCCTGAGTGCATCAATACCCCATTTGTGGCAATAAACTGCCGTTTGGGCCCATGGGAGGCCTCAGAAGGGAAGGAGCGCTGTGTGTTCTTTGGAGTACAGATTTTGCTGGTTTGGTTTTCGTGTGCCATGTCGCATTTGCAGAGCCCCAGAGGTATCAAAGCAATGGAAACCCACCAGAAGTGACCCCATTTTGGAAACTACACCCCTCAAGGAATTCATTTATGGGTAATGTGACCATTTAGACCCCATAGTTTCTTCACAGAACTTATTTGAATTGGGCTGGGAATTTAAAAAAAATATATTTTTTCCAATAATATGTCATTTTAGCTCAAAAATTCTTATTTTCACAAGAAATAAAATACTCAATTTTGTTGCCCAATTTGTCCTGAGTGCGGCAATACCCCATTTGTGGTGATAAACTGCCGTTTGGGCCCATGGGAGGCCTCAGAAGGGAAGGAGCGCTGTGTGTTCTTTGGAGTACAGATTTTGTTGGATTGGTTTTCGGGTGCCATGTCACATTTGCAGAGCCCCAGAGGTATCAAAGCAATGGAAACCCACCAGAAGTGACCCCATTTTGGAAACTACACCCCTCAAGGAATTCATTTATGGGTAATGTGACCATTTAGACCCCATAGTTTTTTCACAGAACTTATTTGAATTGGGCTGGGAATGAAAACAAAATTATTTTTGTCAAATAATATGTAGTTTTGGCTGAAAATTTCTTATTTTCACAAGAAACAAAATACCCCATTCTGTTGCGCAATTTGTTCTGAGTGCCGCAATACCCCATTTGTTGTGATAAACTGCCATTTGGGCCCATGGGAGGGCTCAGAAGGAAAGGACCACCATTTGGCCTACTCGGGATTTTCTAGTGCGAAGTCATGTATGCAGAAGCCCCTGAGGTACCAGTACAGTTGAAACCCGCAAGAAGTGACCCCGTTTTAAAAACTACACCCTTAAGGCATTCATCTAGAGGTGTAGTGACCATTTTGACCGGAGACCTACACCCCATAAACTGTAATGTGGGTTCTCCCGGATATGGCAATACCCTACATGTGGCTGTTATCAGCTGCCTGGACACACAGCAGGGCCCAGAGGGGAAAGACGAGGGGGGATAAGCTGTGCGGAGTGCATCAGGGTAAGTAAAATTGGAGTAAATTATAAACCAAGGGATGTATGATAAATTTTAAAACACTTTCATACAGAGCTCTGGTTATTCGGGACACGTGTCACATTGATATATTGTGTCCTCCCTTATCCCCCTCTTATAGCAGACTTTGCACCTCTTTTGACTTTTTCCCTTCTTGCCAGTTTGGGGAACTTCCCCTGGAAAGTGTTGCCCTGGTACGATGCGTGTGGGCTCGCTTCCAGAAGTACTGGGTGCCCCCCCTTCTTGGTCCCTAAAGATTAGGTTCTTGATAATCACCTCTTGAAATTCCAGGAAAGTTCCCCTCTGGCCTGCACATCGACGTAGCACGTACGCATTGTACAAAGCCATCTATATGATGTTCCCGGCCAGCTTCTTATACCACACCGCATGGCGCTGTAGGGCTTCAGGGCTTGATCTTACAAGTCCATCACTCCCATGTACCTATTGTAGTCCAGGATGCAGTCTGGTTTGGGGGTGGCCTTTCCTTCATATATCCTAAACCTGTAGGTATACCCTGATGCACTCTCACAGCTTATACATCTTCACGCCATACCTTGCCCTCTTACCCGGCAGGTACTCGCGGAATTGAACCCTCCCTTTAAAATGTACCAGGGACTCATCAATAGAAATACACTTCTCGGGGGTGTATGCTTGGGAAAACCGGGCACTGGAACGGTCTAATAGGGGTCTCCGTTTAGACAAACGGTCAAAACTGGGGTAATCTCGGGGTGGGCACGGCTCATTATCAGTATAATGTAAGAAGCGAAGTATTGCCTCATTTATTTATTTTTTTAGGTTCCAGTTCAGTTCTGAAGTTGCTTTGAGGGGCCCATATATTAGAAACCCCTATCAAATACCCCATTTTAGAAACTAGACCCCTCAAAGTATTCACAACAGCATGTAGAAAGTTTATGAACCCTTTAGGTGTTTCACAAAAATTTAGAGCAAAGTAGAGGTGAAATTTACATATTTTTTTTGTCAGAAAATCCTCTTTTATACCATTTTTTTTATAACACAAAAGGATTTATCAGAGAAACGCAACTCAATACTTATTGCCCAGATTCTGCAGTTTAGAGAAATATCCCACATGTGGCCCTTGGGCGGTAATGGACTGAAGCACCGGCCTCCGAAGCAAAGGAGCACCCAGTGGATTTTGAGGCCTCTTTTTTATTAGGCACCATGTCCGGTTTGAAGAGGTCTTGTGGTGCCAAAACATTGGGAACCCCCCAAAAGTGACCCCAATTTGGAAACTAGACCCCTTGAGGAATCCATTGTAGTTTTCTTGGGGTGCATGCAGCTTTTTGATCAGTTTTTATTCTATTTTTAGGTGGCGTGGTGACTAAAAAACAGCAATTCTACTGTTGTTTTTTTTTTCGTTTTTTTTTACAGCGTTCACCGTGCGCTATAAATGACATATTCACTTTATTCTGCGGGGCGATACGATTACGGCGATACCAGATGTTTATAGATTTTTTTTATGTCTTATGGCGTTTGCACAATAAAATACGTTTTGTAAACAATCATTCACTTTTTGTGTTATCATATTCTAAGAGCCATAACGTTTTTATTTTTCAATCAATAAAGCCGTGCGAGGACTTATTTTTTGCGTAACGAACTGTAGTTTTGATCAGTACCATTTTTAGGTACATGCGACTTTTTGATCTCTTTTTATTCCATTTTTTGGGAGGTGAAGTGACCAAAGAATTGTGATTGTGGTTCGGTTTATTATTATTTTATTTGACGGCGTTCACCGTGCGGGATAAATAATGAAATAATTTTGTAGTTCAGGCCGTTACGGACGCGGCGATACCAATTATGTATAGTTTATTTGTTTGTTTATATATTTTTATTAATAATAAAGGACTGATAAGGGAAAAGGTGGGATTTTTACTTTTATTACTTTTAAATCTTTTATTTTCTAATTTTTACACATCTTTTTTTAACTTTTTTTTCACTTTATTACTTTGTCCCACTAGGGGACATGAGGGCAGGAGGCCCTGATCGCTATTCTAATACACTGCACTACATGCGTAGTGCAGTGTATTAGAACTGTCAGCTACTCACTGACAGCAAGCATAGTGGGTCCTGACGTTGTCAGGACCCACTAGGCTTCCGTCTATGGCATAGCCGGACGCCATTGTTTGGTGTCCGGTTGCCATAGTCACCATCGCCGGCCGCTATCGCGTAGCAGGCCGGCGATGGCAGCTTAACCCCTAAAAAGCCGCGATCTCTATAGAACGCGGCTTTTAAGGGGTTAATCAGCGGGGACACAGCGATCGGTCCCCGCTGTAGGAGCTGTGACAGCTGCTGAACAAGACAGCAGCGTCACAGCTCCTGTATGTGTCGAGAGGACGGCCGAAACGGCCGTTACTCCCGAGACGTACTATTACGGCATGGAGCGCGAACGATACAGCTGCCATGACGTAATAGTACGTCAAGGAGCGGGAAGGGGTTAAACTACATGTTATATAAGATGTGTCCTCTCTGATATGTGCATGGCCTGAGGAAGACGATTGTTCATCGTTGAAACGCGTAGCCACTCTCAATAAATTGAACTTATTACTAATACCTCAAGACTTCGTTCCACATCATTCTCACCACACAGCAGCGCCATCAAAAGATCTACTTTTACCTGCAATTTGTCTCTATCCTGAGGATAGGCCATCAATTTTCTCTCTCCGGGAAACCCCTTTAGGTGATTTTCTGTTTAAGGCTCTGATCACATGTGCGTTGTGGCTTCTGTTCATCCATTACACAATTGATACATGTGGTTCTGTTGAGGTGGCCCTCATTATAACAGAAACAATAGCGCTGCATGCAGCACTATTTTTCCTGTCAAATTTGATGGAATCTGTGACGGAGGCTCTGAATCGAGCCTCCGACACAGATGTGAACAGAGCCGAACACTGAGCAAGTTTTGGATCAAAATTAAGGGTGGTTTAGAGAGAAGATGTGTCTCCAGTTACATGTTAGATAGTAATTACAACTTGGCGACAGAAAAAATACATTCTATTTACAAAAGTAATTTTATTGTGCAAAAAGTTGTAAAACATAAAAAAGTTCTATAAATTTGGTATCGCCAGAATCGTACTGGCCCGCAGAATAAAGTTAACATGTAATTCATAATGCATGGTAAACGGCGTAAAAAAACAACGTAAAAAACTATGCCAGAATTGCTGGTTTTTAGTCACCTTGCCTCCCAAAAAAAAGGATAAAAAGTGATCAAAAAGTCGCATGTACCCCAAAATGGTACCAAAAATAACTACAGCATGTCCCGCAAAAAACAGCCCTCATGCCACTACAACTATAAAAAAAAAAAATTAGTTAAGGCTCCAATTAGTCAGGAAAGAAAAATATGCAATTGTGCTTGCTGGTTCGAGGGGAACATTTCTTCTGTTTCAAAAGGCGATTTATCAAGACCCTAAAATTAGGGAACCAGGAAGGGTAGGCCCCAAACATATCTGCTGGAAGCGAGGGTGCCCGTATTATAGCAGGACAAGGCTTTACCAGCAAAATTCTCCAAACTGCAAAAGTGTGGCGTGTGGACCAAAAGGGGGATAAGAAAGGACACCATTTATCAGTGCGACACTGGCCTGTGCATAAAGGATTGCTTCACAGCGTAACATACATCTATGGATTATTTTACCCCATCATTATACCACCTGACTATGCCCCTGATGTACTCTGCCCAGCTTACATATACCCCCACATTATAAACTAAAATACCAGTAAAACTCCAAACAAAACTACTACCAAGCAAAAGCTCCACGCTCCACGCTCCAAAAGCCAAATGGTGCTTCATCCATTCTGAGCCCTACAGTGTAATTAGACAAAAGAGTCTCACAGGAATCAAGTGTATAAGGGTGGGATGCAAAGAATCTCAACCACGCGCAATATTTCAGAGATACGAACTCTAAACAATAATATATAAACTTGAGAAAAAGAGTCCAGAGATATCAAGTATTAAGAAAATACAAAATCTTTATTGATCAAACACATGAGAATCTAAAACAAGTTATTTACTGGATCAAAAATGAATATACATTAAATAAGAATTGAGTACAGGCAATATATGGCATAAATAGAAGTTATGTACAAGCAATATATGACATGAAAAGATCACTCATTTGTTGTATCCCATCTTAGGGATATACTCATATAGGTCGGTATATGTCAGGACAGATAAAAGAAAAGAGAAAGTGAAGAGCTGAGAATAGTGATTGTCATCTAGTGAACACAATCGGTACACTAGCTATGTGTTGGACCTGACAAGGCCTTTGTCATCTGCCTAACCATATTCAGTACGTAGTAATATGACCCAGTGGATAAAGTGGCGCCCCGACGCGCGTTTCGCGTATAGCTTCTTCAGGGGGGAACGCTACTGAATATGGGTAAGCAGATGACAACGGCCTTGTCAGGTCCTACACATAGCTAGTGTACCGTTTGTGTTCACTAGATGACAATCGCTATTCTCAGCTCTTCACTTTCTTTTTTCTGTCCTGACATATACCGACCTATATGAGTATATCCCTAAGATGGGATACAACAAATGAGTGATCTTTTCATGTCATATATTGCTTGTACTTAACTTCTATTTATGCCATATATTGCCTGTACTCAATTCTTATTTAATGTACAGTATATTCATTTTTGATCCAGTAAATAACTTGTTTTAGATTCTCATGTGTTTGATCAATAAAGATTTTGTATTTTCTTAATACTTGATATCTCTGGACTCTTTTTCTCAAGTTTATATATGAGCCCTACAGTGTGCCTAAACAGCAGTTTACTTCCACATATATGGCATTGCCATACCCGGGAGAACCCTTTTAACAATTTTGGGGGTGTGTCTCCAGGGCATGAGCTGGGCACAACATATTTGCCACTGAAATGGCATATCTAGGGAAAAGAATTTACATTTTCACTTTGCACCATCCGCAGCGCAATCACTTATAGAAAAGACCTGTTCGGTGAAAATGCTCAATACACCCCTTAATAAATGCCTTGAGGGGTGTAGTTTCCAAAATGGTGTCACTTCTCAAGGGCTTCTTTTATTATTTCACATCAAAGCCTCTGCAATTGTGGACCAATACTTTGTAAATCACCAAATTAGGCCTCAACTTCGCATTGTACTCTTTCACTCCTGAGCCTGGTCGAATGTCCAGGCAAAAGATTAGGGCCACGTGTAGGGTGTTTCTAAAACCTCTAAACACAGCATAATAATTAGAGAGCTGTCTTGTTATGGTGGCACAAGCTGGGCACCACATATTGGCATATCTATGGAAAAAATCCCATTTTCACTCTCCAACATTGAGAGCACACTAACTTCTGAAAAATTTCTGTGGGGTTAACATGCTCACTACACAACTAGGTGAATACCTTGAGGGGTGTAATTTCCAAAATGGGGTCACTTCTGGGGGGTTTCCATTGTTTTGCTCCGCAGGGGCTCTGCAAATGCGACATAGCGCCCAGAAACCAATCCAGCAAAATCTGCACTCCAAAAGCCAAATGGCACTCCTTCCCTTCTGAGCCTTGCCATGTGCCCAAACAGCAGTTTATGACCACAAATGAGGTATTGCCGTACTTAGTTGAGAAAATTAATTTTTTTTTTAGCTAAAGCTACATCTTATTGAAGAAAATGATTTTTTTTTATTTTCACTGCCCAATTCTAATAAAGTCTGGGGGTCTGTGGGGTCAAAATGCTCATTACACTCCTAGATTAATTCTTCACATGGTGTCTTGTGAATGGAGTCACTTTTGGGTAGTTTCCACTGTACTGGTACCTTTGGGGCTTTGCAAAAGCGACATGGTGCCAAGAAATCAATCCAGAAAAATCTGTGCTCCACAGAATCCCTGTACAGGGATTCTGCTTCAGGAGTTGCCCCTGATGTCACTGTCCATATATGGGCAGAGACATCAAGCGGAGCACTCCAAGAGAGGAATCCCCTGGCCACAGGGGGATTCCGCTCCTTCAGGGAGCTACAGTGGCGCTATCTACAGGAAGGGGGGTGTGCTATCTAGAAGGGGGGTTTGGGCTGTGTGGCACTACCGAGAAGGAGGCTGTGTGGCACTTCCTACAAGGGAGCTGTGTGGCACTACCTACAAGGGGGCTGTGTGGCACTACCTACAAGGGGGCTGTGTGGCACTACCTACAAGAGGGCTGTGAGGCACTACCTACCAGGGGGCTGTGTGGCACTACCTACAGGGTGCTGTGTGTCACTACCTACAAGGGGGCTGTGTGGCACAACCAACAGGGGACTGTGTGGTACTACCTACAAGGGCCTGTGTGGCACTACCTACAAGGGGGCTGTGTGGCACTACCTACAAGGTGGCTGTGTGGCACTACCTACAAGGGGGCTGTGTGGCACTACCTACAGGGAGCTGTGTGGCACTACCTACAGGGGGCTTTGTGGCACTACCCACTAGGGGCTGTTTGGCACTACCTACAAAGTGGGCTGTGTGGCACTACCTACAAGGGGGCTGTGTGGCACTACCTACAAGGTGGCTGTGTGGCACTACCAACAAGGGGGCTGTGTGGCACTACCTACAGGGGGCTGTGTGGCACTACCTACAGGGAGCTGTGTGGCACTACCCACTAGGGGCTGTTTGGCACTATGTACAAGGGTCTGTGTGGCACTACATACAAGGGGGCTGTGTAGCACTATCTACAGGGGGAATCTGTGAGTGGCGGGGCTGATGGTCATTTTACTGTGAGTGGGGGCTGATAGTCATTTTACTGTGAGTGGCGGGCTGATGGTTATTTTACTATGGGTGGGGGGGCTGATGGTTATTTTACTGTGAGTGGGGGGCTGATGTTCATTTTACTGTGAGTAGGGGGCTGATAGTCTTCAAGTGGTTTCCACCTCTGAGCTCCAATTGAAATTAATAGGAGGCAGAAAATACCTGCAGCGCTCGTGTGGTACTTTTTTGCCTGCACCTTTTGTATTAGCTTCAATGGCTTAAAAAAAACACAAAAAAGGTCAAACAACGCTGTCAATTCAAAATCTGCTTCAAAATTCCTGAGGCAATGTTGATGCATATTTTTTTTTGCCTTACAAAAACGCTGTGTGAACATACCCTAAGGGTGTAGCGTTTTTTGTCTTTCTGAAAACAATTTTTGGTAGGGGTGCCCTGAGGAAATTTTATTTTTCCGGTGGTGCCTCGAGTCCGAAAAGGTTGGGAAACTCTGTACTAGGCTACAGGATCACGCTGGTCTACGCACGGATCCTGTCGTGGAGCAGCTCAGTTCGTCGCGGGAACGGGGCCTAGGTGAGTACAATTTTTTTTTGTTTGGGGGCATTGTCTACAAGAGGGAGGTGGGGGCTTATGGTACTATCTACATGGGGGAGGGGGGTGGCTGTATGACATGATCTACAGGGAGGCTGTATGGCACAATCTACAGGTGGGCACTATCTACAAGGGGGGCTGTGTGTGTGGCAGCCAGGGGAGGGGGGCATAATACTGTGTGGGGGCCACTAAGCGGACATTATACTGTGTAGGCGTACTACAGGGGGCAATATACTGTGTGGGCACAATTAGGGGACAAAATACTGTGTCCTTGAAGGGGTTATAATATAGTATATTATTAAATATTATTATTATTGTAACATCTATGGCCGCGGTCCGTCGTTCTAACTTACGCCTCGATGACCGCGGCCATGGACATCCTGCTGCTGTGCTGCGTCGTCCCCCTGTGAGGCGCCGGCACTCACTTCCGGGCATCGAGACTGTCTCCCGGAGGGGGCGCGCGCGCACTCGTGCCCACTCAAAGAGCCAGCGCACGCACATGAAAATCATCATCATTAACTCACATGATTTCCTGGACTATAAGAAGGCCACCGCCCTTCTGATCCTCACCTGAGCATTGTTGTTGTTTCACAAAGTCTGTCTTGCAAATGGTCTCCTAAGTGTCTTCCAGTTCCCAATGTTCCCCGTACCTGTATCCTGTACCCTGTATCCCGTGTTATCCAGTACTATCCTGGTCTACTGCCATGCTGAGCTGTTGTCGTGTTGTGCTGCATTCCACACCTGTTCTGCTACTCCACGCCTGACGTCTACCCGCTGCCTGGTCCCAGCTGAGCCTGCCTTGCTACTGTCTACATTGCCTCAGGTACTCTTTCTGGACTATAGACTCTGTATCATACCTATTTGGCCAGTTGCCATCCAGCTACGCGGTACGGCCCAGTGAGTCCACACCCCGCATTGTGACAATTATGCTGTATGGGGGGCACTATATAGAGCATTATACTGGGGGGGCATTATACGTTTTTTCTGGGGCATTTTTTTTAATGATAAGGGTGGGGCGCCGAAAGATAATTTTGCACAGGGCGCAATCTATCCTAAAGCCGGCCCTGTGTATGTGTGTGTTTTATACCTATAGGCTCAGAACTCGATAGGTGGTGGCAGCGAGTTCTGTATCTGAGGTGAGTGCACTGTGCTTGAAAAAAGTCCAGTTGGACTGAAACGTCGCATGGGTGAATAAATAGCTCTTGCTCTTTTTGGAAGTGCTGCCTCTGTCCATTCTTTGTCTCACTGTGTTGCAGTGTGATTTATGCTGAATTTAAAAACCAAATGTAAGTGAAAGGGAAGTACAAAATGTATATAATGGAAATAGATTAACCCCTTAAAGTTCCACCCACATCATGTGCTGGGAAAGTGTGTATGTGCTCTAATCTGTGACATCATTGTGTGTAATGATGCTGGGGCATCAATATTTTCCTTAGCATTTCATTGTGGCATCACAGTGTTTACTATCCCTGTTCTGTGACATCACTATGTGCAATAAGCCTTTCCTATGGCTTTTTAATGTTTATTATTCCTGCAGTGTGACATCACTGTTTGTTTTTCCTCTTTTGCGACATTACTTAGTCCAATATCCTTGTACTTTACTTTGACATCAATGTGGTGTGGTGAGGATCCATGTTCTGTGTCATCACTATCTTTATGAGCCCCCTGCAGAGTTATCACTGCTTATTAAACCTGTATTGCGACATCACTGGGTTTATAATATCTGTATTGTGACATCATTGTGTTTATTATTCCTGTACTGTGGTGGGATATCATTGTGTGCATTAGTCATGTTCTGTGACATTGTAAATCAAAAGCGAAAAAAACGGAATGTTCTCGGGCGCAGCCGTATGAGTGTTCTCAACGAGTGTATCTATTCGGTCATCACAGTATGACAGACGAAATCGGATGAAGTAAAAGAGAATTAATTTTGTACAAAAGAACGAAGCGTTTCAAAGCCGAACTGGCTTCTTCCTCAGGTAAAGTACAAATGATGAGACCGAAAGAGAAAATGCTGAGAGACAAAAAAGTAATGAAAATACAAAAATACTTTATTGACATATAATAAGACATGTAAAAAGAATCCATAAACCCACAGTAAAAACACGGATCCTTGACTGGAGCATTAGCCACAACATATAACTATACATGAGTGGTAAATGAGACACATGTGCATTCCTTGATTGAAATTAATTCGGCGCTAATGCCTGGTGGACCCCCAGACGAAGGCATTAGCGCCGAAACGCGCGTTGGGGTGGACATTGGCTGCACTTATTCTGTTCATTCATCATGGGTATGTGAGACCTTATCTATTTTGTGTAACTTTACTTACCTTATTACGGAATTTTTGCATGTTTGATCCCATTGCATTTATAACGACATATGTGTTGATACGATCATTGTACCATGACTACAACCTCAGCATTGTTAAATCATCTAGTTGACTATTGGGTGTGATTCTATCTAGTCTGCAGTACTCTGCATTCACATATGCACATAGTTGACCTATTTACTTAAATAGATTATACTTTCAAAGACGTTCACACACATTGGTCATATTCATTTCAATCAAGGGATGCACATGTGTCTCATTTACCACTCATGTATAGTATAATGCTCCAGTCAAGGATCCGTGTTTTTACTGTGGGTTTATGGATTCTTTTTATATGTCTTATTATATGTCAATAAAGTATTTTTGTATTTTCATTACTTCTTTGTCTCTCAGCATTTTCTCTTTCGGTCTCATGTTTAATTGTGATGCTGCTTGGGTGTAACACCCTGAAATCAACCTATAGCGCTACACATATATTTCATGTGTGATATGCTCTATATTTGGTTATGTAGATTCCTGTTGCTTTTTTGGATCGGTTAAAAGTACAAATGATGTATATGTTCACAGTACACGTTATTTTATAACCGAAGCTCGGGTCGGTGGAAGTAACGACTACCGGGTCAGGGTTATAGGTCATATCGATGTTAATCATAACAAAGAGAAAAAGAAGGGAAGTAAATTTAGATTACTTATAAAGAATAAAAACATATAATATTACAAAAGCATCATAAAAAATATAATATAAATACACGTTTCATTTCAAAGGGAGAAGACATATTTTTGTGTTTCAACTATATTGGATTGTGCTTATGGCAATTAGATTAAAAAGTATATTTGACTAGAATTAGTATTTAAATAAAAATTAAATTTAAAATGTAGAGGCATTATAAAGAAATTATCCTCGGTGTATTTTCAAAATAGGTAAGTATTACGTTGTCATGGTGACATGACGCTATGATTCTACGGAAGCCTAATGGACTCATTTCAAGTCGTAGTCAAAGTGAACAAGGATGGGCGAGACGTGTTGTGGTAATCGCTCAGAGAACGGAAAAATTGGGGACGTCAAAACTATCCCTATAGGCTCCGGAGGTAAATATAAAACTACGTATATAGATGTATGACATTATATGGAAAAGTAGAGATATAATTCTATAGCAAATTATAAAAGCTATTTAAATCTCATAAATAGTGTGACTTATTTGGTTTTACCATGTACCAATAGATGGAATATTTTGGTGTTCTTATTGTACTGAAAGCTATTTGAGTAAAGTCAAAAGAGTATAATTGTTTTTATCTTTTATTTTTATAATTGTAATCTCCATTTTTATGTATGTTTGGAGAATATACGAGATATGTTGTATATGTAGGGGTCATTCCCTTTTTGATTTGCAAAGGAGATGTTGGCGGATTCTAAAGGATAGTTTCCATAATTTCATTTCGACCTGGTATCAAGGTCTTTAATTTGTAGATCCAAAATATCTCACGTTTGCAAAGGGAATCATACCGATCTACTTGGTTTTCATCTATTTGCTCAATTGGTATGATGGAGAAGCAGTCAAAATTATTATTGTTTGCAAAAGTACAATGTTTGGAGATACTGTGCAGAAGGAATTTATTTTTACAATTCGATCTGTGTTTATTCAGCTGACAATGAAGGGGCTGAATTGTCCTTCCCACATATTGGAGTCTGCACTTACAATTAATTAGATATATCACAAATTGTGATTGACAATTCAGTTTCTTCTCTATTTTAAATTTATTACCAGTTTGTTGGGATTGAAAGGAGTCTGTACTAGTGATGGTTAAACAGCACAGGCATCTCGTCTTTCCGCATTTGGAACTGCCAGTCTTGCATATAGATGTATTTTCATACTTATCTCGCCTGAAATTGTTTGGTTTTTCAGGGAAATTCACACAGCTGGGAGCCAAAATGTTTTTAATTGTCTTTGCTCTTTTGAACGTAATTACTGGTTTAAAAGGTAAAATAGTTCAAACAGAAGGATCAATTTGTAAAATGTGCCAGTGTTTATTCAAAATGTCCCTGATGTTTTTATGTGCGGAATTGTATTTAGTAACAAAATTAAAAGTGAAATAAGGATTGTTTTTCACCAGAGGGCTTTGTTGTGCTGTTTTGCTCTTTTTTTACCACTAGTGATCACGCTTGCTGTCACTTACTCACACATTAACGTTACTGAAGTGCCTGGAGAGTGAATAGACATCGCTTCCAGCCAGGACGCGATGTCTATTGACAATACCGACACTTCTGTAATGTTTGTGTGGGACTTAACGACAGCAAGTGTGATCTCCCGAGATCACTCTGTAAATGACAGCACAGCGTGATCACGATGTGCTGTGCTGTAAGTCCCACACAAACGTTACCGAAGTGTCGGGATTGTGAATAGACATCGCGCCCTGGCTGGAAACGATGTCTATTCACTCTCAAGACACTTCAGTAAAGTTAATGTGAGAGTAAGTGACAGCACATCGTGCTATCGCGAGATCACGATGTCTGAGTACATGAATGTAGAGAAGTGTATGACGCTGATTGGTCAGCGTCATACACTTCTCTTTACAACGCCCACTTGGTCAAAAAGTAAAAACACGATCAGTTGTCTATTAAGAAAGTCGTTAGCATAAATGTAAAATAGGTCATAACTCTGTCAAAATTTATCATTTTTCTAAATAAAAAACACTGCTGTGATCTACATTACAGCGCCGATCATATTATGTAGGCGATAGGGCACTTATAATGTGGTGACAGAGCCTCTTTAATTTCTGAAGTGGCTTTGAGGGGCCTATATATCAGAAACCCTATATAAATCACCCCATTTTAAACACTGCACCCCTCAATGTATTTAAAACAGTTTCTTAACCCTTAGACGTTTCACCTGAATTAAAGAAAGTGGAGGTGAAATTATTATCAAATTATTTTATATTTTACTAGGAGTACCTAGTGGATTTTGGGGCCTCCTTTTTATGAGAATATATTTTAGGTACCATGTCAGGTTTGAAGAGGTCTTGTGTTGCAAAAACAGTGGAAACCCCCAAAAATGACCCCATTTTGGAAACTACACAACTAAGAGAATTTATTTAGTGGTATATTGAGCATTTTTACACCACAGGTGTTTTGCAGAAATTATTGGAAGTAGGCCGTGAAAATGAAAATCTACATTTTTTTCAATAAAATGTAGGTTTACCTAATTTTTTTTAATTTCCACAAGAACTAAAGGAGAAAAACCACCCCAACATTTGTAGAGTAGTTTCTCCTGAGTAAAACACTACCCCATATGTGGTCATAAACGGCTGTTTGGACACACGGCAGGGCTCAGAAGGGAAAGAGCGCCAATTGACTTTTGGAGCTTAAATTTAGCTGGAATAGTTTGCGGAGGCCATGTCGCATTTTGGAAACCCCCAAAAGTGACTGGATTTAGGAAACTACACCCCTCAGGGAATTTATGTAAGGGTATAGTTAGCATTTTGACCACCCCACAGGTTTTTTGCAGAAGTTATTGGAAGGAGGCCGTGAAAATTAAAATCTAATTGCTTTTCATTTCCACAAGAACTAAAGGAAAAAAAGCACCCCAACATTTGTAGAGCAGTTTCTCCTGAGTAAAACAATACCCCATGTGTGGTCATTAAAGGCTGTTTGGACACACGGCAGGGCTCAGAAGGGAAAGAGCACCATTTGACTTTTGGAGCTTAAAGGGAATGTGTCGCTAGAAATTTATTTTTTTTAGTTAAACAATTATTATTTGAGTGATTACACATTGTTTTTATTTTTTTATTTTTTCACAAGTCAGGAAATATTATAAATTAGATTCTAATTTATAACATTTCCATGTGCTGGCCACTAGAGGGAGCAGTTCCCAAAATTGCAGCATGGTCAATGTGGTAAAGCAACCTCATTGCTTTATGCTGCAAATTTGGGGTAGACACACTCTCTCTAGTGTCCTCACACAATCCCCCTCCCTTATTCTGTGCCAGGAGAAGGAGGGGTTTGAATCTTCAAACCTCCTACACTGTGTGCCGCCATTTTCTGAGCGACTGCACAGTGTAGGAGGATTAGATACAGTGCTCAGCAGACAGTATGACACGAACATACACGATCATAATACACACATCACATTCACGAACATAAATTACCTGCTCCTGCCGCCGCTGCCGCCTCCGCTCCTATTCCTTGCGTCTTCGCTTCCTTGAACATATGGTCGGAAGCCGCAGCCGGAAGTCGTCATCTTACTGTCCGGCAGCGGCTTCCGGTCCACATCAAAATGGCGCCGGATTTCGCTCTGCGAAACGAGCTTCGTTTTGGTCTGCGCCGTTCCCACACAGATGGCATACGCTGCAGAGAATGGAACGGCTCCCGTTCGCATCCTCCATGGGGTTGTATGTGCCGTATTCCATCTCTGTATGTGTCGTTAATCGACACATACAGAGATGGAAAAAAAATGGCAGCCCCCATAGAGAAGTAAAAGTAAGAAAAAAGTAAAAAGTAGAACACGAGAACACAAATAAATAAAATTTATGTTAATATCATACTAAAAGCAATATGATGAAAAAAAATAATCATTTCATGACACCTTCCCTTTAAAGGGGTTTTCCCATGAGAGACATTTATGACACATCCACAGGATATGTCATAAATGTCAGATAGATGCGGGTCCCAGCTCTGGGACCCGCACCTATCTCCAGAACGGGGGTCCCTAAACCACCGTTCAGCCGCTGTGTGTTGCGGTTGAAAAAGGTGTTTTCCGACCATGAAAAACGTTATATGGTCGTGAGTTACGTAAACAGCTTAACTCGCGGAGCTACACTGTTTACGTAAGTCTCATAGAACTTAATGGTAGTTACGGAAACAGCGTAGCTCGCATGCTACGCTGCTTCTGTAACTACCATTCACTACTATTGTCACATATACTCCAAAATGGTATCAGTGAAAACTACAGCTCGCCCCGCAAAATTTAAGCCCTCACATCACTAAATTGATGGAAAAATAAAAAAATTATGGCTCTCAGAATATGGCGACACAAAAGATATAACTTTGGTATCACCGTAATCGTATCAACCCGTAGAATAAGGTGAATATGTAGGTTTTACCACCTGATGGATTCCGTAAAAACAAAACCCCCATAAAAAATGACGTAATCGTTGTTCTTTGCCCATTTCACCTCACAAATAATTTTTGTACAGCTTCCCAATACATTATGCGATAGAATAAATGGTGCCATGAAAAACTACAACTTGTCCGGCAAAAAACAAGCCTTCGTATGGCTATACACCGCATTCCAAATTATTATGCAAATGTTATTTTTCGCTGATTTTCCTAAATAGTCGATGCAAATGACAGTCAGTATAATCTTCAAGCCATCAACCGTTGGAATATAATGCAAATTTTTTTAGAAGTAAAAAACTCAAAATGCACTGTTTCAAATTATTATGCACAACAGAGATCAAAACATTTTAAAGGTTGTAAAGAGAACTAAAATGGTAATTTGTTGAATTTGCAGCATCAGGAGGTCATATTTACAGAAATCAAAAGCTCTTTCAATCAAAAAAAACTTAACAGGCCAAGTTACATGTTAACATAGGACCCCTTCTTTGATATCACCTTCACAATTCTTGCATCCATTGAATTTGTGAGTATTTGGACAGTTTCTGCTTGAATATCTTTGCAGGATGTCAGAATAGCCTCCCAGAGCTTCTGTTTTGATGTGAACTGCCTCCCACCCTCATAGATATTTTGCTTGAGGATGCTCCAAAGGTTCTCAATAGGGTTGACGTCAGGGGAACATGGGGGCCACACTATGAGTTTCTCTCCTTTTATCCCCATAGCAGCCAATGACACAGAGGTATTCTTTGCAGCATGAGATGGTGCATTGTCATGCATCAAGATAATATTGCTACGGAAGGCACGGTTCTTCTTTTTGTACCACAGAAGAAAGTGGTCAGTCATAAACTCTACATACTTTGCAGAGGTCATTTTCACACCGTCAGGGACCCTAAAGGGGCCTACCAGCTCTCTCCCCATGATTACAGCCCAAAACATAACTCCGCCACCTCCTTGCTGACGTCGCAGCCTTGTTGGGACATGGTGGCCATTCACCAACCATCCACTACTCTGTCCATCTGGACCATCCAGGGTTGCACGGCACTCATGAGTAAACAACATGGTTTGAAAATTAGTCTTCATGTATTTCTGAGCCCACTGCAACCGTTTCTGCTTGTGAGCATTGTTTAGGGGTAGCCGAATAATAGCTTTATGCACACTTGCAAACCTCTGGAGGATCCTACACCTTGAGGTTCGCGGGACTCCAGAGGCACCAGCGGCTTCAAATACCTGTTTGCTGCTTTACAATGGCATTTTAGCAGCTGCTCTCCTAATCCTAATAATTTGTCTGGCAGAAACCTTCCTTATTATGCCTTTATCTGAAGGAACCCGTCTGTGCTCTGAATCAGCCACAAATCTTTTCACAGTACGATGATCACGCCTAAGTTTTCTTGAAATATCCAATGTTTTCATACCTTGTCCAAGGTATTGCCCTATTTCACGCTTTTTGGCAGCAGAGAGATCCTTTTTCTTTCCCATATTGCTTGAAACCTGTGGCCTGCTTAATAATGTGGAACGTCCTTCTTAAGTAGTTTTCCTTTGATTGGGCACACCTGGCAAACTAATTATCACAGTTGTCTGAGATTGATTACAATGATCCAAAGAGCCCTAAGACACAATACATCCATGAGTTTAATTGAAAAACTAATAATTAATTGTTTATGACACTTAAATCCAATGTGCATAATAATTTGGAACACGGTGTATAGATGGAAAAATAAAAAAATTATAGATTTTGGGAGGTGGGGAGGAAAAAAATGTAAGTGAAAATCCGAAAAATGGCTGAGGAGGGAAGGGGTTAATAGATGTAAGGTCTATATTAAGCTGGAGGTAGGGCTGGGCAATTTTGCCCAAAATAAAAAAAAACTAGATTTTTTTCAACACTTTGGCCGATTTTTTATTTGAATCTCGATTTTTCTTAATTTTTTCTGTTTATTTAACAGTAATACCAAGAGATAATTTAATAAATTTTCTTTATATAAATAACTTTTTAACATATATTGCTATAATTATTGTACTTAACTTCACAACTTTTAACCTTTGCAAATACTTTATTTTATCATAAATACAATTGGAAAAATGTCTATCTAATTGATTATAAATTCTGTGTTCCCCGGCAGGGAACAGGTTAACAGAATCTATAATCAATTATATATTGCGTGCACTAACATCCCCTCTGCCTGTCACCACATTAGCCGGTCTCCGACATTGCAGATGAGAGCAGTGTAAATTGCAGCAGGGCCAGGTAGATGGTGCCGAGCAGGCACTCTGGGGAGAGATAACATTATAGTGTCTGAAGTCTGAGCAGGACCCTGTCAGTACCGGCCCCACGATGGTGTTGTAAATAAATGACATTAAGGCCAGATTCACACGACCGTGATGGGAAAACGATCCGTGTCCGCCGGATTTCCCAGTCTGATCACTATACATCTGAACGGGACTCCTGGCATCGTAGACATTTAGTCTGCAGTCACACGACAGTGAAAAAAGATGGCCATTAAAAACGTATCAATTGTCAGTTTTTCATGTCCATTTTGCATCAGTGTCTCTAAATTCTCATCCATTTCCAGTCTGTCTGTCCGTTTTTCATGGCCGTTAAAGAAAAAGAAAAAAAAAAAAAGATGGATTTAATTTGTCATGGTTTTTTGTCCCAATCCCCTGAAAACACCACAGTTCCCATGTAGATAGTGCCGCAATGTCCCTGTAGATAGTGGCCACATAGTGCCACACTGCCCACATACAGAGTGCCCACATATAGTGACATAGGGCCATAGTGCCCGCATGCCATGCCACACTGCCCACATATGGTGATGCAGTGCCCAAATACAGTGACATAGTGCCACAGTACCCACATATAGTGCCACACTGCTCACATATAGTGACATAGTGCCACTGTGCCCACATCAGTGCCACAGTGATAGTGCCAGTGCCCACATGCAATGACAGTGCCCACATAATGCCACCCCCAATATAGTGCCAGGTGCCCATGTAGATAATGCTACACCCCCTAGCAGATAGCATCCCCCCCGGAGTAGATTGCAGCACCCCCTCCCTTGTAGATCGCAACCCCCCTCCCTTGTAGATCGCAACCCCCCTCCCTTGTAGATCACACCACCACCAGCCTATTCGTCTGGTAGATTGAGCCACTGTAGCTCACACTAGGAGCTGAATCCCCGGCCAGATTGCGGACGCTGAACCCGGGGATTCAGCTCCTAGCGGGAGCTACAGCGGCGCGATCTACAAGGAAGGGGGGTGTGACCTACAAGGGAGGGAGTGCGATCTACAGGGGAGGGAGCTGCGATCTACAAGGGAGGGGGTTTGCGGTCTATAAGGAAGGGTGGGTGCGATCTACAATGGGGGTGGGATATGCAAGGGGGGTGGGATCTACAAGGAGGGGTGCTATCTACAGCGGGGAGCTATGGCTATATACTAAGAGTCTCTGCTTAGCCACGAAACAGCTGTTCCGTACTGTATCATTTTGTTCATTACAGAACAGTAGCTCCATGGGGAAGCAAAGACAGAACGGGGCAGACCAGGCAATGATGAGGCGACGGGGCGGAGCTTCCCCTTGCAGCACGCGCCACTAAAGAATCGATTCTACGACTTTGTTAAAAAATAGAATCAAGAGAGTCCTTGAGGGCGAATAAATCAAATTAGTTTGAGTAATCGCCCAGCCTGACCTGGAGGAAATGCACAATAAAATAAACAATCAGCCAGATGTTTCTTTTAATTTGCTAATAAACTACCCTAGTGGCAAAGCTACCATTACTATCAGCACCACAATTTCCTTTTTATGTTTCTGTGTCTCGGTGTGGCACAGTGTGTCACAGCCAATAACAAATTTAACTTAAATGGAATATATGTTTCATTAATTAGATGTAAGTCTGTAGTAGAGGAATAATGGGGCAGATTTACTATTCAAATTGAGCCAAAATGTAAACACTTTTTGTTCTTCGTTCAACGAGTGGCGTGGCTTGTACGAAAAAAGGTGGGGTTTAAATGTGCCAAAGTGCTCCAAAATTGTGCCAAAATTTGGGCACAAAAAAATGACATAAACGAAGCTAACCAAGAGGTAGTATAAGGAAGAGAAAATTGTCTAACATGTCTAGCAAGATGCAGCAAATTTATCATACAACATGAACCACTGTGATAAATTTGACACATCATCTGACTGTCTGGTCTAAGTTTACGCTGTCTAAATCTTTGACAGTATTAGTAAATTTGCCGACGCTCAGGCCGGGAATTCTGCTTCTGGAGCAGCCCCTGGTGTCACTATCCATATATGAACAGTGATGTCAGGGGCTACTTCTGGAGCAGAATCATCAGCCAGAGCGCTGCCGACACTCTGGCAGGGGATTCCGCTCCTAGTGGGAACCCCTTACGTTACTGTCCATATATGGACAAAGATGTCAGTGGCTCCCTCTAGGAGCGGAATCCCGCTCTGGCCGGGGATTCCACTCCTATAGGGAGCTCCAGAAGCGCTATCTACAGGGGGATGCTATCTATGGGGGCATGCTATCTACAGAGGGGTGTTGCTATCTACAAGGGGTGGTGCTATCTACAGGGGGTGGTACTATCTACAGGGGGATGCTATCTACTGGGGGGGTGCTCTCTACAGGAGGATGGTGCTATCTATAGGGGTGCTATCTACAGGGGAGTGGCGCTATCTACATGGGCATGGTGGCACTATATCGAGGGTGTGGCACTATCTACAGGGGACACTGTGGCGCTATCTACTTGGGCACTGTGGCACTATCTATGTGGGCTTTAGCACTTTGTATGTGGGCACTATGTCACCATATGTGGGCACTGCTATGTGGTCACTGTGGCACTCTGTGGGCACTGGCACTTTATATGTGCTCACTATGGCACTATGGCACTTTATATGTTGTCACTCTGGTACTATGTGGACACTGTGGTACTACAGTGGGCACTGTGGCACTTTGTGGGCACTGGCACTTTTTATGTGGGCACTATGTCACTTTATATGTGGGCACTGTCGTGTGAATGTAACCTAATGCAGCCTCCAGGAGGTGATGGAGTAGTCGGACATTCCAGTCTATACAGCAGAGCTGAAAAGTGAGCTGCAGAAAACAGGAAATGTCAGCTTATTGTGTCTGCTCCAGTGGCCAGTGCAAAAACTGGAATACTATTTTGCAAGCATAGCTACATAAAAATACAGAAAGAAGAAAGCAAGAAATTATAAAAACCTGATTTCAATTATATGCAATCGAAGAAAGGAACTGCAGCAATCAAGATAATCCAAAGAAGTGTTTTTGATTTATTTACCAAGCATAAAAACACTTGCAACGTTTCAACCCAAATGCTTATCAAGCATTTGGGCATAATGGGTTGAAACGTTGCAAGTGTTTTTATGCTTGGTAAATAAATCAAAAACACTTCTTTGGATTATCTTGATTGCTGCAGTTCCTTTCTTTGATTGTCTCCCTTGGACCTGGGATTCTTTGCTGCGTGCACCACCCATGTTTGGGGAGTTGTCCTTTCACACTGAAGATTTTTTTGTGGCTGTGCTGCTGTTTTACCTGAATATCTACTACTTGATTTCAATTACATGCCATTTCTGATGATATATTCCCCAAACAAGAGACAAATTACCTTAACTTTTTTACAAATCTTGTATTTCAGTTGTTACTGCATAGAAATCTTGCATAAAGCATTTGAATTTTTAATAGCCTCTCTCTTTATAGTTCATGCAAAAAAAGCTTAACAAGGTCCTGGACTGCTTTGCATTTGCAGAACACTCCTTGGCCAGGGATAATTGTATTTTTTTCCATTTCAGTTACTTAAGAGTCGTGGATCATATGAGTCAGAGGCAGCAGCTGGATTCCCCACCAGTGAGAGGAAGAGTACAGCAGAAATTATCTTTTTACACAGGAGCATATGTTTGAGCAGAGATTGCTTTTGCAATTTTACAAAAGTCACTGAGGAAACAAGTCAAATAAAAAATAATAGAATTAATAGAATTTAGCAACAGAAAAAAGCTGGTGCATATAACCTGCTCATTACATTACCATATTTATTATTTATTATTCTCAGGCTCAATAATACATAACCTCGATGAATTATCACTGTTTGCTGTGCCTATCTTCCTGTTTCAGCCAGTTATACTCCTCTTGACTACATTATCCGTTATCCAGTAGCTAATTAAATCAGCCATTTTGGACAGCTTATGGAGCTATCATTTAGTCACAGAGTCAACCAGTCTTCCAAAATTGATGCATTGTCCTTACTTTCTTTTCGTTTATTTGCCATACCCTCTACTCTCTGTGAATCCTCTGGTTATGGCTCACACTTTAGTATGGTAAAAAGCTTCAAGTAAAAAGCTGCATAATCTGATCAATCATTAGGTTTTTGAGTAATAACCAATAATGGCTGTGTCACGAAGGGTCTGTGGACCCACTGGGCCGTACCGCCTTGGCAGTAAGGCAGCTGGCCAACAGGGCGCATGTGAATGTCTATAGTTTGTATAGGTACCTGTGGCAACTCAGACAGCAGCAGGGCAGGCTCGGCTAGGACTAGGCAGCAGGTAGACGTCAGGTGAGGTGAAGCAGGTCAGACGTGGAATACAGCACGACACGACTTTGGCACAGCACAGTGCTCGACCAGGATGGTATGGAATGCAAGGAACAGGAACTGGAACAGGTACATGTACAGGAACAGGAAACTGGAAACACACTAGGAGGCCATCACAAAGACAAACTAGAAAACATCAACAATGCTCAGGCATAGAAGCAGGGGGCTGGACCCCTCTTATAGTCCAGGGTACTCACGGGTCAAAGTTCATCAAAAGTCCGGTACGCATGCTGCCCCTTTAAGAGCGAGCATGAGCGTGCCCGCGCATCCTACAGGATCCAGCTGAGGTGAGTGGAAGCGAGCGCTGGCATCTCCTGAGGAGGAGGCTGAGGCCAGCGCTTGCCGACTCGTGACTGCGGCTGTCAGGAGGGGATTGGAGCTGACAGCCCGCAGCCACGGACATTACAGGCTGCTATGACATCACCAACAGGGATTGACATCCAGAATTTTCTTGAACTCAACCCCATCAAAAACCATTAAAATGTTGTAAATTGTAGTTCCACAACAACAGGATAGCCACAGGTGGAAGGCCTCTGCTGTAGAGTATATGACGTGTCTGAGGTAGCTGTCATCAGAGCAATAACCTACCTTAAAGGCAAGGCACGTGACGGTTATTGAGCTCATTGTGGGAGGGAGTCCAGCTGTGGTTTGCTTTCCCTGCTTGCCACCATGTTGTCATAGCGGCCACCTATAGCCACCATTAGGAGGGCTCATAGAGATTCTGCATACACATATATAAAGCTCCTATGGAGTTTAACCCTAGCTGCATAAATCCATAAGTAGTTAGCTCCTCCGAGTGGCTACATGCAGCCAGAGATATATAATTTATCAAATCGGAGAAACAGAGGTCCCCTATCCTATACAGGTATAATATGAAATTAGCCAGGACAGAATTTTGGACCTTAAAACATAATGGTGGACATTACCTTTAATAAAGTCATAGTATATTTGGCAGAGCTCTCTGTGGGGCTTATTCTGAGTATTGCTAAGGGGCCTTATGATTTTTTTTTTATGCCTTTGTTGCCAAACTCTTTTGTCTCTTTTTCTGGACAGCAGAAATACTTTTGAATAAATTGTGCATCTTCCCTTTCTCCATGTATACATGTGTAAGCCTACTTGTATTTGTAGTTGTCTCTCCTGTCCTGCATTTGTGTGTGGCTGCTTCTTCCCCCGTGTGGCTTTCAGTGCTCTGTTCGGCAAGCCGAGAGTAAAGCTGTACCGCGTACATACAGAGCACCTGCTTGTTGCTAAGATGAGTCTCCCTGCAACCAGCCAGGAGGAGGAAAAAAATGTGGCGCCAACAGGGGAGTGGGCAGAGGAAGAAGTGATAGGAGGGAGGAAGCGGTTGGGAGGAGCAGTGGGCAGCGAGACTGCGTGTTAGCAAGGAGCCCCTGTGGTGTGCCCTGGAGCATTCTAGGCCACAAGTTGTGGCCTTAAAGGGAATGTGTCACTAGAAATTATTCTTTTTTTTCTTTCAGTTAAACAATTAGTATTTAAGTGATTACACGTTTTTTTAATTTTTTTAATTTTTTCACAAGTCAGGAAATATTGTAAATTAGATTCTAATTTATAACATTTCCATGTGCTGGCCACTAGAGGGAGTAGTTCCCAAAATTGCAGCATGGTCACTGTGGTAAAGCAACCTCATTGATGTATGCTGCAAATTTGGGGTAGACACACTCTCCTCTAGTGTCCTCACACAATACCCCCTCCCTTCTTCTGACTAGTGCCAGGAGAAGGAAGGGTTTGAATGTCTTCAAACCTCCTACACTGTGTGCCGCTATTTTCTGAGCGACTGCACAGTGTAGGAGGATTAGATACAGAGCTCAGCAGACAGTAATACACGAACATAATACACACGAACATAATACACAAGAACATAAATTACCTGCTCCTGCCGCCGCCTCCACTGGTCTACGCTCCTCTTCCTTGCGCCTTCGCTTCGTTGAACATATGGCAGGAAGCCGCTGCCAGAAGTCGTCATCTTACTGTCCGGCAGCGGCTTCCGGTCCACATGAAAATGGCGCCAGATTTCGCTCTACGAACGAGATTCGTTTTGGTCTGTGTGGGAGTGGCGCATGCGCCATTCCCACACAGACGGCACACGCAACTGCGAATGGAACGGCTCCCGTTCGCATTCTCTATGGGGTTGTATGTGCCGTATTCCATCTCTGTATGTGTCGTTAATCGACACATAGAGAGATTAAAAAAATGGCAGCCCCCATAGAGAAGTAAAAGTCAGAAAACATAAAAACGTAAAACATGAGAACACAATTTAATAACATTTTTGAAAATATTGCATTAAAAGCAATATTATAAAAAAAATTAAATAATTAATGACACCTTCCCTTTAAAGTACCAATTTCAGTAAGGGGGGGTGACAGAGAGTATACGTCTACATGCCTATTTCTGGGGAGAAGGATTCATCCTGATTCAAGCATGTGAGAGAATAGAGAGACCACCTGAGAGGGTGTGCTGGTAAAAAGGAGCTAGGGGAGTTAGTGTATCATATGTTAAAAACTTACAAAGTATTGTTACAACTGTAACCGGTTGGTTACTTCTCAATTACTTAAGTGCTGCAGTCTTTAAGGAGACGGGACCCTATCATTAGTGGTTATAGACGCCACCCAGAACAAAGAAAGCCAGACATTACGGGGAGTAGGGACCATACTCATTAATTAAGAGTGAGTTTGGTGAAGGGGCCCATACACTTCCACCTTTGAGTGTAGTAGGGGCCGTGAAAGGTAGTGGCCTACCAGCAACGAGAACCCACGGAGACGCAATATGTCCTGCGACTGGGTCAACCCCGCCGTAAGATACAGGTTTTGGAAGTAGGCTGTGTAGTAGACGGTGGCCCCTCCATGACCCACAGCGGCACATGCTGGAGTAGGCTGCATAGCCATTGGTCACTTTGTCACCCTAAGACAGTGGGACTCCCACGTTGGTTACGGTCCTCAACCTCGGAGTAAGGGCTTCTCAAGTTTTATGTCTGCTACACTGTGATTAAAGCTACCCGTTAAGTATCTTCTTGGGCATCCAAGTAATACCATTAGCTTCATTGTATAAGATATTCATAAATAAAAATTAACTCCAACAATGATTACACATCCAGCCATTACATAGCCACTTGTCAAATATGCACTACGCTATCTCGTTGCTGTATGACTTATTAATTTTTTTCCTTTCCCAACTACTGCAAACTTCTGCCTGGCCACCTTTGTCCTTCTTGCCTACATTTCTTTACTGATTTTCTAGATCTTTGTTTGACCCTTTAATAAACACATTTTTGGCTGAAGATAAGCACCTTACACTGTAGGCAGCATCCTGTTAGCTGTATTATGTAATGATTGCGAGTACAAAGATTAAGAGCACAACCTGCTGGTTATTTGTGGTACCATAATTCCAGGTTAGTGAAATAAAAGACAATGTATAGGGCATCGTATAAAAACTGATTTTGAAATACCCTTTAGTACACTGAATCTGCACACATTTAGAACAACCATTTAAAAATATATAACATAAAAATAATAACAAATCAAATAATTATCTCTTTCAGCAAGACAAACATAATTACCATTCTTTGGCTGCTCTTATTTAAGATTTACTAATATATGGCAAATGATCCATTATCAGTGGAAATTCACTTTAAAGGGATTTTCCAGGAATACACATTGATGACCTATCCTCAGTATAGACCATCAATGGGGATCCCATGACCACTATCGATTAGTAGAACGAATAGTCAGTGAGGTTACACCTCCACTTAAATAAATCCCGAGGTCGGAACCCCACTGATCACACATAAGATATTAATGCATATCTTATGGTCATCAATTTCCAGAACCCCATATGCCAATGAACTAAATGATTATAACACAAAAATAACATGTTGATATTCTCAAGTATGAGTGCGTCAGGGTATTACAAGATCGGCACTGAACAGATTTTTATTTTCTGCATTTATTGTTGTATTATTAGGGGAGATTTCTATGCTTTGTGATAGATGAGATGATTGTCACAAGGGCATGGGTAGCAGAATGAAAGGTTTCCTCCAGCAGATGATTATCAGATTATCAGGTAAAGTAGAAAACATGCTAATTCAACTAGTGACAGGTTATTTGTACTATTTATATGTAAAAACACGGATGTTAGAAAACACGTGCATATCAATTGAGATGAAGTTCGCTTTCCCACTAAAATGTTTTGTGTAATAAACAACTGCAGGAGGGCCAGCTCAGCCATAAAAACTTTGGGCCCCATTTATCAAAATTGGCTAACAAAAAAACTCTGTTGTTTCCCATGCCAACCAATCTGTGATGTACTTATTTTGCCCTGTTCCTGCGTTGTCCTCCTCAGATAGCAGCTGGCAGGAGAGTCACCGTATGTGAACAGAGCATGGCCACCCAATTATTAGTAAAATTATAGGCCGCTTAGTCAATCAGGGAGCCCAGTCTGGTAAATCAAAGAGTAAGGCGCTCTATTTAAACTGCTCTGTGTTTTGGCTTCTGTGCCAGTTAATAGTTGTACTATCCTGGCTCCTGTATGAAATTCTATGGTTAAAGAGATTCTGTCACCAGATTATAAATGCCCTATCTCCTACATAATCTGATCGGCGCTGTAATGTAGATAACAGCAGTGGTTTTTATTTAGAAAAACTATAATTTTTGAGCAAGTTATGAGCAATTTAAATTTATGCTAATTCGTTTCTTAAAGACCAACGTGTTTTTACTTTTGACCAAGTGGGCGTTGTACAGAGAAGTGTATGAGGCTGACCAATCAGTGACTAATCAGCGTCATACACTTCTCATTATTCCAGACCAGCTTCTTTCACTGCACAATCACACTGTGCTGTGGATCATGCTGGGCTGGAAGAATGAGAAGTGTATGACACTGATTGGTCACTGATTGGTCAGCTTCATACACTCCTCTGTACAACGCCCAGTTGGTAAAAAGTAAAAACACGCCCAGTTGGTCATTAAGAAACAAATTAGCATAAATCTAAAATTGCTCATAACTTGCAAAAGATGATCGTTTTTCAAAATAAAAACCACTGCTGTTATCTACATTACAGCGCCGATCAGACTATGTAGGAGACAGGGCACTTATAATCTGGTGACAGAGTCTCTTTAAGTTTACGCTCTTGCCCGGCCTGTTTGACTATGTTTCTTAGATTTTTCTTCTGCTTGCCATTGCTATTGGTTACTGAAACCTGGACTGTATGACTACTCTGCTTCTCTACGTTTTTGTACTAGTTGTTCTCCTCCTGCCATTTGATCTTTTTTTTCTTCCCCATAGAAAATCTTTGTATGGGTTGGAATAATTAAAAACGTTTAATATACTGTACTTTAAAATCCACCAGACTTGATCTGCAAACTGTCCAAATTTTCGTTCAAAATGGATTGAAAAAAAGCAGAGTTTGTTTAGATTTTTGGATGTTTTGTGTCCTTTGGGATTTAAATTATGTAAAATATGCATCACTATGGACAAAACATCACCACATCATGCAATATGCAGTAGTGCTGGATGACGCACTGTAGGGGACTTCATTACCTGTTTACTTTCCAAAATGTAAAGATTATTATGTTATTACGTTTTTTTGTTTTTTTTCTTGTGTCAAAAACCCCTTTAAGATGAAGGAATGGTACGTGGGGTTTCTCATTATAAAAAAAAATGTGAGTATTATTGGAAGATAAATCGTCAGTTCTGTGTCGACGCCCGTGGGCAATCAGTCTGCACCTGCTCCTATGTCTGTGAGACTGACTCCATCTTCCACCACTCAGGATGGCAGGCTTAGGAGTGGGAGAGCCTATCACAGCCTGGCCAGACGGAGCTAGTTCCCGCCCACTGTCTATTTATACCTGCCTTTCCTGTTCCTCCTTTGCCTGTGATTCTTCTATGCTTGTTTCCTGGCTTGCTGCTGCTGCTTGTACTACTGATCCTCTGCTTGTTATTGATCTTGGCTTTCTGACCACTCTCCTGCTCAGAGTTTTGTACCTCGCTCTCTCCTGGTTTGACTCGGCTCGTTCACCACTCTTGTTGCTCACGGTGTCTCCGTGGGCAGCTGCCCCGTTTCCCTGCTTCTGTGTACCCCTGTCTGTTTTGTCTGTCTTGCACTTACTGAGCGTAGGGACCGTCGCCCAGTTGTACCCCGTCGCTTAGGACGGGTCGTTGCAAGTAGGCAGGGACTGAGTGGCGGGTAGATTAGGGCTCACCTGTCTGTCTCCCTACCCTGTCATTACAGTTTGATTCAAAAAACAAATGCATTTCCCAACAGGAAATAGTGCCATGTGATTCAGCAAAATTAGGTATTACCTTGTCCAAGAATGAAGGAAAGCTGCAGTCTTGGTTACTAGAAGACTAAAGAAAATCATCTAGGACATAATGGATTTCAAATCTTATTGAATCTTTGTCCTTGTAATGTTATATCACACCGGTTGAGAATAAAAATTACGCCTTCCGCTCTGGTTTCCAACCTTGTCAGTCTTTTACAAAAAATTTACTCAGACTTGTGCATAAAATACTAGAAGTGGCATCCTATTGCTAGAAACCCTAGGCGATACCATCAATATCTTGTTTCCTTAGGTAAATGAAACACTTTCTCAGTTAACTGAAAAGACAGCGTTCAGACGCTCATTTACTTTGCTGTAAATTATCTTTTTTGTTAAAAAAATATATGAATCATGTTGTTGTGACTCATATGGTCCTACTGTGAGGTGGGATTCACAGGCCCACATGTATTCTTATGAATATGAAAAGACATTGTCCGAAAGACAGTAAAAAACATTCTGTAATCGTTATCTTGCTGGACATCTTTGTTATTTTTTATATCTTACCCAAGTATAATAAAAACTAGTGAAAACACTTATTTTTCTAATGTAATTTAAAAAAAATAGAACATTGATCTTTCATGTATTCCCCTCTACAGGAGCGTAACTGGCCCGTAGTTTTCTGTGGGTCATTCAAGATCACACTACGTTACACAGTGACATGTGCCATACGTTATGCAGCATCCCTGCTGAAAAATAAGTAACTATACACCAGGAGAGGAAGACATATCCTAATACTGTGCCATTTAATATGTATTGTTAGTCATAGATTAAAATATTCAAAATCTCCTCAGCATGGCAATGGGGCTTAACTGTGTTATGGATATATAAGAATCTCAGCAGTCAACATTCTAAAACCTCCCTAAAGTTAGGATTAAAGAAAGCTAAAACTTATATTAAAATTGCTTAAAAAATAAGTGTTAACATTTTAACAGCAATCTAGAAGAAAGTCTGGAGAATTTGACAGAATCAAAACTAGTTGACACCCCTGCACACTGGAAAAGAAAAATGATGTTTTCCTTAAAGAGTCGTCTTAACTGTTGTCAATTTATTCATATATTTCCCAGAAGAATAACAGAGGAATGGCACAAAGCAGAGTTATAAGAAAGGATATCCCAGAATTGTTATATCTTCGGGAATAAAAATGTACTGAAAACAGCCAGCTAACATGGGATCTTTAAATATAGAGCAAATAAAAGTGTTAGAATATGAAATCATCTTCTACCCATAATAATAACAATAATAATAATAATAATCATCAATAATTCATCTTGATAAATAAAAAACGTCTACTTCCTAAAGATAGTTCTTTGACACATTAATCAGAAATATCAGCTGGCAGCTGGGACCCCACTAATACTGAGAAATAGAGGTGCTATCTCTTGCAGGTTTCTATGTCCTATTAATTTCAGTGGAGAGTGACCATGTGGGTACATTCACTGCTGCGTTGGAAAAGAGAAACGGCCCCCCCCCCCCTCCTTCTTGTTATCAGTGTTGCCGGATCTACAATGTTATGACATGTCCCCAAACAAACTCCTTCCATAAAGAGCATCTATAAGTTGCTTATATTATTGTGCTTCAGTCAGTGCTATTCACCTGGTAAATGGCGCCCCAAACTTTTATCTGAGTTACTGTTGAAATGTGCACCCTGTATGCTAATTACTCCTTGACTGATTACCCAAGAGGCAGATGTGGTTGTGATTCCTTTTGCCATGGTCACAACTATGTGAAAATTGACTTCACTTCTTCGTTACAAGGTGAATCGTTCCCCATGTAGGAGGGAAATATTATTTGCTTACCTTTATCATTTTTACCTAATATTTAGCAGTCAAGAGTTTTGTGAAGCGCCAGAATGAGTAACTCCTCTGATCGCAAACATAATGAATTACTTTGGTGCTTCCATTCACTACACCAGAATCTTTTATTCTGCTTTTCCTTTTTGGCATACTAGAAGTGGTGGACTTTTTTTTTCATTTAGCAAAATACTAATTTAGCATATATCCATGGGGTAAGCATAGGGCAGTACCAAAGCCCTGTCTATAGAGTGAATACTGCCAGGTTCACGGCAGGCAAAACTAACAAGAGAAGATACAAAAGAACTTTATTTTTATTCGATTACAAACTGCTCTAGAGGGGGGGGAGTCAGGTTAAGTTCACACTTGCGTTGTATAATCCGTTACTCTGATCCGTTTTTAATTAAAATAATTGATAAAAACGGATCTGTTAAAAATCCCATTGAAATCAATGAGATTTTTATTTGCATCCATTATCATCCGTTTGCTTCTGTTGTGTTAGGCTTCGTTGACATCTGCGCTAGGGCTCCGTTCCGACTTTCCGTCTGAGCTTTCTGTCAGAACGGAGCCCTGACAGACACAAAAGGCAACCATAGGTTTCCGTTGATTTCGATGGTGATGGATTCGGTGCCAATGGTTTCCGTTTGTTTCCGTTGTGCAAGGGTTCCGTCGTTTTGATGGAATCAATAGCGTTGTCGACTGCGCTATTGGTTCCGTCAAGAACAACGGAATCCTGTCACAACGGTGACAGATGGAAACCATTAGCTAGGTTTCCGTCACCATTAATATCAATGGTGAGGGAAACGGAAGCTTGGGTTTCCGTTTGCAGTTCCGTTGAGGGGTCAACCCGAAGGAAACCTCAGACGGAGCCCCTCAACGGAATGGCAACGGTGATGGGAACAGGCCCTAAACCCCTAATGATGCTGAGTAATATCACAAAGAAATGAGAAATGTTGACATGAAACACATTTTCAATTTGTTATTACCACACAGTCTTAATTGCTACCTGCATTTCATACACCTGCCTTCATTCTGAGTATATAAAAATATTAGTATATTGTTTTGTGATTTACAGGTGCGTGAATCCCAGCAGCTTTCCAAGTCAGAACATAATTAGACCGATCATTTGTACTTTACAAATTAACTATTTTTGCCTGGGTGACTTCATTAACCTCAGTTTTATGCATATTAATTGATGTAACAGAATCCTAATGGCACAGACTTAATTTAAAGACATAATCACACAGTGTAGCAACCTTGACTTCAGCTGGCTGTTTTCTGTCATCTCCACAGTGCGTATGATTTCGTATCATAAACTTAATTAACTATCCTTGGCAGACATTACAATATCATACTGACCTTTAGAACAGTGATCCTAGAGAGATAATTCATCTGTGAGCTCTGTCAGGTAAGGGTAAATTCACACGCTGCAGAATTGCCACAGATTTTCAGGGTGGATTCAGCACTGAAAACAATACATGTATAATGTTATGCCCGTGGTCGCTGACCATTGGCACATCCCACTTTCCGGCAGCTGTGACCGTAGAACTGTATCTTCATGTCAGCGTGTCCCTCCTCAGAGACGTCGACACACACGGCTGCAGTGCTCTCCTGTGTCCTGGAGGGTGGGCGCGCATGCTCAGTCCCGGCCTTAAAGGGCCAGCATGCACACCTGTCTAAAGTTTCCCAATCAACCTATTAACACCCTGGACTTTTAAAAGGGCTCTGCCCTCCTCTCCTTGCCTGAGCATTGTTTGTATTCCTGTGATCATCTATACAAACCGTCCCTTAGTTGTATCCTGCTCCCAGTGTTCCCATAATTAAAAACAATACCATGTGGTACTGTGGATCCGTTCCAGTGTGTATTTCCGGCATCCTAGGAATTGAATGGCGCTTGACTATGATGTATATCCATGTGTTTCAGTGAGTTGGAGGCGAACTTCCGCGCATGCGCATACTAGATTTGAAGCCAGCGGTGGCCATCTTGGTAAAGGAATCTATATCCATGGTTATTACGATACACCAGCGGCGCATGCGCAGAGCGCTTTATGCAGCAGACTCATCGCAACTGAACAAGCATATAGGTAACAATTTGAATAGAAACTACAACACATATGTACATTTGCCATGGTAACATTTATATATTAATTCATCTATACTTGCAAGAAAATATGATAAAGAAATGAATAATGTGTTAAATAATGATTATATCAATTTTCCTATGGACAGGAATATTATACTTCATAGACATACGTGTTACTAGCAATTAATCCCAAAAATCTGGAACAAACGCTACCAAAACGCACTGTGTACAGTGGCAAAGGACACTGATGTTTGTGTCTCAGATACTAATATATATAATTAGGATTTCGATATATGTATAATTATAAGACATATCTTTGTAGACAATAATTTTTGACAAAAAAATGACAGCGCGTATAATACCATTTAAGAATGGACACATTTTTTACACACCGGAACAGAGGATCCAAAGTAGACATACAGAATACTTGAGATTTTGTCAAAAATTATTGTCTACGAAAATATGTCTTATAACTATACATATATCGAAATCCTAATTATATATATTAGTATCTGAGACACAAACGTCAGTGTCCTTTGCCACTGTACACATAGTGCGTTTTGGTAGCGTTTGTTCCAGATTTTTTGGATTAATTGCTAGTAACACGTATGTCTATGAAGTATAATATTCCTGTCCATAGGAAAATTGATATAATCATTATTTAACACATTATTAATTTCGTTATTATATTTTTTTGTAAGTATAGATGAATTAATATATCAATGTTACCATGGCAAATGTACATATTTCTGTATTTCTGTAGATAGATAGATAGATAGATAGATAGATAGATAGATAGATAGATAGATAGATAGATAGATAGATAGATAGATAGATAGATAGATAGATAGATAGATAGATAGATAGATAGATATGAGATAGATAGATAGATATGAGATAGATGATAGATAGATAGATAGATAGATAGATAGATAGATAGATAGATAGATAGATAGATAGATAGATAGATAGATAGATAGATTAAAAAAATTACAAAAGGTGTTTTTTTCAAATTTTTTGTGATTTGTCTGCTCATAATAAAAATTACAAACATGGAATTAACCCCTTAACGACCGGCGTATAGTGTTTTTACGTCGGCCGTTCAGGGTAGTTCTTCTGAAGTGTCGGCTTTTCACGTCGGCACTTCAGAAGAACTTTCCCCGCATCGTGCGGGGTTCTGCTGAAGACCGGGCTGCTGGTAACAGCCTCAGGCTTCAGGGCAATGATCGGAGACCACTAGCAGTGGTCTCTGATCGTATTTAACCCCTCAGATGTGGCACTCAGTAGCAAGTGCCGCATCTGAGTGGTTTGGGAGAGAGGGGCCGCATCGGAGCGGTTTTCGCAGGGAACTCCTGAAGACCGGGCTGTTAGTAAAAGCCTCGGGCTTCAGGGCAACGATCAGAGACCACTAGCAGTGGTCTCCAATCGTAATTAACCCCTCAGATGCGGCACTCAATAGCAAGTGCCGCATCTGAGTGGTTTGGGAGGGAGGGGGCCGCATCGGAGCAGTTTTCCCGGTCATGGGATAATCTGTCTCTGAAGCCAAGGCTGTTAGCAACAGCCTTGGCTTCAGAGTGATGATCGGAGACTAATAACAGTGGTCTCCGTTCATGTGATCACTTTGAGAACCATTCACAGTGATCACAAAATGAAAAACAAAGTGTTTCTCCTACCTGTCTCTCCTCACACTTGTTACTTTGTATAAGAAGAGACAGAGAGAAAATTTTACTGTGACACCAAAGACACTAAATTACAAAAAATCTAATATATAAACTTTATATAAACTTCAATTGTATGCCTAGGCTAGGGTTATCCTTGGGGCACGTTCACACGTGGCAGTTTTTCCGCTGCAAATGTTGGTGCAGATTTGGGGCAATTACGCAACGAATCTGCACCAACATTTGCATATTTGACAGGTAGTTCAGACGTTGCAGAAATCACAGCGGATTTGCCACAGATTTCAGTTTTTGCATTGCAAAGGCTGAAATCCGCAGTGAAATTCCGCTTCTTCTCCGCAACAGAGGGAAAATTCCACTCCGCAGCCTATGGTCCGCAGCTGAGTTTTCCGCAACGTCTGAACTAACTTTCCTAAAAATGTATAGAAACAAATGTAAAAAAACGGCCGCTGGAGAATTACACTGCGGACTGTCCGCAGCGGAATTCCACAGCAATTCCACCACGTGTGAACGTGCCCTTAGGGTTAGTCTAGGGTTATTCTAGGTTCTAATCTAGAGTTAGTCTAGGGTTAGCCTAGGTTTAGTCTAGGGTTAGCCTAGGTTTAGTCTAGGGTTAGCCTAGGTTTAGTCTAGGGTCAGCCTAGGTTTAGTCTAGGTTTAGCCTAGGGTTTTTGTGTAGCGTACGTGTGTGACGTCTGTGTATTTTTTTTGTGTAAAAAAAAATATATGTAAAAAAAAAAGTTTTATAGTCTACGTGTTTGTTCGCCATCACTTTATTGTGGAGCGTGCCTTTGTGACGTCCGTGTATTTTTGCCTGTGAAAAAAAAAAATTAAGAAAAAATAACATTTGTCTGCGTGTGCGTCTGGTTACAGTCTTTGTTGTACGTGTGTGTAATTACAATGGCCCATAGAAGGTTCACGGTGGAAGAGGCATACGCCATGTTAATTTCTCACTCTGATGAAAGCGATACAGAAACCGCGTCCAAGGTAAAATGTTGTCTACCAGTGATAGCGACGACAGGGATACGCTTTCCGCTTTCTGCAATTCAAGTGTTGTTGCAGAGTCCACAAGTACAGGGCATGTCGCAGAAGTACCACAAAACACGGCCCACTCTATTCCCCCAGAATATATTGAGTGGGTACCCACCGAGTCATTTTCCCCTAATATCCCAGAATTTATTGCCACACGATGGGATAAATATTAATGTGGAAAATTTTACAGCCCCCGTTTTTTTTAAATATTCATTACAGATGAACTATTGGAGCTGGTTGTTAACCAAACCAATCTGTATGCTCGCCAATTCTTTGCTGAAAAGTCAACGTCTTCCTATGCAAAGCAGTGCCACAAACACTGGCGAACTTAAAAAAAAATGTGGGGCTCATCCTCAACATGGGGTTAGTGAAAAAGCCCTCAATCCGGACATATTGGGCAACAAGCCCTACACATGCCACACCTGTCTTTCCAGCCGTTATGACCAGAAGCAGATATGAAGTGCTAATGCGCTTCCTTGCAGACACTGAAGCGCCTAGGGAGAGTGTCAGGGACTGCAAGGGGTTAAGAAAGGATGGAACGGTTTAAAATAATGCCCAGGACCAGGATTGGTTAACAAGGGGTAAGAGGGGCGTGGTTAAGAAGATATAAGGCAGGGGTTTGGAGCAGAAAGCCCTCTTACCTTCAAGCTGCAGTGGAAGAAACACCTTTGCTGCTGCTGTGGAGATTCAGAGCGTGTTCTTTTCAAGAAGATGGCAGAAGAACTGTTGCGGAAGGTGGCACAGCGGGTAGCGTCGGAGGGACCTGCCTGGCTGGAATCCCTGTTGGAGGAAGGAGAGAAGGGAGGATCTGAGCGCGGCACGGAACAGTCGGGAGCGGCTACCCGAGGTAGGCCGCAGCGCGTTACACGCCCTCCGGTTCGACTGAGCCCTAGCCCCGTTGCTATGAGGGGTGCTGTGACTGCTGCACAGTCATGCGGTGGTCCCAGCAGGTCCCCTAGGCCTATGTCGACGGGCACTTCGTCGGTCGACATAGTGCCCCCCTCCCCCCCGCCCACTCGTCGCGCTGGCGTCCTTCCCCATGGCGGTAAGAGGGCGGCTGTTAAACCGGCACGGGCACGGTACAACCCGCCTCGAGCTGCTGATGCGGGCGCGGAGGCAGCGGTCGACTTTCGTGACAGTGGGGTGAATATGGCGGACTCAGATGATTGGTCCGACATGGTCGCTTACCATGCGGCATGTTCACAGGAGCTGGGACTTGCTTCCGGTGCCTGTGTGCAGCCGGGGTCGGCGCCATCTTTCCCCGTGCTGTTCTCTGCGCAGCCAGAATTGGCGGCGGGGGGAACAGGGGCGGGACGTCCTGGCAGGCGCAGTGCGGCCAGGAAACAAGATGGCGGCTCACATAAAAAGAAGATGGCGGAGGGTTCGGGGAAGCGGGCGGTGAGCAAGCAGCCCAGCCAGCGGGCGGGGGCTTCTGCGGTGCCTGTCGCTTCTCCACCCCGGTCCCCCCCGGGCCCCTGTCAGCATGGGTCAAGGCCAGGGGGGGAGTGTGCTAGGAAAGATAGGGTCGAGGGTGTTTTGGACTCGATTTGCCCTTCTCCTGCCTTGTCATCTTTTTCTCCTGCAGGTCCAAGGAGGGAGCATTCCAGGCGAGGGAGGAAACGCCGGGCTGGAGGACATCGCCGGCACGGCCATCATAGACGTCGCAGATCAGGTGACATGAAGAGGCGTGGTCGGCGGTATTCCTCGTCTTCCAGCGATGGATTCTCCTCCTCGTCGGCGACGACGTCTGCATCATCAGGATCGTGGAGGAGGTCGTCGAGGAGATCATCACGGCCGCAGAGACGCAGTCGACGCCGGGAGGTGCAGCGCTTGTCGGTGGATCAGGAGCAGCTGTCCCAGGTTGTCCCTCCCGCCGGGCCGGTGGAGGAGGTGCAGGCCGTGGTTCCAGTGCCGCGGCAAGTGGCTGAAGGACCCTCTGGAGTCGGTGGGACCTCTGGGAGCGGTGAGTCGGCCTGCGGTGACGCATGGCTTAATAAATCTAATGCAGCGGGTGCGGATTTGATTTCTGTTTTAAAAGCCGTGGTGGCTGGTTTAAAAGTGAATGAGGGAACGTCGTGTCCCTCGGTGCCACCAGAGGGAGCTATGCCCCCGTCTGAGAAAGAGAATGCTTTAGCTAGTTTGACGTTTAGAGATTCATTGTTTTGTGGAGTCGCTCCTCTCGGGACTCATTTGTCAGCTGAGATCAAGGACAAGATTTGGAGGAATGAATTTGTTGATATTTGGTCCTTGGTCTCGGTGGAGCAGGTGACTGTCGACAAGGAGCGGGGTTTTGAGAGAAGTTCAGATAGGAAAGCGAAAGTCGCGAAAACATTTGGCAACTGGGTACAGTGTTACGCTACACTGGCTCATGTTATTTGCCAACGCTATCCTGGGAAAGGGGCCGAGTTGTTTGTCTATTTTGACACAATTTTCAGCGCCCACAGGCTGCACGGTGGTGCGGCCTGGTGGCGATATGATGAAGAATTTCGGCGTCGTTTGGCTTTGTCGCCTGATATTAGTTGGGCAACGAAGGCAACGGACGTGTGGTTGCAGCTTATCTTAGCGCAAGGGAGCAGACAACAACGCCCCTTTCCCAGTGCGGCCGCAGCGCCGGGCCCCGCCCCTGGAGTTGCGGCCGCTAGGCCCACGGGTGCCTGTTGGCTCTACAACGAGGGCCACTGTCGTTTCTTTGCCACGTGCAAATTCCGACATGAATGCTCCATCTGTGGGGGCGCTCATGCGGCGCTCCGGTGTTTCCGGAGAGGTAAGCAGCCGGTTAAGGCACCTCCTTCCGGCGCAGCGGAGAACGCCGGTCAACGTTCTCGAGATGGGCCCATGGTTAGAGCGGTACCACAGGAGGCGGGAAGCAGAGGTGCTCACTAGCGGGTTTTCGTTTGGTTTTGAGATTCCTTTTGAATATTCTGCGACATTGTCATTGGCTGACAATTTGAAGTCGATCAATGAGAATGTGGGCATTGCGCGGCTAAAATTGGCGAAAGAAGTGGAATTAGGGAGAATGGCAGGTCCATTCAGCGAGCCGCTGTATACGAATCTGCGAGTTTCCCCCCTTGGTTTAGTTCCAAAGAAGGAACGAGGAAAGTTTAGGCTGATTCATCACCTTTCCTTTCCTCGCGGTGGTTCTGTTAACAACGGTATTTCTAGGGCGGAGGCGGCGGTTTCGTATACGTCTTTCGATGTTGCAGTAAGGCTGGTACAGGCGGCTGGACAGGGGGCGTTGTTAGCTAAATCTGATATTGAAGCGGCTTTTCGTTTGCTGCCGGTTCATCCGGAGTGTTTTCACCTGCTGGGTTGTTGTTTAGATAAAGGGTTTTACGTGGATATGTGCCTTCCCATGGGTTGTTCAATATCATGCAGTTACTTTGAGATGTTTGCGTCATTTTTAGAATGGGTAGTTCGTTTGGAGTCTGGTTGTGACTCGGTCATTCATTATCTGGATGATTTTCTTTTTGTAGGCCCGGGGGGCTCTGGGTTGTGCAGCACGTTGCTGAGAGTGTTTCGACAGGTGATGTCGCGTTTCGGTGTACCTATTTCCGAAGATAAGACGGAAGGTCCTTTAACTGTTTTGTCATTTTTGGGTATCGAAATAGATAGCGAGCGGATGATTTTTCGCTTGCCCGATGATAAATTGGCAAGGCTAGTGACGCAAGTTGACCAGGTCATGGGGTCGAAAAAAGTGACGTTGAAACAGTTACAGTCGTTAATGGGATTGCTGGTGTTTGCTTGTCGTATAATTCCAATGGGTCGTGTTTTCTCTAGGCGTTTGTCTTTAGCCACTAGAGGTATCTCGAAGCCAAATCATTTTATCCGGGTAACCTCTTGGATGAAGAAGGATTTGTTTGTCTGGCATTCGTTTTTGAGTTCGTTTAATGGGAGGTCGGTGTGTCAGGACGCGGAGTTGTCTAATGTAGACTTGGAATTGTTTACGGATGCAGCCGGAAGTGATGGTTTTGGAGCAATTTTGGGCCGAAGTTGGTGTAGGTCCCCTTGGCCCTTGAATTGGAGTGATTTGGGAGTTTTACGTAATTTGACGCTATTGGAATTGTTTCCTATTATAGTTGCAATAGAGTTGTGGGGTAGCGTGATGGTGAATAAGAGGATTGTATTTTGGACAGACAACATGGCGGTGGTGCATGCGGTGAACGGGTTGTCGTCTAGTTCATTGCCGGTATTAGCTTTATTAAGACGGTTGGTTTTGAAGTGTTTGCGTTTGAATGTGTGGTTTCGTGCAAAACATGTTCCGGGAGTCCGTAATGTGATGGCTGATGCTTTGTCTCGTTCACAGATGTCCCGGTTTCGGGAATTGCACCCGGCAGCTTTGGCAGAAGGGGTGTCCCCCCCCCTTCACTTATGGGCCCTGGTCGAGGACAACTTATGAGGCTGTTGAGGGGTTCGGTGGTACCGGCGACTTGGAAGAGTCATTGCAGAGCGTGGGATCGGTGGTTGGAGATTGCGGGGAATAACTTCCCATCACAGGATGGGTGTCACCTGGACGTCACGTTAGCAAGTTTGGTACAAATACGTCAGGAAGGGGGTAGTGCGGCCACGGCGAGCAAGTTTTTAGCAGGGGTGGCCTTTATGTTGAAATTGTGGGGATGCAGAGATGTTACAAAGGAATTTGTAGTTCGGCAGTCTTTAAAAGGGTGGAAAAAAGAGGCGTGTTCCAGGGACACGAGGCGGCCAGTATCTTTTTCGCTTTTGGGTCGGCTTCTAGCCGTTTTATGTTTTGTGTGTCGGGATGAATATGAAGTGTCCTTGTTCGGCGCGGCGTTTTCTTTGGCTTTCTTTGCCGCATTACGGGTTAGTGAGCTGGTTCCGCACAGCGTGGGTGCAAGCGGTGGTCTTCTCGGATTGGATGTAGTGACGTTGGGAGATTCTCTCAGGGTCTGTGTGCGGAGGTCAAAGACTGACATGGTAGGGAGGGGGGCTTGGCTGTCGATTGGGGGGCAGTATTGCCCGGTAAAATGGGTCCAGGAATTCGTGTTGGTCCGAGTGCCCGGGGCTCAATTCTTGATCCATCAGGATGGATCCGCAATGTCGCGTTTTCAATTTGAGGCGATTTTTAAGGCCGGTTTGAAGTACCTGGGTTTGCCACCGGGCGAGTTTGGTACACATTCGTTTAGGATGCTAAGGGCTTGGATTCGGCGGCTATCATGAGTCTGGGTAGATGGCGTTCTAATAGCTATAAGTCATATGTGCGACCTGATTTGGTTTTAAAGAGTGTGTAAGCTGGAAGTTTTCATAGTAAAAATGTCGCCCCTTCCCCCCCCCCTCCCCCTCCCCCCCTACCCCCCCCCCCCCCCCCACCCCTGTTTTCCTTCCTTGTTTTATATGGAGTGTTATGTTAATCCTGCCTGTATCTTCATTTGACCGGAATGTAGCTTAATTTCTTTGTTAGGGTCGCGGCACCCCCAAGTGTGGATCTTGGGGCATTCGTATGTGCATTGGGCAGCGGTTCGAGCGGGACGGAGGCCGTTAGGTCCGAATTTGGGCCTCTCACAGGCCGACGTCCATTGGAGAGGTGTCCGGGGATTACGGTGGGTGCAGTTACTGCCAGAAGTAGTGGCAGTTACAAGGCACACGTACGGACCTGTTGTCCTGATCATACATGCTGGTGGAAATGATATCGGCCAAGTAAAAATGGCCGAGTTATTGTCATTTATACGGACTGATTTGGCGCGTTTTCAGGACCTGTTCGCCCGTTGCGTGGTAGTTTGGTCCGAGATAGTGGCGCGCACGGTGTGGCGAGGAGCGAGGAACATGGCAGCGTTGGAGAGAGTGCGCAGGCTAATTAATGTGCGGGTGTCGCGGTTCATTCGCTCTATAGGGGGGATCGGGTTGCGACACCAATCCCTGGAGGGGGATAATGCAGATTTGCTGGAGCCGGATGGAGTGCATCTGAATGATATCGGGCTCGATATCTTTTTATTGGATCTCTTGGATGGTGCCGAGAGAGGGTTGGTGTTGCTTGGTGGGGGTGGTCGGGGGACTGAGTAGGTTTCTCAGTTCCCCCTT
Organism: Rhinoderma darwinii; assembly: GCF_050947455.1. Classification (NCBI taxonomy): domain Eukaryota; kingdom Metazoa; phylum Chordata; class Amphibia; order Anura; family Rhinodermatidae; genus Rhinoderma; species Rhinoderma darwinii. The sequence goes on along the minus strand of NC_134690.1, from coordinate 360,460,579 downwards.
CTTGGTGGAAAGTACGGCAGATGAAGACGGAGGTAGCACCCTACATGCCTGATGGAGACAGGGAGCATCGGCATTTCAGGAGGAGAGAAAAATAAATATATATATATGTCTTCATGCCGATGTTTGTAAATAAGAATAAAGTTGTGGCCACTTCCACGTTTCCATAAAGAAGGTGTTGGTGTGTTAATTCAAAGAAGGATGGTTAAGGTCCTGGGCAGGTAAAGTGGATAATGGGTCCTTGCAGTCTTGCAGACACTGAAGCGCCTAGGGAGAGTGTCAGGGACTGCAAGGGGTTAAGAAAGGATGGAACGGTTTAAAATAATGCCCAGGACCAGGATTGGTTAACAAGGGGTAAGAGGGGCGTGGTTAAGAAGATATAAGGCAGGGGTTTGGAGCAGAAAGCCCTCTTACCTTCAAGCTGCAGTGGAAGAAACACCCGCCCTCCCTCCCCTGGTGGTTTTGGTTTTGTTTTTGAAAAAATTTTCTACGGTTATATTCTTGTTCTGGCGTTTTTCTGTTTTTTTCGTAGATGTCACAGCTGGCGGAAAGTACGGCAGATGAAGACGGAGGTAGCACCCTACATGCCTGATGGAGACAGGGAGCATCGGCATTTCAGGAGGAGAGAAAAATAAATATATATATATGTCTTCATGCCGATGTTTGTAAATAAGAATAAAGCTGTGGCCACTTCCACATTTCCATAAAGAAGGTGTTGGTGTGTTAATTCAAAGAAGGATGGTTAAGGTCCTGGGCAGGTAAAGTGGATAATGGGTCCTTGCAGTCTTCATTTTAACGACAATCACCAGCCCCCCCAACCCCCCCCCCCCCCCCCCCGTAGTGATCCAGGCCATGACCGCCTGTATAAAATAAGGCCCCTGACAAAAACTTTGGAGGAGTCATTTATGCCGGTGTACAACCCCGAAAAAAACCTAGCGGTGGATGAATCGCTCATGAGTTATAAAGGCAGGATCTCATTCCACCAGTACATCCCCTCGAAGAGAGCAAAATATGGGATTAAAATCTACGAGCTCTGTGAGAGCGGTGCAGGCTACACATCTGCCTTTAGAATTTATGAAGGCAAAGACCGTGATATTACCCACATTATTAACTCATTTACTTTTACACTGTTTTTGTAGGGAAAACCAAAAGGGAGGGTTGCTTATTGGATAATGTTTCAGTGTAAAAATGCAGCAATACTGCATTTTCTGGAAAAAACGATTTTTTATTTCTTTCCACCTATAAAAAAATACTCACTATACCCCTAGATGAATATTAGCAGGACATTTATACTTGTCAAAATGACCTGCAGTTCCACAGTAAATATAGTGTGGTTCCCTAAAATCAGCTCTGGCGTAAAAAGGCCTCCAAAAGTCAAAATGGACTCCTTCTATGATATGCCCTATAATGGGTCCGTATAATAGATTAGACAAACATATTTGGTATCACCGTACACGGGAGAAAGAGCAGAATGTGGAAAGGTGTCACTTTTACCAGTATGTCATATGGTGTTTCGAAATGGCTTAAGAAAAATGCCACTTTTGTAAAAAAAAAAATGCAATTTACATTATTTTGGCACAAGTTTGGACAAATTCTGTAAAAAGTGTGAAGGGTTAAAACGGAAATTGAACCGCTAGAAATAGACTTTAGAGTGTCTAGTTTGTAGAATACAATGTTTTTTTACCATTATTTATTGGACTTCAAGTCCATTACCCATACATTAATACCATGGTATAAAAAACGAAATGAAGACATTTTAGTGCGCAATTGAAAAAAGGGGCACTTGTGTTTTATACTATATTTCTGGTCCAAAAAAATAAACTACACCTCCAAGTCAGGTGTCCTTATGATCAGGATAAATGAAAAAATATATTTCAATCCATTAGTATGAAAAGTATTTTAAATGATGAAAAATCAAAATTTTTCTTCTGTCTTTCCACGGCTATAAAAAAAAGTAACAAAAATGTTACCTATACATATATACCAAAAAAAGGAAGCACTACATGTCCCAAGAAAACTGCAAAATTCACATCGATACATAAAACACATACAGAGTTATACTGCGTTACATCTGTGAATAGCAAAACTGTGAAAATTGCTCTGGTCACTAAGGTTTAAAACACCTTCAGTATTAAGGGGTTAAAGAAATAAAAAAAAAAAGAATAATAATAATAATAAAAAAAATTGTAACACCTTTCTTCGGAGTGGTGTACGTCCGTACACCGCTTGCTCGGCTTTCCGAGAAAAGCAGATCAGAAACGAAGCGGCAGAGTGGTCATTTGAGAGCTTCTGCCACCTTGTTTTAGCGATCGGTGGGGGGGTCTCAGTGCTCAGACCCGCACCGATCAAAACTTCTGCCATTTCACTATGACATGTCAGAAGTTTTATAGAAGTTTAGTTACACTTTATGGGGGTTTTCCCAAGAGGGACATATTCATGACATATCGACAGGATATGTCATAAATGGCAGATAGATGCGGGTCCCACCAATCCGCACCTATCCCTAGAACGGGGTCCCCTAAACGCCTTTCTACTTCTTTCTGCTCTCGCTGCCTCCCGACCACTTCCTGACTTCATTGTCGGGAGTTATGAAAACAGCGTAGCTCGCTGGGCTACACGGTTTCCGTAACTCTCATAGTAGTGAATGGCAGTTACGGAAGCAGCGTTGCATGCGAGCTACACTGTTTCCGTAACTACCATTCAGTTGTATGGGACTTACGGAAACAGCGTAGCTCAGCGAAAAAAAAACAACAATCCAGATAAACATTTATATGTCTTGCTCTTGACCTCAAGTCGGCTTTAGTTTATTACGGATAACTACTGTAATTTTCAGCACTTTGATGCCCTCACTGAACTCTAATTTCCTTGATTCTATATCTATTTTTGCTTTTCTATGCAGGTTTCTTTTAAAAGGGCTTTAAGCATTCAAGCTGGTCTCAACAGCCTTTGAGATGCTTCTAAGATCATTATAATCAAGGATTCGCCGCTTCATAATTTTAAAAGGATGCAATGATTATATAACTGTTATTTCTCATACTTAGAGGTTATTAATGTGCCAGGAGATTATTTTAGTTATTTATTTTAGATCAATTAAAGGGATTGTCCAGTATTAGAATACCATGGCTACTTTCTTCCAAAAACAGCACCACATCTGTCCTTGGTTTATGTCTGGTATTACAGCACAGCTCCATTGAGTGAATGGGGCTGAGCTACAATACCGCACACAACCTGTTGACAGATGTGATGCTGTTATTAAAAGACAGCAGCTATGTTTTAATAATTCTGAAAAAATCATATACTGCCTAACAGCAGTCAGAGTACCCTTGGCTATCACGTGGAAGTTTGTGCGACCCTCAAAGGATATGCCTCCCCAGACCATCACTAACCCACCCAAAACTGGTCATGCTGGATGATGTTGTTTACAACGGTGTCTCCAGACTCTTTCACACCTGTCACATGTGCTCAGTGTGAACCTGCTCTCATCTGTGAAGAGAACGATGCACCAATAGCGGACCTGCCAATTCTGGTGTTCTCTGGCAAATGCCAATTGACCTGCACGGTGACTATGAGTACAAGTCCCACTACAGGGCGTTGGGCCCTCATGCCACCATCATGGAGTCTTTTTCTGACAGTTTGGTCACCAGTAGCCAGCTGGAGGCCATTTTGTACAGCTCTGCACAAATAAGCAGATACCGGTCCTGCTGATAGGCTGACACCCTTCTACTACCCTATCCGGCTCTCTTGGTGTAACGGCCCGTGTCCTAGTATCTGCCCGATGCTCTTAAGACTGTGCTGGGAGACACAGCAATCCTTCCTGCGATGACATATATGGATGTGCCATCCTGGAAGAGTTGGCCTACCTGGGCAACCTGAATACCAGTAGCAACAAGGACACTAGCAAAATGCAAAACTAGAGAAGTATCAGTCATGAAGTCAAAGGAGAGAGAAATTGTCTGTGGCCACCAGCTACAAAACCATTCCCTTTTTGGTGTTTGTCTTGCTGATGCCTCTCTAGTGCACCTGTTGTCACCTTCATTTGCAGTAATGCAGGTGAAATTGAATCACATTCACTAATACTTCTTAACTGAAAAGATTTATATACCTGAAGTTAGGGTTATGCTGTGATGATTAAGTGTTACTTTAATTTTGTATATAGTGTGTATATTGATATACACACTACAATTAAAAGTTTGGAATCACTCCGAAAATTCTAAAATGTCCTTGAAAAATTTTGTAAAATAATTAGAAAATAAAATCAAGACAATTACAAAAAAATATTGTGCCTAAGTCTGCTTTCATCAAAGAATCCTCAATTTACAGCAATGCCAGTCTTAGGCTTTTAACGGTTGATTTGTGGAGATAATTTTCAGAAATTTGTTGGCCTGCTGAGCGCTTTTTTGTACCATATGGTCAAGCTGCTCCCATGACAGCAAAATAAGGTTGGGACCTGGTGATTGTGCTAACCAATCTAAAACAGACAGACTAACAGTTGACTGCTTTGTTTCTAAATAGGTCTTGCATAATTTGGAGCAGTGCATTTGGTCATTTTGCTGTAGTAGTATCAAATTGGCTCCAATAGAGCGCTGTACAGTGTGTATAGGCAATAGCATTGCAAAATGTAGTGATGATCTTGCTTGTGTATGATTTTTTTTACCTTCTCCAAATTTAACACTTTACCAGCACCAAAGCACCCCGTCACATTTCCTCCACCATGCTGGACAGATGGCGTCAAGCTGTCCTCATCTTTTCATTTGTTCAGCGCCTCACAAATGTTCTTCTATGTGATCCATAAAGCCCTCAAATTTAGATTTGTCTGTTCCTAACACTTTTCTCCAATCATCCTCCATCCAATATTTGAGTTCATTTGCCCATTTTAATCTTTTCCTTTTATTGGCCAGTCTCATATATGGCTTTTTCTTTTAAAATCTGCCTATGAGGCAAGCATCCCAGAGTTGCCTCTTTACAATTAAAGATTAAACAGTGTTTTATTTATTTAGTTCAAATTTAAAAAAAAAAATTTCTAGCTGTGGACCTGTGGGGCATTTGTTTCTCAAACTAGAGACTCTGATGTGTTTACCCTCCTGAAAAGTTGTCCACAGAAACTCTCACTTCTAGTATCCTGGTTAAATAATGAATTAGCCTTTTAACATGATGATTTAGGATTAGCTAACACAATGAGCTATTGGAACCCAGGAGTGATGGTTGCTGAAATTGGGTCTTTGTATGCCTATGTAGGTATACCAATATAAAAAAAAAGTAATTTCCACAGTTATTTAGAAATGTCTATAGTGCATTTGTGATCAATTTAATGTTACTTTATTATATATATATATATATATATATATATATATATATATATATATATATATATACCAAGAAGGGCATGCCGTAAAGCTCTGCAAATTGAGTATCCGGTGTCGCTAAGTTCTGAAATGGTCAAATTTTCAAGCGCCTAGCTTAAATCTGTGGCATGTGGAAGGGGCATAAAAGCCACATTGAAAGCAAAGTTTTTTTTAGCCACATGAAACCTCAAAAATCGGATCAAGTGGTGTGGGATGATTGTGTGATGCCTTCTGTTCGTCGACGTGCCAGTTATCGCCACTTGTCTCAAACTGAGGGGGATAGAATCCTTGAGTTTATCACTGAGAGACCTTGGTTTTTCACTCCGGCAGATCGCTACGTGGCTAGGCCGAGATGTCAGCACTGTTCAATATTGCATGTCCTGGAAGCTGGGAGAACAATAACGAAAGGGAATGACAGCAAGAGGTGGGCGGAGGCAAACCTCTGCACGGACGGATCATATGATTGTGCCACATACTGATCCATTCTGTACTGCAAGTGAAATTGGACGTCACATCCCAAGCCTAGGGCGGCAACCAGTGCCGACACAAACCATCAGAAGGCATTTGCACAGCATTGGGCTACGAGCCAGATGTCCATCTACAGGTATTGCATTGACCACACGCCACCACTCTCAAAAGTTATCATGGTGCAGAGCAAGATGGAAATAGAGGTTGGAATGGAGGTCTAGCCTCTTCAGCGATTAGTCCCGCTTTTGTCTCAGATGCAATAATAGCCGGAGGTTGGTCTGGAAACTACGCGGGCAACGCCATGAAGAGGCCTTCACAAAGGAACATCACACCGTTCCTACTCCCGGCATTATGGTGTGGGGTGGCATAATGTACGGTAGCCGGACCCCTCTAGCCTGTAATATAGGTACAGTAACAGCTCGGCATTACATTGATTTGGTCATGGAACCAGTGGTACGACCATTTCTCCAAAGTTTCCCCGAAGCCATTTTTCAATAGGACATCACCAGGCCCACATGCTGCTTGAGCTACTGTGAGCATCCTGCGTGGCCTAAACGTGCTACCATGGCCTGCAGCGTCTCCGGACTTGTCTCCCATCGAGCACATCTGGGACGTTATTGGTCGGCAATTGCAAAGGGAGCTGCCAGCAGCCAAGCTTGATGATTTGCGTGTACAAGTGCATTCAGCGTGGCATAACATTCATCAGACAACCATTAATAACCTCATTGATATCATATCCAATGCGTGTAAGTGCGTGTATTTCTGTGCGTGGTGTTCATACTCGATACTGAATAAATCAAGATATTTGGAATATTTTTTTTCAATTTTTTTATTGTTTGCATATTATTAACATGTCTATCGATCCTGTGATTTTCACAATTCCAAAAGTGGCGCTGCAATTTCAATTTTGAGGAGTATATATATATATATATATATATATATATATATATAGTACACTGCAAATGTCTTTGTTAACATGGGGATATGTATGACTTACTCTACTGTGTGGTCTATAGTGGCCTACGGCGGGCCTTTAGCGTTTAGAGTATACCCTGGGGAAATCTCCTGATAAATATGCAGCACATAAATGCAAAAACATACTGTGAATAGAATAATGTCTAACCTGTACAGTCCAGCTCTCTAATCACAATACTACAGACTGACGTTTTTTTACACTCCTTCTGTAAAGGATCTGCCAGGCACAGCTTCTGTGTCAACGTCCATAGGCAATCAGTCTGCACCTGCTCCTATGTCTGTGAGACTGGCTCCATCTTCCACCACTCAGGATGGCAGGCTTAGGAGAGGGAGTGTCTATCACAGCCTGGCCAGACGGAGCTAGCTCCCGCCCTCTGTCTATTTATACCTGCCTTTCCTGTTCCTCCTTGCTTGTGATTCTTCTCGTTTGGTTTCCTGGCCCTGCTGCAGCTTCTGAACTATTTGACCCTGCTTCATATTGACCCTGGCTTACTGACTACTCTCCTGCTCTGCGTTTGGTACCTCGTACACTACTGGTTTGACTCGGCTTGTTCACTACTCTCCTGCTCTGCGTGTGGTACCTCGTACACTCCTCGCTTGACTCGGCTCGTTCACCACTCTTGTTGCTCACGGTGTTGCCGTGGGCAACGGCCCCATTTCCCTTAGCTTCTGTGCACCCTTGTCTGTTTGTCTGTCGTGCACTTATTGAGCATAGGGACCGTCGCCCAGTTGTACCCCGTCGCCTAGGGCGGGTCGTTGCAAGTAGGCAGGGACTGAGTGGCGGGTAGATTAGGGCTCACTTGTCTGTTTCCCTACCCCCATCATTACACCTTCCTAACTCAAAATCTGAACATTGGGGGAATCACAATGCAAATGTGCCTAGCACTGCAGGGGGAAAAAAATAATCATTTAAATTAAGAATATAGGCACCTATTTTTTTCAGAGGTTGCTTGTGCTCCCCAGACCAGAGAGACTCACTAAATGTAGCTCTTAGCTTCAACTAACAAAAGGGGTGTCCACTTTAGCCACATACGCCCTAGTACAGGGGTGGACAAATTTATTGTAAACTTTAGGAGCCAGACAATCCCATAGCGAGAACTCCCATAGACATCAATAAGTAAAGCTTCCATTGATTACCTGGCTCCTAGGATTTGTCCAACTCTGCCCTAATAGGTCATATGTAAAGATTTTTGTTTAAAGCAGACAATCCCTTTAGCATGAAATAGTGGTCATTAAAGACCTGTCAGTTGTCATGACTGTTTTAGTAAATAGTTCCATTCCTAATAAAAAATGTATTTGGGACCATCTTTTCTTAGAACTTTTCTTAGAGTTGTGCTATTCCTCTTTTATTCCTCCAGGAAGTGTATAAATAAATTGACAATAGGGTGTTAGAATGCTTTCACACTGCGTTTATAGTGTCTGTTTTCCGTTTCCCAGCTTAAAAGTTAAACGTAGCCATAGGCCCCCAGTCACCTGAAGAGTGTACTTTTGGCATCCGTCGGGCTAGTATACGCCGGTATACCTTGTTTCTGCTGTATAGAATAGTGCAGTCTGCTGTGATATTCCATGTAGAGTGATCCAGTTGAAAAACCTATACCACGTTTGGGAGCCTATGGGCGACAGATGTTACTGTATGACTATACAGTGGCATCTATTGGAGGCATCCGGCTGAGGTATATATCAGGAAATCTTGATGTATACCACTGACGGACACCGCAAACACAGTGTCACGTTACTGGTATATTAAGCTGTGTCCTTTTAGCTGAAGAGTTGATTTCAAACAGACTCAGTGAGCTGAGAGCAACTATACACATGTAGCAGGTAGTCAGATGAAGCCGGGTAGGTACACAAGCAAGTAGTCAGATGAAGCCAGGTTGGTAAAACAAGCAGGTAGTCAGATGAAGCCGGGTCGGTACAAAAGCAGGTAGTCAGATGAAGCTGGGTCGGTACACAAGCAGGTAGTCAGATGAAGCCGGTTCGGTACACAAGAAGGTAGTCAGATGAAGCCGGTTCGGTACACAAGAAGGTAGTCAGATGAAGCCGGGTCGGTACACAAGAAGGTAGTCAGATGAAGCCGGGTCGGTACACAAGAAGGTAGTCAGATGAAGCCGGGTCGGTACACAAGAAGGTAGTCAGATGAAGCCGGGTCGGTACACAAGATAGTCAGATGAAGCCGGGTCGGTACACAAGCAGGTAGATGTTCCAAACAGGAGCAAGTGCAAGGCAGCAGGAGCAGAGCAAACAAATACTCAAGCAAAGGCTTAATTTAGGAAGTACCTATTTATAGGCCCAAACAGGAAAGAGGAACTAAGATGGATTCTTCCGAGGTAAAACTGGCCATCTTGGAAAAGGGCAAGTTCAGTGGGCTATTGTGGCCTCTTGTGGCTGGAGGTGGTAATGGTTGATGATATTCCTAAGGGCTTATTCAGACGAACGTGATATACGTCCTTGCAACGCGCGTGATTTTCACGCGCCTCGCACGAACCTATGTTAGTTAATGGGGCCGTTCAGACAGTCAGTGATTTTTACGCAGCGTGGGTCCGCTGCGTAAAACTCACGACATGTCCTATATTTGTGCGTTTCTCGCGCATCACGCACCCATTGAAGTCAATGGGTGCGTGAAAATCACGCGCAGCACACGGAAGCAGTTCCGTGTGACGCGCGTGATTCGCACAACTGCAGTAAGAACTATGAATGAAAACAGAAAAGCACCACGTGCTTTTCTGTTTACAAACATACAAACAGTGTCATAATGATGGCGGCTGCGCAAAAATCACGCAGCCACGCATCATACGCTGCTGACACACGGAGCTGTTATGTACCTTTTGCGCGCGCAAAACGCAGCATTTTTTGCGCACGCAAAACGCACACACTCATGTGAATCCGGCCTTACACACAGTGTGGAAGCAGATTTACCATTCCCCTTTATAAATGGATGTGTCCTAACACACATTCCTTTATAGAGCTACACCCTATTCACAATGGAAAGGTATAATCCAGTATTCAATTTATTCATACATTCCCCCGTGTTGTAACAGAGGAACAACAGAACACATATGTAGTTCTAAGAAAATGTGCTCCAGAATTGTTATCTCATGTAGAGTGCAAGTATTTTCTAAAACAGGCATATCAGTTGACCGTTCCTTTGTAACGAGGAACTGTTACCTATTCTGACATGTCCGTTTTAGTAAATACTTGTATTTCTCATAAAGTAACAATTATGGAACATATTTTCTTACAACTCTGCGTTGTGTCATCCTTTTTGTTTATCCTAGAAATTTATGAATAAATTGCCAACTGGGTGTTGCTATTCCCCTTGTCAAATGGGCGTGTCCCTACAGAGACTCACTCTGTCAGCATTGATTGGACATTGTCAGTTTGTGTAGGGACACACACCCAACTGGTAACACCCAGTTGTCAATTTACTCATACATTTCTAGAAGAAATAACAGCGAAACATAACAACGCAGAGTTCTAAGAAAATATGTTAAAGAATTGTTATCTCATTGGGAATACAAGTATTTACTGTAACAGACATGGTCATCTTTAAGTAAATCAATGTGTTGATATGTATCTTTTAAAGCACATTAAACACATGATATGTTTCTAATAAGGGTCGAAAACACGCCAACAGCCGCTTGAACACAAAGTCCTCAAACAGCAGACATTGAGCAAAAATATTCCATGTTTCTGAGAAACCATCTGGATATGTTTATTAGGAATTTTTGTTAGAAATATTTATTAATCTATTTCTATGAAATAAAGGCATCCATGTAACTTGTTTTATATTAATCTGTAAATCAGATGCTGAAACAAAGAATTTTTGGGAAAGTCTCTGATAAAGCATCACATTTTGAATACAAAAGGCAGCATTATAGGCTCAGATTTTCCGCTAATGGCCCTTCCAAAATTGTTGATGTCTCAGGTAACCCTGAAGTTATGGCCCCAAAGAGTATTAATAATGCAACATTTATTTTCTGAACGGTACTATTAAAAAAGACTCAAGAGGAACCCAAGTACACAATCTGTATATGTAAAGGTCAGGATAATGTAGCATTACAGAAGAACTTTCAGTCACAGAACAGCCTAACATTTATATTTAAAGCTTTTTTTGCATATCAGTGCAAACATTATATAAATACAGTATATAAATACAATATACTAATTTCTTTTTGGATAAAATGGCCCGTTGTCTACCTTTCTCTGCGCTCAGCTCCAGGTTGCCAAAAACCCTTCTGATATTAAAGAACGCGACTGGCATAAAGCCCGTCTGGTCATCTCCGATCACCGACGATACGACCCTAGCCGACCTTGTAGACATCACTCTTGCTATAACAATTTAATGTCACAATTAATTATGCAAATCAGGTGGTATGAATCTGTATGAATATGCGCTCAATGGATCTTTGTCCTTTTTCCTGATTAATATAATCAGCACTCAGTCATTGATTTAGGTAAAATACCTATCTGAAAGAACTCATTGAGTACTACCATAAGACGATGTAATATTTCCTCTTGATTCTTTACATATAACGGGAGTTCCATTAAGGCCCGGAGACTTGCTCTTGGCTACATTAAAGGGTTATTCCCATCTACAAAAATCTAGCTATTAAGCTCACCCTTCTAAAGCTATTAATTTTTGTAATTACCTTTCTTTATCCCAGCAATGTCGTTTTCTGGATATTCTTTCTTGAAGTCGCTGTCAGTCCCTCTTTGTTTGTAGCTCGTTGTCTAGGGATCCGGCCACCACAATTTACCTTTAGTCGTCCGACGGTAGGGGTGGCGGCAGTCCGCGGCTGCAGCCGTTGCAAACGATAAGCTTTCCAATACCCTTGCTTTCCTCAGTGCATATCATTTGAACTTAAAAATTTGGCCAAGATTGTTCTTGTATTTGCACCCGGAGGGGGATGTTTGACTGGAACCCTGCAGGCTCGTTCAATGGAAAATAGATCTGAGAAACACGAGCGGTCTATGTGTTTCAGAAGCCAACTCTACATAAAAGAAGCACAGTAATAGCCCTCTGATTTCTCTGGGAATCTGATATATCTCACAATGTACCTACGTGACCTGTCTTCCAGGTCGGTAACTTTACCAAGTAAAGTCTGACTGGCCTTGGGCCTTTCCATTAATTGCTTGCTTACTTTTAACCACATAATTATCTATGTTGCTGATATTTTCCTCGGCCACCGAAAACCTCCCCCTGAACTTGTTCATGTCCTCCCTTATGAGACTTAAAGAGGCTCTGTCACCAGATTTTGCAACCCCCATCTGCTATTGCAGCAGATAGGCGCTGCAATGTAGATTACAGTAACGTTTTTATTTTTAATAAACGAGCATTTTTGGCCAAGTTATGACCATTTTTGTATTTTTGTCGGACGAGCGAGGACACATCGGCACCAGAGGCTACAGTTGATTCTGCAGCAGCATCAGCGTTTGCAGGTAAGTAGCTACATCGACTTACCTGCAAACGCTGATGCTGCTGCAGAATCAACTGTAGCCTCTGGTGCCGATGTGGCCGACACGATGCAAGACCTGGGGCAGGAAGTGAGTGACGTCACAGCGTGATCTCTCGAGAACACGCTGTGTGTCTGTGCACTGCCAGAAGCTGGGCGTTCTGAAGAGAAGTGGATGATACTTCTCGTCAGAACGTCCAGCTAGTAAAAGTAGTAAAAACGCCCCGATGTACGCACATAATACACGCCCACTTGGACTTTTACTTTAAACACGCCCACTTGTGCAAGCCTCATTTGCATAAATACAAAAATGGTCATAACTTGGCCAAAAATGCTCGTTTTTTAAAAATAAAAACGTTACTGTAATCTACATTGCAGCGCCGATCTGCTGCAATAGCAGATAGGGGCTGCAAAATCTGGTGACAGAGCCTCTTTAAGTCCTTCCTGACACATCCAACATCCATAACCAGGCTGAAGTGCCATATTACTCACATCCACTAGAACATCACTCAAGGAGGGCGTCTGCTGGTTTTCAGGGTTTACTTGTATTAGACATATCCCTGTGTACCTCATTGGCAACTAATGGTGTTCCAAAGTTAGATATACTCCACATGTCGCCTTAACTGTTATCATTGACCACTCTTTTTCAGAGGTGATGTCCATGATATCGAACATGGCACCCTCGATTTGCCTTTTCCCCTCCTCTCCATACTTTGCACCTCCTGCAAACGTGCTGACCGTACTCCCTTTACTGGGATTTCAATGCAACACAGCAGGTGACCACCCTGAGGCAGACATAGAAGGTTTTACCTTTCCTTCAGTTGCGGGTGACTTGAAATACTTGTCCATTTTGGATGCAGTTTCCATTTTACTTTTACTGTGCTTCTCCTAAGATGTAGCTCGAATAGTTTTGCCATTCCTTGGTATTACATTGTTCTCTTTATTTTTCCTGGTCATGTTGATATGGAGTCATTCACAAATATAATTGGCCTGAGTTATAGTGGCCAAATCCAGACACCAATGTATGATCCGTATAAAGCAAAAAACAGGCAAGGACAGGTTGGACCTTCTTCAGGCCAGCAGAGTTATAATAGGTACAAAAATAGGGAATGTGTCTCACACCATACATCCTCTACTTGTCCCAGGTTACATGGCTAGCATGAAGAGAGAGTCCAGTCACTAGAAACAATTGATGCTCTGCAGTAGGGGAATACGCAAGGCAGCCAGGAGAATGCAGTGTCAGTAAGGTCGGCATACAGGATAGTATACCTCCTACCCTCCAATCTGGGCACACCGGGCGTAAACTACCCTGATCGACACCTACCATTGGCTTCAGACAGACTAGAATGGCAACTTCAGCCTACACTGGAGCAGAGTGCAAAAGACTGGGCATCCATTTCGCAGGGTTGGCGTCTTCAGCTGGACGTGATGTAAGCATCAGGCAGGAAAATGAGAAGGGAGAACAACTGTTACATGGGAGCTCTTCCAGCAGAGGTGGCACCCGGGGCGTTCAGGTCCGGTCACATGCTCCACCCCATTTGACAGAACATCCTAACATTACAGACACCATAAAGGAATAATAAAATAAATACACCAAATAATTTGATATAAACTAGACAGATGGACAGACTGCCCCATGAGAGGATACTCCAGACTCTGACATGATTATGGGGCCCAGCCACAACAGGACCCATAATGTCTAGGAGTGGACTAACACATCGGAAGCTGACAGTAGAGAGGTCACTTACTGCTAGGCCAACCGGCTTTTGTGCATGTGTGGGGCTTATTTTTCAATTAACATATTTAGCATTTTCATTGTATAGCCTGTGGGTGCCATAATAATTATGCACTGAGACATGGGGGGAGTCCTGCTCTGACTACTGAGAAAGAAGTAATGCTGCTGCAACTGCTGGGGAAATTAAAGGGTGCGGCACTGGCTGATAGTCAGTGAGGCATCTGGCTTTCTATAGCTAGATAAATAACTAGTCACAAGTATTCCAGCACCCCCATGATCAGCTGACTAAAGGGGCCCTGCGGAAGTACGCTGCGGCCTCTTCAGTGGTGTAAAGCACACCGCCACTGGACTCTGGAGCAGTGGAAACATGTTCTGCGGATTGATGAATCACACTTCTCTATCTAGCAGTCTGATGGACAAGCATTGTGGGAACAGTTTGCGGAAGGCCCTTTTCTGTTCCAGCATGACTGTGCCCCATTACACAAAGCAAGGTCCATATAGGCATAATTGGGTGAGTTTAGTGTGAAATAACTTGACTGGCCTGCACAGATCCCTGACCTCGAACCCATCAAACACCTTTTGGGTGAACTAGAATGGAGATTATGAGCCGGGACCTCTCGTCCAACATCAGTGTTTGACCACACAAATTCTCTTTTGGATGAATGGGAAAAAATTTATAATGATTAAGAATAAATCAAAGAACAATTACAAAACATGACTTAAAAATATTCACACAACAAAAGTCATTTTTCTTTAGATTTCAACCCTCAGTATTTTTGTTTTCCAAAATATTGTACAAAACATTTTCACAAAATATACAACAACATTCAACAAGAGGTCAGGGTATATGTAGTGTCCCACAGGAGCACTACTATGAAAACTATGTTTGTCTTCATGTGTTGTGTTATGCTGCCATCTACAGGTTCAGAAATGTTATGACATTGTGTTTCAGCCTATGCGGAGTGTTTTTCTATAATGTAACAGAAGCTGGGAGGAGTTAATTAGGGAGTGGTTAGAGTGAGTCAGGGCAGTGGTGAGCTAGGAGTGGATGCAGCAGGAAGCACAGTGAAGGTGCTCCTGAGTTCAGCCATTTGCGGATTACAGAGAAAGACAGGCCTAAAGAGATTCATTGGAATAACAGCTCAAGGAGCCAGAAGAGTCCAGAAAGAGAGACTGTGAGTAGAGAGATAATAGCACTCCTGCATTTAGCATTGGGCTACACTGATTGAGCTGAATTTGGATGACATATTTGTATTGTACAGTCTCCATCTTGAAAAGTAAAAGTGTGCTGCAAGCTCTCCTGATTAACTGCCACCACCGTCTCCTGTCTTCTATTTGCACTCTACACCAAGGGCACCCCAAATAACACCAGACAGGAGTCAGCCACCAAGGGAGTGCCCCGGGGGAAACAACAGT
This sequence comes from Rhinoderma darwinii, assembly GCF_050947455.1. Taxonomy (NCBI): domain Eukaryota; kingdom Metazoa; phylum Chordata; class Amphibia; order Anura; family Rhinodermatidae; genus Rhinoderma; species Rhinoderma darwinii. The sequence goes on along the minus strand of NC_134690.1, from coordinate 360,445,193 downwards.
CATCATCATCATCTTGTGCAACCCCCTCATCACTGTGTGTGTGTGTCCCTGGGAGGTGGGAAGGCCTGCAAGGCAAAATACCACCGTGACACAAGACAGAGAGCCCAGTATCCACCATTTTGGGTTCCTGCATTCCCCGCCACCCACGGGCCACCACATATACAATAAATATTATCTTCAAAATGCAAACATATGGAATTCCAGTCTTTCAGTAAAGAATATAAAGTACTGGAAGAAGTGTTCAAAAGTCATTTTTCTTAACTTCATTTACATTTGGAAGAAAATATAACAGTACAGTACAATCAGCTTGTGTCATCCTGAGCTTTTTACAAGCCACCATGTTTATGCACCTCGGTGTGATGGGATATTTATATTAGCCTGGTAACACTGTATGAAAGAACACTTAGAACTGTTCAAAATTGATATTTTTTTCAATCAGAGGCTTCAAAGAATAAGAGCTTCAGGTTTTGATTACTTCTTTATAAATAACTACTTTACAGACCAGATGAGAACAGCAGATTTTTGGTAGAAAAAGGAAAAGCCAACAGAAAACTGGATGGATTACTAAAAACAAAAGGGGTACATTTTACATACCCGCGCGGTACATTTTGCGTAATGCTAACACCGGCGGTAGCCGATAATGAAGATGATAACTTTAAAGTTAAATATCTCAAGCTTTCAAATGAGCCCCCACTCGACACCCCGTGCCATTTTAGATTTTGCTGCCTCCGCCCACCCCACCGCCTCCAAGGGGGTGGGTGTGGTTATTTTGGGCGCTAACTGGTAGATTTTATGACCCCCATTAAATCCCACCCAATTTGAACTCTCTACCTCGAGCCGTTCAAAAGTTATGAGGGTGTTCCGGAACTTTTGGTGGGCACTGTATATATATATATATACATATACGCTTCTATATGTGTTAATATGTGCCTGTGTGAGTATAGTTATCAGAGTGTGTTATATGTGCTGTTACATAGGAGTGCATATAACATCCACTACATTATCTGTACTCAGAGAGTTATCACTGTGTATTATCTGTGGTGTTACATAGGACTGCAGGTAACACTACTAAATTATCTGTACTCCGAGTTATCACTCTGTGTTATCTGTAGTGTTACATGGGACTGCAGGTAACACCATAGGAGTGCATATAACATCCACTACTTTATCTGTACTCAAAGAGTTATCACTATGTGTATTATCTCTGGTGCTACGTAGGACTGCAGGTTACATCCATTACATTATATGTACTCAGAGAGTTATCACTGTGTGATATCTGTGCTGTTACATAGGACTGCAGATAACATCCACTACATTATCTGTACTCAGAGAGTTATCACTATGTGTATTATCTGTGGTGTTACATAGGACTGCAGGTAAAAACCACTAAATTATCTGTACTCAGGGAGTTATCACTGTGTGTTATCTCTGATGTTACATAGGACCGCAGGTAACATCTACTATATTATCTGTACACAGAGTTATCACTGTGTTACCAGGGGTTTTACATTATCTGTACTAAGAGAGTTATCACTGTGTGTTATCTGTGGTGTTACATAGGACTGCAGGTGACATCTACTACATTATCTGCACTGTGTATATATGTGCCTGTATGGGTATACACTACCGTTCAAAAGTTTAGGGTCACTTAGAAATTTCCTTATTTTTGCAAGAAAAGCCACCGTTTTTTTCAATGAAGATAACATTAAATTAATCAGAAATACACTCTATACATTGTTAATGTGCTAAATGACTATTCTAGCTGCAAACGTCTGGTTTTTAATGCAATATCTACATAGGTGTATAGAGGCCCATTTCCACCAACCATCACTCCAGTGTTCTAATGGTACATTGTGTTTGCTAACTGTGTTAGAAGGCTAATGGATGATTAGAAAACACTTGAAAACCCTTGTGCAATTATGTTAGCACCGCTGTAAACAGTTTTGCTGTTTAGAGGAGCTATAAAACTGACCTTCCTTTGAGCTAGTTGAGAATCTGGAGCATTACATTTGTGGGTTCGATTAAACTCTCAAAATGGCTAGAAAGAGAGAGCTTTCATGTGAAACTCGACAGTCTATTCTTGTTCTTAGAAATGAAGGCTATTCCATGCGAGAAATTGCCAAGAAACTGAAGATTTCCTACAACGGTGTGTACTACTCCCTTCAGAGGACAGCACAAACAGGCTCTAACCAGAGTAGAAAGAGAAGTGGGAGGCCCCGCTGCACAACTGAGCAACAAGACAAGTACATTAGAGTCTCTAGTTTGAGAAATAGACGCGTCACAGGCCCTCAACTGGCAGCTTCATTAAATAGTACCCGCAAAACGCCAGTGTCAACGTCTACAGTGAAGAGGTGACTCCGGGATGCTGGCCTTCAGGGCAGAGTGGCAAAGAAAAAGCCATATCTGAGACTGGCTAATAAAAGGAAAAGATTAATATGGGCAAAAGCACACAGACATTGGACAGAGGAAGATTGGAAAAAAGTGTTATGGACAGACGAATCGAAGTTTGAGGTGTTTGGATCGCACAGAAGAACGTTTGTGAGACGCAGAACAACTGAAAAGATGCTGGAAGAGTGCCTGACGCCATCTGTCAAGCATGGTGGAGGTAATGTGATTGTCTGGGGTTGCTTTGGTGCTGGTAAAGTGGGAGATTTGTACAAGGTAAAAGGGATTTGAATAAGGAAGGCTATCACTCCATTTTGCAACGCCATGCCATACCCTGTGGACAGCACTTGATTGGAGCCAATTTCATCCTACAACAGGACAATGACCCAAAGCACACCTCCAAATTATGCAAGAACTATTTAGGGAAGAAGCAGGCAGCTGGTATTCTATCTGTAATGGAGTGGCCAGCGCAGTCACCAGTTCTCAACCCCATAGAGCTGTTGTGGGAGCAGCTTGACCGTATGGTACGCAAGAAGTGCCCATCAAGCCAATCCAACTTTTGGGAGGGGCTTCTGGAAGCATGGGGTGAAATTTCTCCCGATTACCTAAGCAAATTAACAGCTAGAATAACAAAGGTCTGCAATTCTGTAATTGCTGCAAATGGAGCATTCTTTGACCAGAGCAAAGTTTGAAGGAGAAAATTATTATTTGAAATAAAAATCATTATTTCTAATCTTGTCAATGTCTTGACTATATGTTCTAGTCATTTTGCAACTCATTTGATAAATATAAGTGTGAGTTTTCATGGAAAACACAAAATTGTCTGGGTGACCCCAAACTTTTGAACGGTAGTGTATATGGGTCTGTATGTGAATTAGTCTTTGTGCTTGTATATATGTTCCTGTCTGTGTATTTATGTACATGTGTGTGTCTGCATATATGTTTCTGTTTGTCTGTGTATTTACCTTTATGTATGTATATATTCCAGAATGTGTATGTATATTTGTCTGTTTGTCTAAATATGTGCTTTTATGTATGTACAGTATATATGATCCAGTATGTGCGGGTCTATATATGTGGTTAATTTTTGGTTTGTAAAGGGCAGCAATAGAGAGTCCCGCACTTGGCGCCATCCAACCTAAGGCCGGCCCTGACTACCGTTATCAATATTTGACCCATATTTTTATTTGACCGCCATGTTTAGCAATGCACTTATATAAAATCCATATTGGGACCATCCGGACCTTTTCTGCCTATCAATTTTAGTACTACACAGCTTTATTCATCAGATTGGTTAGAGCCCCGTATTATTGTAGGATCCTGAGATCGTATGATTGATTTACCAAGTATTAGATTTTAATTGAATTAGAGTGATTTGCATTTTGGTAAATTAATGAAGAATAAAGTTTTTAGGATCATCACCATTTTCTCAAAAAAAGGTGACAAAAAAGGCCTCTCCCTCTGGCACATAGAGGGGGTCCCAAGCCGGTGGCCCCATCTCTATGATGTCCATACAGAATAACAGTGGGACAACTCCTTTAAGTTGTTGCATACTTGGACTTATATGTGTAGAAACGAACCACAGTCGAAAAATGGAGCAGTTGCAACTAATCAGTTTCATTTTCCTAGTACAGATCAGAATATTAATGCTGTGCTCGGAAAGCTCGATATTGATGTTCCAGAAGTAGCATTTAATTTATTGTATTACGACATTTTTGTAACAGTTTTAGTTTCGGTAAGTTTACTCCAATATGTTGAATGTGGCAAATTTATAATGGATGGAAACTTGTTGCATAGGAAAGCTCCAATAAAAGTTATCTGGTCGTGAAGATTTATGTGGACGTTGTGTCTGTTTATCTAGAAAAACAGCAGTGTCTGGGGACATAGGAAGTTTTATCTTTTTTGCTCTACTTGGCTCTAGTTTTGGTACATGAAGTCCATACTATTCATTGTTGTATACAGTTCCTTCACACATACATACTTCATGCTCTCTGTTTATATATTCTCCTCTTGGCTTGTACAGGAGAACAGAACTATGTGATGTAGAGTGGCAGTGCCCTCTCGTGGCGTACACATGAAAGGTTTTAGCACAATAAATAAGTAACATCCATTCCATTTAGCACAAAAACGAAACAAAACATTATCAAAGAAAACTGTATGTTAGGCACTTCATGTGTTACTTGTAAACCTACGACTACTGTCACCCTGGCAGAAAAGTATATATCATCATTCCAAGCACATTACCACCCTATACATATGCCTAAAATGTTGTGCCTCTTTCTGTCATATATGGATAGGATAGAGAACAAATTAAAGGGCTGAAAAATGTAAAAAGGTTTTTTTCGAAACTCTACATAAGATTTCCCTATAAACCTATATCCCTTAGGCCTCATGCACACGACCGTAAAAACTCCCGTTATTACGGGTCGTAATTACGACCCGTAATAACGGGCTCATAGACGTCTATTGGCGACGGGTGCCTTCCCGTTTTCTCACGGGAAGGTGCCCGTGCCGTTGAAAAAGATAGAACATGTCCTATTTCAGGCCGTAATAACGGCACGGACAGTCCATAGAAGTCTATGGAGCTCTCGTAATGACGGGTGGCTACATGTGTGCACCCGTCATTACGGCAGCGTTGCTAAGCGACGTCAGTAAATAGTCACTGTCCAGGGAGCTGAAAGAGTTAACTGATCGGCAGTAACTCTTTCAGCACCCTGGACAGTGACTACCGATCAGAATAAACCTGTAAAAAATACAAATAAAAGACGTTCATACTTACCGAGAACTTCCTGCTTCCTCCAGTCCGGTCTCCCGCCGGTTGCCTTGGTGACGCGTCCCTCTCGACATCCGGCCCGACGTCCTGGATGACGTTTAAGGCCATGTGACCGCTGCAGCCAATCACAGGTCAATCACAGGCTGCAGCGGTCACATGGACTGCCGCGTCATCCAGGGATGTCGGGCTGGATGTGAAGAGAGGGACGCGTCACCAAGACAACGGCCGGTAAGTATGAATTTCTTTAACTTTTATTACAGAAAGGGCTGTCCCTTCTCTCTATCCTGCACTGATAGAGAGAAGGGGCTGCCGATTAGTGCAGTGCTATTTTGCCGCCAAAAACGTGCCCGTAAATACGGGTGGAATACGGGTGACACCGGACCCATATTTACGGGCACGGGTTCGTAAATACTGGTGCAAAACGGGTCGAATACGTGTGACCAAGGACCCGTATTTACGCCAGTATTTACGGGTGGGAAAAAATACGGTCGTGTGCATGAGGCCTAACAGGCAGCTTCTTCTAGCTAGATTTTAGAACAAACAGCACAAAAAAAAATCACCTTTTTTGTTTTATTGACTGACATGTAGTGTCTTTTTAAAAACAAAACAAAAACAATGTTAGCCCATCGATCAGCAGATTGCTGTTGGTCCGTCTGCTGATGAATAGCTGTCTATGTAATAAATGGATGGGCCAGGTCCATTGGAGTAGGAGTCACTGATACTTAGTGGTTCTCTGCTCTGGCTCACAGAGGAAAGTCCTGAGAAATTATTTTAAAACCGATCTGTCACCAGTAAATGTTTCTGGAAGTTAAAGAGTAACTGTACTTTCAAATTAATTTTCTATGTCATAAAGACCTATGAGAAATTTTGATTGGTGGGGGTCCGGGTGCTGAGCCCCCACCATTATTGAAATGAAGGTGCAGAAGCGCTCAGCTGAAACACCCTGCGCCTTCTACTGTGTTCAGTGCCCCTCACATAGAACGTCTATGAACCCATCTTCGGCCTAGCAAGGAGTGCCGATCACACCCAAAGGTGCAGGGTGCTCAGGTGAGTATTACTGCACCTTTATTTCAGTGATGGTGGGGGTCTCAGCACCCAGAACCCCCCCCCCCCCCCCTCCCCAATCAAAACTTCTCTTATGTCTCTATGACATATCAAAAGTGTCAGGTCTGCTGGGCTATTGAAATAAACAGCACAAAAAAATATTTTGCCATTTGGTTAATAGCAGCTGAGACAGAATACAACAAACTCATAGTTATGTGTCCACCATATTCATAAAGACAGCGCTCCCCCCGCCTCCATTCACCCCCTCACATTGATTGAATGCCACTGTGCATACAATGGTTAGGGGGTGAGGGGGGGCAATCTCTTCTTGTATACAGTGGGCACATAACTAGGCTGTTTTTAGGAAGTCTCGGGTCTGTATTAGTTTAGGGGGTCCAGGTTGGGGGCCTGTATTTTTTAGGGGTCTGGTCTAGGGTCTGTATTATTTTAGAGGGTTTGTATTAGTTTAAGGTGTCTGTTTTGTGTTTAGAGGGTCTGGTCTGGAGTCTGTATTTGTTTAGGGGGTCTGGTCTAGAATCTGTATTATTTTAGAGGGTCTGTATTAGTTTAGGGGGTCTGTTTTGTGTTTAGAGGGTTTGGTGTCTGCATTTGTTTAGGGGGTCTGGTCTAGGGTCTGCATTAGTTTATGAGGTATGGTCTGGCCTCTGAGTTTAGTGTAGGGTCTGTATTAGATTAGGAGGTCTGTGTTTGCTTAGGAGGTCTGGCATCTGAATATGTTTATTTAGGGGAGTCTGGTCTGGGGTCTGTATTCATTCTGGGGTGTGATGAGGGAGGGCCATATGCATTATTTGTGATTTAAATGCTGTAGGTTGGGGTAATCACTTATATAAATGGGTGGGCGTAACCATACCTCCCAACCGTCCCGGATCCGGCGGGACAGTCCCGGTTTCTCACCGCTGTCCCGCCGCCCCGAGTCTGCAAAATGTCTCGCTGGGCGCTGCAGCTGTATCAAAACAGCTGATCGCTGCTGACAGGCTCCCTGCATGCCAGACGTCTGCAGCAGCGATCAGAAGAAGGCAGGAGTCTTGTGGCGGTGTTCTCACTGGAATCGATGCCTGCTCGGGAGTGGACTATTCCTGTCGCCTGACCTGTCATCTGACCTCACTGGTCAGGTGACAGGGCAGGTGACTGGACTGATCCACTCCCGGGCCGGCATCGATTCCAGTGAGAATGCAGCTGCAAGACTCCTGCCTTCTTCTGACGGTGAGTGACATCAAAACAGAGCGGAGAGTGGCAGCAGTAGGGCCGGCTACCTCTACCGCTCTCCGCTCTGGCGGCATTGTGGCACAAAGTATAAGGGGGTTGTGTGGCACTATGTATAAGGGGGAGAGGGTTGTGTGGCACTATGTACAAGGATGAGGGGGGTTGTGTGGCACTATGTACAAGGGGGAGGGGGTTGTGTGGCACTATGTACTAGGGGTAGGGGGTTGTGTGGCGCTATGTACAAAAGGGGGGCTGTGTGTGGCGCTATCTACAGGGGGGCTGTGTGTGCCGCTATCTACAGGGGGGCTGTGTGTGGTGCTATGTACGGGGGGCTGTGTGTGGAGCTATCTACAGGGGGCTGTGTGTGGAGCTATCTACAGGGGGGCTGTGTGTGGCGCTATCTACAGGGGGCTGTGTGTGGAGCTATCTACAGGGGGACTGTGTGTGGTGCTATGTACGGGGGCTGTGTGTGGCGCTATCTACAGGGGGCTGTGTGTGGAGCTATCTACAGGGGGCTGTGTGTGGCGCTATCTATAGGGGGCTGTATGTGGAGCTATCTACAGGGGGGCTGTGTGTGGAGCTATCTACAGGGGGGCTGTGTGTGGAGCTATCTACAGGGGGCTGTGTGTGGAGCTATCTACAGGGGGGCTGTGTGTGGAGCTATCTACAGGGGGGCTGTGTGTGGAGCTATCTACAGGGGGGCTGTGTGTGGAGCTATCTACAGGGGGGCTGTGTGTGGAGCTATCTACAGGGGGGCTGTGTGTGGAGCTATCTACAGGGGGGCTGTGTGTGGAGCTATCTACAGGGGGGCTGTATGTGGAGCTATCTACAGGGGGGCTGTATGTGGAGCTATCTACAGGGGGGCTGTATGTGGAGCTATCTACAGGGGGGCTGTGTGTGGAGCTATCTACAGGGGGGCTGTGTGTGGAGCTATCTACAGGGGGGCTGTGTGTGGAGCTATCTACAGGGGGGCTGTGTTTGGAGCTATCTACAGGGGGCTGTGTGTGGAGCTATCTACAGGGGGGCTGTGTGTGGAGCTATCTACAGGGGGGCTGTATGTGGAGCTATCTACAGGGGGGCTGTATGTGGAGCTATCTACAGGGGGGCTGTATGTGGAGCTATCTACAGGGGGGCTGTGTGTGGAGCTATCTACAGGGGGCTGTGTGTGGAGCTATCTACAGGGGGGCTGTGTGTGGAGCTATCTACAGGGGGGCTGTGTGTGGAGCTATCTACAGGGGGGCTGTGTGTGGAGCTATCTACAGGGGGGCTGTGTGTGGAGCGATCTACAAGGGAGCTCATATGGATGATTTTTCCATTGACCGGTAGCAGAGTTACACAACTGGAAAAAAAAAATCCCCATCATGTAACTCTGCTACCTGTCAATTGAAAAGTCATCCGGCACAGGGTCTCCTTCTTGACTTTCATTGTTCTCAGCCTTTTGGTTTGTCCTGCAGCTGCTGCCGCCGTGATGAGCAAATGTTATACCCAAGTTAGGAAAAGTAACACAAAGACGATATAACCTGAAATATAATATCTGTGATTTCCAGACAGTCTAGAGATCCGCAGTGACAATGTGCGCTTGTTATTTGAAGAAGGATCTGGCCGTGATTTGATGCGTTTATGCGAGATATTGGGCATGGTTAGGGGGCGTGGCTTAAAATGTCCCTTTTTTCCAAATTCAAAAGTTGGGATGTATGGCGTAAGGTAAAAAAAATTCCGTTCACGTGCCACTCCCTGGCAGCATGCAGCAAAGTATGAAGGAAGGCTTTTATTTTGAATGGTTTGACTGGCGCTATCAAAGGGGGCACTATCTGGCTGTCACTGGTAATAAGGGAGCCCTAACTGTTGATATGGGGGTGTGGACAGTTTTTAAGGGTGGGGCTTATGTACAAAGATATTTCTTGATTTAATTTCTCCATGAAAGACATTCTTTTAGTGTTCACTGTTTATGTGTGCACTGTGGAAGACACATGGTGACATTGTGTATTATAATATGGAACATACTACATAGAACAGATTTGTCTATTGCATGGGGGTGGGGTGTATAGTTACATATGACTCTATAGCTAATTCTGTTGCCAGCCCAAAACAAAAATGGAGGCAAGGCTCCCATTATATTAGGATCGTAAAGACTAAGCGCCATTTTACCGAAGCTCAAAAATATCCACAGAAAAATAATGAAATAAGTGCCTCCAGAGTAGCGTTAACATATTGTTAGCGCTGCTCTCGAATCATTCATTGCCTAAATACTTCTTGTCTATTAACCTCAGTATACTTGACACAGCAATTGCCTTTTCGGGGACACGGGCATAGAGAACGCTTGTACCTCTAGTGTTTGGAGTTACTCAGCGTGACGTAAAGGAGGGCGCGTGTCACGTGATCAGCGGCAGAGGTCGGCGTGCACTCTATAAGCCGCAGAGGTAACGCTTGTCATGCCGGGTGTTCAGGGTGTCATGTGGGACTGTATGTCGTAGTAGGTTCATTAAAGTAAAGGCCGGCTCTGAATGAAAGTGTCATATGTGGGGGAGGTGCTGGTCCTCGTACTTCATCTCGGCCACTATTTAAAATCTGAATTAGAAAACGTTGAGGCCATGACGAGTTTTTTTTTAGGATTTTCCCAAACTGGAGATTTCCCAAGTAAATATAAATGTCACTCAGACATTTAAAGTGGGATTCCCACTTAATAAAGCGATGAGATAATCCATCACTTTATGATCCTGGGGGTCCAACCTCTGGGACTCCACTGATCCTGAGAATAAGGGGGCTGCAGTGCTAAATTTACTGCGGTGTCCTTTTCTACGTTTTCCCTGCACAACGGCGCTTTCCACCACCTGCCTGTGCAGGGAACTGCAGTTGGTCCCACTCACTCGAATGGGGCCGACCGCACTGCGGATCTCCATGTCGCCACTATAGCAACAAATAAAAATATTGGATATGGCATTCTGGGAGATCTGAATAGTCGTGTGTTATTTTACTGCCGCTGGGAATTGCATGACCGAAGTCGTCATCCAGCCCTAGATTGCTGGAAATTTGTAATATGTTTGAGGGAATGCGGCGGCTTTTATATGCGTGCACCGCGATGTTTCCAGACAAATAACACTGCCGATCCATAGCTTGTATGAACATGTTGAGATCTCCGCAGCAACTGAATCATCAAGATAAACCCCTTATCAATGAAGCCAGCTCGGCAATCCGTGCAGGTCACGTTTCTTAAAAAAAAATTACGTGGCCATGTTTTTTTACTGGACTCTGTGGGATGGAGTAGCATAGTCTAATGCGCTATTCCATAACTTTTTTGTGTGTGCGTTAAACTGACATATTCTGGCCAAAAGGACACTCTTGGCCTCCGCCTGACAATGGAGCCTTATAGACACGTTTAGCATGTACTTCAGAAGGTTTCCCGACGGACACGCTAAACTTAAAGTGTAAAAAAACTTGCTGTGAACAGGGCCTAAAAGAAGCTGTAGAAGCCCCTCTTTATATGTAGTGTCCCCCACTGTACAGCGTAAACCTGCTGCAATGTTACCTTATGATTTTTCAGTCACATTTTCAATTCATTTCTGTTTCTGATTTTGTCCCGTGTAGGAAAATGAACAGGAATATTTTACAGCGGATAGAACAAGTTGTCCAGATTCACAATGTATGCCGACAGTTGAATATCTTTTGCCTCAGAAATCTTTCCACCAGACAATGGAGACCCGAACAGTTCCCTTCTCAGCCCTTGACTGCAGTCCACCATTGTCCTCAAATAAGCTTCTTGAATGTGACACCACAGCAATGCAGATTCTTGTCTGTCAAAAAGGTACAAATTCCCATCTCGCAATCACAAGCGCTTCTTCCAACACCCCACACTGCACGCAGCACCGATCTCAACATTAAAGGGATTGTCTGGGGGGGGGGTTTCATGCGGATGACCTATCCACCTGACAGATCACCAGTATAAGATCGGTGGGGGTCCGACACCTGAACCCTGAATTGATCCGCTGCCTCCTGCACACTGCAGCTCTGGTCCTATTGAAGGGAATCGGAGCGAAGCTGCAGCACAGCCTCCCTACAGTGTACAGAGCCATCTGCTTCCGGCACCGACCACTGCAAAACTTCTGGTGCCAGAGGCAGCCGAAACAGCTGATCAGTGTGGATAAGTCATCAGTATGAAAAACCGCCTTATGCCCAGACCACCCCTTTAAGGCTGCTTTACACGGGTCAATATCTGCACACAAGTCTATGGGTGCTCATTAACCAGCCCTTTTACAAGGGCCCATTACTCTGTTTTTTGTATGGGGATGAATGATCGTTATTACGAATGTTTGGTCCCCATCAGTTTGCTCATTGTCAGCAGTACATCCCCTGTTTACATGCGGAGATGTTCTGCAAACAACTATGTTTTAAATAAATGAATCAAAGACCGTTTATTCGTCCGATTATTGGCCCGTGTAAATAGGCATTTAGGTTGATGTTTGCAGCAGTATAGACAGATTACTGCAGACTTCAGTAGCCAGTTAGATGGCTCCAGTAGAAAGTTTGATTTTTTTTCTTTGTAGTTGCCACTTCCATAGACCTCAATAAACCTGCAGCATATTCCTAGGCTGACTATTAACCTGGCTACTAGGTTTTATCTACATTCAGTAATTACAGACTAGCCAGCACTATAATGTAATTCACATGTCCCAGTCCATGGGAAATCATGTGGCCCATAACCTTACCGTATTCATATGAACGCCCGTTCCTGATCATTACCCTGTGTAAACAGGGCGACGATCAGCGAATGATTGAGCAAACACTCGTTCATTGAAAGCTTGTATCGTTTATGCAGCAAAACATTATCGTTGTTGGCAGCACGTCTTCCTCTGTAAACAGGGAGACGTGCTGCCGACATGATGGAAATGCATGTGGACGAATGATCGTAGTAACGTATGTTTATCCCTTTACATTACTGATCATCGCTCCTCGTGAAAGGAGCAAACGAGCGCTGATCAACAAGATGGCTCGTTCGTCGGCGCTCGTTTTTACGGCCCATATTGGCTGGCGTGCAAGGACTCTAAGGTCAAGCAGTATTTAGGTTAAAAGTTCTGCTATGAATGCTAGTGGAGAGCTAGGTGGATGAGAAAAAGGAAAGTATTTAGTCATCTATCTGATTGAACAAAAGATCTGCTAATTTAATAAATAATCGATGTTTCATATTCCAACCAGGGCAGCAGTAAGAGATTCCTAAAACACAGCCTAAGTTATGTACTATAATCTATACATAATGGCACAAATAGAGATGGTGCTGGCCTAATCCTATAGTCTAGAATTGATAGAGTACTTTTGTTTTGGTGCCGGAGTAGTCAGCCCTTGATGGTGGTCATTGCTTTAAAGCCTCAAAGAAGGTATTTCCACATTAGCGGATAGACTTTTTATTGTCTACAAAACTGATCTCAAATTCATAGAAACTCTGGCTCACGTGTTTTGCCATTTGATAGGAGAAAGTACAGAAGAAAGAGAAGATACAACCAATCAAGGCTAAAGAACAGAAGAAGCTAGTAGAAGTGTGGCACAACATGACCATTCGTGAATTGGCCAGAGCCATGGGTAGAGATATTGGTGAGTTTCACCTTTTTGTTTTTTTGCCTAATTTTTCAACATCTCTATTTAGCGGGTGATTGAGTTCTCGTTTACTGCATTCAGATCCAGCTATTATGTAATTAGAACAGAGGACTTTTACACAATCTGGCAAAAACTTATATTTATAAAAGGGGCTAGAATATTACGTTGATGGCCAATCCTTAGGGTAGAAAATCAACTGGGACCTGGCAGAATTAAGGGAATTCTTGCAATTACAGACATTGTGATGCCCTTCCCATATGTCTTACTGGCACTGCAGCTCAGCCCCTTCCATTTGAATGGGGCACAAAGGTGCATGGCATGTTAGAAGACACCGCTCTGATAACTGTACTGTAACATCACATGAACACGGACAGATTTTTTTCCCCTGGGAGTAAACCATGAAACTTCCCATTGTACGACTACAAGCAGAGATCTAGAAAACAGTAAGGGATTTATTCAAAAAGTACGTGGGAAAATGTTATCATTTCTCATTATACAAGGAATAACATTTATTTGCTGAAAACTGAATACCCCTTTACATTTTGGAAACCCCATGTAATTTTAAAATTGTCGGCCATGTAAAGACACTTACATTGCTCTAATCATGATATAAGTCTCCTTAGGCTACGTTCACACAATAGATTTGTGCAGAAATTTCTGCAACTGAAAATCGTATATTTGTTTGGGGCTGTTTCTGCAGCATGGATATCTGAAAGCCACATTCAGATTAATGGGACAGGCGCAGACATTTCTACAACAAATTTGTGCATTTTCTGCAGCAATCTATGAATTTACCCTTAAAGAAAAGGTCTCATGAATTATTTTTTTTTATTAATTTGTGGTTTTATCTAATAAAGTTTTATATGTACTTTTATTTATCTTTTCACATGAAATGGATTTTTTTTTTATTCACATTCTTTTCATTTACTGGGGGCTGCCATGTTTTATTTCATCTGTGTATATTTCCCTTAACGACACATACACAGATGGAATACGGCAGCTACAGGGCATAGAACATAACGAACGTGAGCCGTTCGTTACACCCTCTGCCGTCTCGCTCTTTACTGCGCATGCGCAGTTCAGAGCGACCCAGCATAGAAGTTGGTTTGTCGGGGGAAAGCCGGTGCCATTTTGGAGAAGATCGGCTGCAAGTAAGGTGTGTGCGCATGCGGGCGGGCGTGCGTGTGTGTGTCTGCCTCTGTGTTTCTGTGTGTTTGTGTGTGTGTGGCGCGTTTGCATGTTTGGCGGGGGTTTATGGTGGTGGAGACGCTCGACAGAGCACCGGTGCTCGCCGGAACAGCGGTGCTCGACGGTTTTCCTTCAATACAGCTGATTGGTGGCTATGAAGGATCAGCGGTGAGCACTGCTGCTCCGTCGAGCGGTGGGGGGGCTCGACAGAGCAGCAGTGCTCGCCGCTGTTCCTTCAAAACAGCTGATTGGCGCCTATGAAGGATCAGTGGCACACGAGCGCCGCTGATCCTTCACAGATGCTTATCAGCTGTTTTAAAGGATCAGCGGCGTGCATCGCTGCTCTGTCGTTCCTTGCGCCTATTGTGAACCGCCATGTAACTACGTTTTGATTTCAATACAAAATTATTTTCTTATGTCTGTTTTTTTTTTTTAATACTTTATTACCACCTTAGTAATGGCAGTTGTTTGTTTGACGATGTCCATTACTATGGCGGGGCTTAGGGTATGTTCACACGCTTAACAAAAAACGGCTGAAAATACGGAACTGGTTTCAGGGATAACAGCCTCTGATTTTCAGGCGTTTTTGAAGCTGAAAAGGGAGCGTTTTTTGAGGCGTTTTTCATAGTGTTCAATGGAAAATCAGCTCCAAAAAACGCCTCAAGAAGTAACATGCTCCGTTTTTTAAAACGGAGGCGTAAAAAGACGCCCCATATGAACTAAAGGCTGTGGCTTTTTTATTGTATCTGGCTAGCTATAAAAATGGGGGGGACCCCACGTCGTTTTAAAAAAAAAAAATGACAAACTACGTGGGCCCCCCTATTTTCACGTGTTTTTTTTTACGCATTTTCCCTCATAAGTAGTCTCATTGACATTTGGCGCACTTTATGTGCCAAAGACGCTTTTTTCCCGCAAAGCATTTTTTTTTTTTAAACGCTTGCGTAAAAAATCGTGTCATATGTACGAACGGCACGCTTTCCCATTGATGTAAAATGCGTCAAAAACCGAGTAAAATACATGCCGTGTGAACCTGTCAACTGAAAAGTAATTCGCCACAGGGTCTTCCCTCTTCACTTTCATCATTATAAGGGTATGTTCACACGCTGAGTGAAAAACGTATGAAAATACGGAGCTGTTTTCAAGGGAAAAAAGCTCTTGATTTTCAGAAATTTTTTAAGCCACTCGCGATTTTTGCAACGTATTTTACGGCCGTTTTTGGTGCTGTTTTCAATAGTGTCTATGAAAACAGCTCCAAAAACGTCCCAAGAAGTGACCTGCACTTCTTTTTTGCGCCCGTTTTTCAAAACGGCCGCGTAAAAAAACGGCCCGTCGGAACAGAATGCCGTTTTTCCCATTGAAATCAATGGGCAGATGTTTGGGGGCGTTCTGCTTCCGATTTTTTGGCCGTTTTTCTTTACGGCCGTGTGAACATACCCTCAGCCTTTTGTTGTGTCCTGTAGCTTCTGCCAAAAACACTCCCAAAGTGGAGCTGGACAATACTTAGCAATTTGAAGACACCTTTTCCTGGCTTGTTTCCAAAAATAGGGAAGGGGTGAGTCTTCCCACATTTACAGCAGCTGTAGGTCAGGCTGCTCTGCCTGACTTACCTTGCTGTAATTCTGGGAAGTGCTCCCTCTGGTGGCCAACATTGGAAAACATGTGAAATTATTATTTCATTTTTAATACTTTCCACCTTGTGCAAGAAAAAAAATACAGTAAAAAATAAAAAATGTTTACTTGGCGACACATTCCCTTTAAGCTACAAATGCCTGAAATAGAACAATACTTTTATTGCTTGCATTTATACGAGAAACAGAATTTATCATGGATCCTATTAAAATATATTAATGTTGGTCATTTGTTGATGCTATTTTTCAGATGACATTTATGAAACTCTTATGTACTCAGAATTTGATGTGGACGATTTAAAACCATCCTCCTCACTAAATGCTGAAATGATAAAGGCAATCATAAGAAAGACTGACATGAAGTACGTGTATGCGGAGCAGAGAGTAGAGAAAGTCATGGAAAATAAAGATGCTGTGAAAAGGTATTTTCAGAATCCGCTGGAGTCTTTTCATGTATTGTTCGCTTGTATAGCTCCAATAGATTTTCCTGTGCTTTACAGACCTTGTCATCACTCCAAAGCACGTGGTTTATGCCCTTAGGCTCTTGCACACAACCGTTGTTTTCTTCAGTGTCCGATGTTTTTTTTTTTGCAGATAACATACTGAACTATTCATTTCTATAGGGCCATGCACACATCCGTTTTTGTTTTGGTTTTTTCGCTGATCCGTGTGTCCGTTTCCGCAATTTATATAAAACAGGCACTATTGTCCATATTTGCGGTCCGTCCCACCCATTCAATGTATGGGACTGCAAAAAAGAATGACAGCGCACGGAAGCCACTAGGATCCGTGTTTTGCAGTTCGCAGAACGGAAACGGCCATGTGTATGATACCTTGGGCCTTTTTCACACAAGTGTAATTCTCGTCCATATGCTGTCTGTTTTAACAACGGACAGCACACTCACCCATGCAATTGAAAGAGGCTTCTCACACGTCTATCTCTTTTTTTACAGAGTGTGTGTCCGTTGCGAGAAACTCATAACATGTCCTATTCTGGTCAGTTTTTGCACACCAGACTGTGCGTAAAGAAGATGTATAGCACACGGATGACATCTGTGTGCTGTCCGATTTTCACAGTTCAGTTGCTAAAGTAATGCAGAAAAAAAAAGTGAAATCAGGAAGTACTTGTAGATTAGAAAAACGGATACAATGCGGACATTTATATGCATTAAAAACGGTCCTTTTTTTGTGGATGCAGATCGGACACACTTGTGTGAATAAGGCCTTGATCAGATCAAAGTCATGCCCTAAATAAACTATTTGAAACGTGAGTGAGTATGGGCTGGAAATCCCTCCATGTGAATAATCATCTTATTTAAACATTTGTTCTATTTTCAGAGGTCCTGCAGACGCTTCTCTACTGGTGCCCAGACACCCTGTAGTCACGATCATGGGACATGTAGATCATGGAAAAACAACATTACTCGACCAGCTGAGGAAATCCCAAATCGCAGCAATGGAGGCCGGTGGTATCACTCAACACATAGGAGCATTCAGTGGTAAAGCAATGTTTAATCTTTTCCTGGGCTATGTCTCACTCAATGTCACACTTTTAAAAGAGGTTGTCCATTTTTTGTTTGTTTCATTTAATGAATATGAAGTACAGTAAAAAATAGTGTAGTACCGTGTTAGCCAGAGACAATATGAAATGTTAAATACTTTTGTGTCAAAAAAGACAATTAGTACATGAGGTGATACATTATTAAGATAAGCCGGGGCAATAAAACTGAGGTTATAGGGGTGATGACTTAGGAGTTAAGGCATCTGGAGTCAGTCTGATGGGGGACGTGACGTGTGTCCATGTAGTGGCTCATAAATCCTGGTGTTAGATTGAGGCCTTGTGTCAATGACTGGAATTTTATCATCATCTTGAATTCCCAAATTTTTCTTTCTCTGGATACACCCGTGGGAAAACACTTCTCTGGACCAGACCACAGTTTGGCAGATCTAAAGGTACTCATTCTGAAGGGTCATTTTAAAAACAACAGAGAAAGAAAAATTTGGGAATTCAAGATGATGATAAAATTCCAGTCATTGACACAAGGCCTCAATCTAACACCAGGATTTATGAGCCACTACATGGACACACGTCACGTCCCCCATCAGACTGACTCCAGATGCCTTAACTCCTAAGTCATCACCCCTATAACCTCAGTTTTATTGCCCCGGCTTATCTTAATGATGTATCACCTCATGTACTAATTGTCTTTGTGTAACATCTAAATGTTGTGCTTTTTTCTAAGTCATTCATTTGTAAACTGCCTGAAGAAGGAGCCTCTGTGCTCTGAAAGCCGCATATAGAACTTTTATGGTTAGCCAATAAAGGTATCATACCTATTATACTTTTGTCTTTTTTGACACAAAAGTATTTAACATTTCATTTAATGAATATGAAATGATATAGTTTTGTAATATTTATTTAATACCTCCCTTACACAGTTTATTAGCCTCAGACTAAAAGAAAAAGAGTGTATACAGTATGTTGCACACCTAAGGTTTAGATTTATTTATTTTTATTCACCCATTCAAATGTAATAAGCAATTAACATCAATCAAATCTAGAGATTAGAATCTGCCTTCTTCTAGTATCTGATACTAACACAGGTGAGGATTTGATTATGATGAACTATTACTGCTGGTAGCTGCATTAAAGGCTATGAAAAGGGATTTTTTTTTTTAATAAAAAGGTCAGTGTGAATGGTGCAACTTTATAAATAATTTTTATTTAAAATTAGTTTTCTTTTTGTTTTTAGTTTTTGAAATACAGCTGCTCTGTATTCTCTATACAGAGCAGCTGTATCTTTCGCTAAATCGTGTTTCTGTCAGCTCCGCTGGAAAGCGGGTCCTGCGTGTCTCTGACACGCAGAATCCACCTGTAATTGATCACATCTAAGTCACTGAACCCGTCAGTCCCGCGGATCTGACAGAAACAGGATTCAGCGAAAGATACAGCTGCTGTGTATAGAGAATACAGAGCAGCTGTATCCCAAAAAGTAAAACACATTTTTTATAAAATCTATTTATAAAGTTGCACCAATCGCACAGACTGACCTGTTTATTTAAAAATTAAAAAAAACCTCTGAAAGGTATTTTTCATAGCCTTTAACATGTACTGAACATTAAAACCTCAGAATTTAACAATATCATGACCACATCAATAATCACTGTACCTGCAATAACTAATGAACATCGAATATTTAGATTAGGGTCTACCTGCTTATTGTAATTCGGTGTGCACTACAATGTGTCCCACCAGAAACACCCACCTGAGGTAAATATTCCCTCTCTAGTGTCATATTACAAGATCTGTATATTGCTTTTCTGACACCTAATAATATCAGTAACGTATGAGGTATATGATTGTCTTTACATATCCCACAGTATAGCCCACCGATTAGTCCATAGTAATGCATCCATAGTTTTTAACCGAATGGACTAAACATGGTGTCAGTCATGTGACCACCACAAACTCATCATGTGACCACTGGCATTCAGTTATCCCTTGGTTGAACTTGATGGACATGTGTCTTTTTTCAACCGTACTAACTATGTAACTATGTAACTATATATCACGGTCTAGAGATATCTAGCAGATTAACAGTAATTTATTGAGAAGAAGTTAAAGAGGCTCTGTCACCACATTATAAGTGTCCTGTCTCCTACATAAGGAGATCGGCGCTATAATGTAGGTGACATAAGTGCTTTTTATTTTAAAAAAAAGATCTATTTTCACCACTTTATTAGTGATTTTAGCTTTATGCTAATTAGTTTCTTAATGGCCAACTGGGCGTGGCATGTCTATTCACTGTCTAAACACTTCAGTATCGTTAATGTGTTAGTAGAAGACAGCACATAGCGATCTAAAAGGATCCCTATGTGCAGTGTAAAAGAATGGAGAGAAGTGTATGACACTGATTGGTCAGCGTCATACACTCCCCTGTACAACGCCCACTTGGTCAATAGTAAAACACGCCCAGTTGTCCATTAAGAAACTAATTAGCATAAATCTAAAATTGCTAATAACGTGGTGAAAATAGATAGTTTTTTTAAATAAAAAGCACTGCTGTCACCTACATTATAGCGCCCATCTCCTTATGTAGGAGACAGGGCACTTATAATGTGGTGACAGAGTCTCTTTAAGTATTTTTACCCATAGTAACAACAGTAAACTTTATCAAATGCATAATGACATCACTTAGAGACAGGCAGCCATTTTTTTTAACTTTATATAGACAGGCAGCCATGTTATACAAGTAAATACACCCACTGTGAAGTGGTTCTTCTTCATTATTCCACCTCTACTCCTAGTCCCATAGCCCATGGATGTTGCCGCTATACATGTATGTCATGCTATCCTGTTGCTAACTGAATACTAGGGGTCACATAATGTTTGTGGCAGGGCGGGGGAGGGGTCACTTAACTGACACGATGTTTAGTCCTATTTAGTTAGCCCATGGATGCATTACATACGACTGATGTGGGATTTACCATTCTACTGCGCAGAGACCGTGCCTACTACACTGGTATAATAAGGTGTGTGAGCAAAATTTCTGATACATGTACATTAGGAAACTATGACTTCCTCTTCTGTGAATGAATAAATAAAGAGGACAACCCCTTATGGTGCTCCATACCGATATTCTCAATACCTTGTGATATAGGAAATTTGCAATTGTACTATATGTTCAGCTGCCTTACGTTTCTAATCCCTCTTCTTGACTTGCTGTAAGAGGAGCATTTGCTAGTTCTACTTGCCAGCGGTGCCTTATATTGTACTACTATGCCATGTACTTTTATACCATCAGGGCAGCAATCTGTTTATGCAACTGCTGCCCTGATCCTAAGTACTACAAAGTATCCGCAGCACACACTGGCACCAACAGGAATCTGGCAACTACCTGGCAGTGGCAGCCGTCTGTATTATTACCAGTGCTGTTAAACCGCTGCTTTATTCGGGGTGCTTACAGAGGTAAAGGGGTATCACGTTTTTAAAGATTAATGGTGTATACCTAAAATATGCCACCATTCAGCCCCAGCCCCTGGGACCCCCACTGATCACAAGAACTAAGTGAATGGGTTGAGTTGCGATACTGGCCGCTCTGCACTTTGAAGCGTGCAGTCTAAAAAGCATACAGTTTTTACATCGCTGAATGTTTCTTGTTTGTGCTTTCTAATTCATTTTTCATTTTTGTTTTCTAGTTTGTTTAGCTTCAGGGGACAAGATTACTTTTCTTGACACCCCTGGTCACGCAGCCTTTTCAGCAATGCGAGAGAGAGGGGCTCACGTGACTGATGTTATTGTACTGGTAGTAGCCGCAGAGGATGGGGTCATGAAGCAAACCGTTGAGTCCATCCAACACGCCAAGAATGCTAGAGGTAAATTGGTATAGTCTGCACACCTCCATATACATTTATGAGAATTCAGCCTGATACCTCATAGTTTCAAGAGAAGATAGGCTGTAGTATCTCGAATTTTGTCTCGCTTCAAAAACTCATTGCTTTTATTATTTAGTGCACTTTTAGCGTACTAATAAATGTACTGAGCACCATCAAGTATGAAATGTGTGTAGTAGATGCAGTTACCGTTTCATACATTGCCCATAGGCTCCAATGTTAAAGAAATGTATACCATGCGGTATACGTTTCTTAGCAGGATGCCTCTATTGAAGTGTAATCGACTAAGCTTTTCAATACAGTTGAAAAAGTGGTATTCCAGCGCTTACCCCCAAATGTATACCCAGAGGTCACTTTTTTGGCTAATGGGTGTCTATGAATGTGTTCAGCATATGGACTGAATGTATTACAGATTTTTTTTTAGAGCCTATGGATGGCATATGTTGGGTTAATGGATCCTATGGATTCTTTTTGCGGGAAGCTTAAACATATAAACAAACGTTAGAGAGCAAGCAGGCAGTGGAATGACTGAAATGGGACCTCTGCATTTCATATGAAACTCACATATATGTTGCCTTCACCCGAGCAGCGATACTAGGCCTGGTTGTTCTGTTCAGTAGTCGGGAAGATTGATACCTTGGAAATCTGTGGACTGTTCTACAACTGTGTAAAAGGGGTTGTGTCATGATCAGGCGCAGTGATCAGCGCTTATCCCTGTGGAAAAACAGAATATGGCCAGACATGTCCCCTGCAACGGGGAAACCTTTATCAGAGCCCTCTTTCACTTGAATTCGGCAACAGGGCGCTTATATTTAGTACCGTTTTTTCCGTTTTAGTAACAAGGACATAGTAGTTACTTCTGTTCTTTTACACATTGGTAGGGTCAAGTTGTCAGCATGACATGACTTTATATTCATACCAATCCAGGCCGCAAAGGGCATAATAATTGTCCACGTATATCAATACATAGAATACCTATAAGCATATCTGTAGACATATTTGTATCCAAATCAAAAAATAACTAATTTCACACAATTTGTACCATACAAAAATGTAATTCTTTATTTGAAATCGCATAAAAGCAAGTTGGCCATCAAGTCCTAAAATAACACACAATTTAAAAACATGAATGTGGTGGTAGTCAGGGGACCACAGCACATACAATAAGAATCACACTGAAAATAGAGCATTGTGCAGCATTATATACTCCAAGGGAAGACAAATATATACACACACTATATCACTGCATATCAGTGCACTTCCACAAGAAAATAATACAATAAAAATAAATATATATATATAAGGCCCAAACCAGTGTCCTAGAATAAATACCAACCGGTATGCTGCATACTGTCCCCCTAACATACACAAGACCACCACACTAAGCGCCCCAAATTCATTTCTTGACATGACTTGATAGTTTGGTTTGGGGAATTGCATTGATGGCAATCAGCCATCAAACTGACGACTTTAAAGGCGTTTTCCAAAATTTGAGAAAGTGAGCTGGGGAAAATGCCCTAAAACAATAAGAGCCATTATTCACCCGACAGATTCCACCCTCCGATTGTTCCAGCGCAGCTACTCTAGTGCTTCCCACTGCTCTTTGACGGTGCTGCAGCGATGGCGGGCCCGTATACCCACGTGACTGCTGCAGCACTGTCAACACAGAGCGGTGGGGAAGACCAGAGCAGCTGCGCTGGATCGCTGAGAGATTTGGTGGGTGATTAATGGCACCTTGGGCTAAGGGCTACATTGCGACTTTGGTCGTGCAACCTGTGTTGCTGCCAAGGTCGCCGTGTATCCCTAGACTTATTGTATTATGGCATTCCCCCTGCCCCCTTTTTCTCGGGAAAACCCCTTTAAATGTGTAGATTGTAGAATCATAGGGATTAAACACAATGCTCTTATGATGGTTAGACTTACAGATCTGTGTTAAAGTTTGACGCTTTCTTTGAACATATGTTGCTTAATCACTTTCGTGTTTTCTTTCCTATTTATACTACAGTCCCTGTCATTTTGGCTATAAACAAGTGTGACAAACCTGAGGCCAATCCAGAAAGAGTAAAGATGGAGCTCCTATCTCATAATATAGTATGTGAGGAATTGGGGGGAGATGTCCAAGCTATTCATATTTCTGCATTAAAGGTAATGTCTATACAGAACTACAGGAAATCGTGATTGCTTTATTAGGCTAAGTTCACATCAGCATTAGAGATTCTGTTAGGAGCCTCCATCACAGATTCTGCCGAAAAATCTCATACAAAATAGCGCAGCATCCGGCGCTATTTTGTCTATGTAAATGATGGACACAATGGAACATATTAAAGTTTATGGTTTCCGTCGGGCGCCATTGGTTTTATCAAATTTGGTTTCCGTCACTGCTGTCATTTTTTGCTGTTCTGCTCCTATGACGGAAGGGAACAACGGAAGTTATTACCGCCAATGTGACCTTAGCCTTACAGGTACTTATTATACAGTTTATAAAGTACAGTATGTAGCATGTAGGCAGCCAGTGGTGTCCAAGATGTTAGTGATGCCATGTGTAGTTCAGATAGCCTGCAGGCTACTTCAATGTGCCTTTTCCTTGGCACTTACATAACCTAACATTCGTGATGGTTGGAATGCCACTGGCTGCCCTGTAAAGTAACGCAGCTCTGACATTATTGGGCATATAGTATATTTTGGACAGGTGATTACTTATTGGAAATACTTGGGAACTCCTGAATAGTTATGTTATTAGGATGCCTCTGAACGTTTTCTGTATCAATTAGTTGCGTTTCGTGTATATCTGTTATGGTGGGAGATCACATGGGTGGCTGCCAGCTCTCTGTATTGCCTGCTAACGAAAGCCTGTGCCAAAAGCATTGTTCATTGTTGAGTAAACAGATTATTGACAGTAGGACGTATGATCTTAAAACTGCAGTATATATTACACACTATATGGCTAAAACCATGAGCATTAATATGGAGTTTTGCCCAGATTGCATCTATAACAGCCTCCACTTTTCTGGCAAGGATTATTACAAGAGTTTGCAGTGACTGTGCTTGTTTAGCCCAAAACATTTGTGAGGTCAAACACTGATGTTGGATGAGGCGGCCCGGCTCGCAATCATTGCTAAAAATCATCCCAAAGTTGTTTAGAAGGGGTTGAAGTTGTGGCTCTGAGCGTCAAACTCGTCTTCATGGACCTTGCTTTGTACACAGGCGTACATTCATGCTGCTACAGGAAAGTGCCTTCCCCAAACTGTTGCCATAAAGTTGGAATCCTACAATAGTTCATAATGTCTTTGTATGCTATAGCATTAATATTACCCTTCGCTGGAAATAAGCGACCAAACCATGAAAAAAAGCCCCAGATCGTTCACTCTACCAAGTTTTACAGTAGGCATTATGCATTCTGGTAGGTATCATTGTCCTGGCATCAACTAAACCTAGATTCATCCATCCGACTGCCAGATAGTGGAACATAAGTCATGACTCCGGAGAACACACTTCCAGATTCCAGTGATGACATTCTTTACAGCACTTTAGCTGACGCTTGGCATTGTGATCTTAGGCTTGTGTGCAGCTTTTCGACCATGGAAACTCATGAAATGAAGCTCCCGATGCGCAGTTCTTGTGCTGATGTCACTTCTAGAGGCAGTTTGGATCTCTGTAGTGACTGATGCAACAGTGATTTATTTTATTTTTTTCTCCCCATGAGCTTCAGTAACGTGGCGGCTCCACATTGTGAGTTTGTGTGGTCTACCGCTTTGTGGCTGAGCTGTTGTTACTCCTAGACGCTTCCACTTCACAATTATAACACTTACAGGTGACCGGGTAAGATCCAGCAGATCAGAAACTTCACAACATGACTTGTGGCATCCCATGACCGTGCCATGTTTGAAGTCCCTGATCTTTTCAATACGACCCTTACTACGAGCAATGTGTGTCTATGGAGATTACATGGCTTTGTGCTTGATTTCATGCACCTGTTTGCAATGGGTTTGGTTAAATCATCTAAGGGGTGTGAACATACTTTTGGCCATATTGTGTGTGTGTGTGTTATTTAATTTATTTTTTGCAGGGAAAAAAACAATCCACGGTCCTTATATATATTTAAATAAAGTACCGTATTTCCATGACCAAAACTAGTGCAAATATAAAAAGACCAGAACATTTGTAGCTCAAATCTTTACGTTCTCTTTTGCAGGGAGAGAACTTGCAAGCTTTAGCCGAAGCCATTATCACCTTGTCTGAGATGTTGGAGTTGAAGGCTGATCCCACAGGCTTGGTGGAAGGAACGGTCATTGAATGTCGCACTGATAAAGGGAAAGGGTATATAACTTCGCTTTATCAGTGTAATTGTACATTATAGATTTCATGTCTTCATCTTAGGGCAGGAATGTTCACACACTAAAGGTCCTTTTACACCAGTTATCGGGAAATGAGCGTTCACAGAACTGTGCTTCCTGATAATTGCCCTGTGTAAACAGGGCAACGATCAGCCAATGAACGAGCGTTTGTATAGTTTTAAATGCCGTAACTATTATCGTTGTCGGCAGCAAATCTCCCTGTGGACGTGTTGCCGACATGATAAAAATGTATGGGGATGAGCAATCGGTAATGAGCACTTGTCCTTGTGACAGGAGCAAGCGAGTGCCGATCAGCGAGCTGTCTCATTGATTGGCGCTCGTTTAGACGGCCCAAGTCGGGCCATGTAATATCACATTAAGACAACCACTTCAAGGTTGTCTTGTAACTTTATCTTCCTTTCTATACTCTTCTTTTGGATGGCAGTCCAGTGACCACAGCCATAGTGCAGAGCGGAACCCTTAAAAAAGGAGCAGTACTGGTGGCCGGAAAAGCCTGGGCTAAGGTACGGTTAATGCTGGATGAAAACAACACCATGTTGAGTGAAGTGTCACCGAGCATGCCTGTGGAAATAGTTGGCTGGAAAGAGCTACCGTCTGCAGGAGATGAAATCTTGGAAGTGGAATCTGAGGTAAAAACGTTTTTAGAATTTTTAATTTATTTATCTTTTATCTATAATCATTCATTAGTAGTTTTTTCTCAGATGTACATATGCTGTGGCAATAATTTTTTATGATATCCTCAAGATTCTTTATTATGAATGATGGAGATCGTGCAGGTGAGACATGATCTGTCTCTCTCCAGATTTTAGTCAGCCCTTAAGTAATAAACGATATGCCATGACTCCAGATTCGCAGAAGATGACTGATTATTAGTAAAATTTGACTGACCAGTATATTCAATCTCAAACATTTTAATATCTGTCCTGAGAAAAGGACGTTTTACATTTCACAGATGTTATAGGGTGGTCTGCTGTGGATAATCTTTTTTTTTTGTAAGGAGGGTTCACTGACCGAAATGTGATTACAGGGTGTCTCGCTGCTGGGTCCTACAGCGATCAACTCTTAACTCGGGGGGAACCTGGCAGCAAGTGCTAAATCCCCCTGCTGTGCCACCACAGTGGAAAATAAAGCATTACATGTTGCCTATTGAAATCATTGGATTGTCCATCACTTCATGTAATGCACAAACGTGCCAGGTCCTCCAAAGTATAAGATTTGATTTCCTAGTCTCTCTATTTCCACTCTGACTAATAGATGAGGGCCTTAAATTAGACGTACACACCCCCCCTCTGTTAAAGGGGTTGTTCCAATATTAAAAGTTATTTAATAACCACAGTGCCATAGAGAATGAATGAAGCAGTAGGGTGCGTGCGCGACCTGCCACTCCATTCATTCGGGGGAACCGGAACCCCGTTCTAGTGATCGGTGGGGTTCCCAGCGGTCTGACCCCCACCGATCAGTATGTTATCGCCTATCCTGCGGTTAGGAGATAACTTTTAATCTTGGGACAACGTCTTTAACTCTCAATTTCCTAAAATGTTTCTTCTAAACCAGACAACCTCTTTAATGTAAGTAGTTATTTTAAGAAAAGAATGCAAAGCAATCTGGAGTTAATAACTACAGTTGGATCCAGTTATCAGCCTACAACCTAAAGCTCCTAAATTGCATTCAGGCAGACTTGTATATTGTATACATGTAGCTGCTTTGACCAGTTCCCACTAATGTAGCTTAAATGGAAACTAACTTTTCAAACAATTTATGCTAATCTAATACTAAACCTGATATAGATTAACTTTATAATTTACTTCCTGTTAAACTTTAGTTGTTTTATCCATGCAAATTCTGTGTGAAGTTACTGCCACTAGGTGTCTCCATTCCTGTAATCTGTCCACCTCTTATTGTCAAGCAAAATTTGCCTGTAGTGACAGAGTAGAGAATACAGACTGCAGAAAGTGGGGGTGTATCTCTTCACTGCCTGCCCATAGAAGTCAATAGAGAGGAGAGGGAGAGCAGGGAGAGACACACACACACACACACACACACACACACACACACACACACACTGCCCATACAAGTCTATGGAGAGGGGAGGGAGGAGCAGAATCAGAGTGAGAGATTCAGACACAGACATGCTGCTGGTAAGAGTTATACCTCACCCCAGTGCTGGATTGTCGTGTTAGTGTGTGTTAGAAGACATGTTAGGCTGTGCCCACTAGCTCATGAAAACTGAGAAGTAGAGAGCGCCTGCAGAACATAAGTCATACAATGGCCAGAAATAGTGTTATTCCTCATGTACACACATGACCGTTTATTCAGAAAATTCAGGTACGCTTTAAGTCTGCTGTGTTTATAAATGTTATATGGGAAAGTTCTAGACATTTTCTAAGCCTTTTGTGGGTTTCTAGCAACGGGCCAAAGAAGTCATTCAGTGGAGAACATACATGGAGGAGCAGGAGAAAATCAAAGAGGATATGGAAGTGATTGAAGTCAAACAGAAGGAGCACAGAGAAGCTCACAGGAAGCACCTGGACACTTTTATTGGGATGACCTGGAAACAGAAAAATGCTGTATTGTATAGGGCTAAAAAAACTCTCATGGGCAAAAGACCATCGGAAAAGACAATACGGGATAAACCGATAGTCCCTATTATAATAAAAGGTCAGTGTTAAATTGTTTTGTCTTGTGAGCAGCAGTCTTCTTGTCACTGTTTTGTTTTTTTTTGTTTTTGTTTTTTTTTGCTCTGAAACTTAACACCAAACTCATATATTTATTCAGTTAAAGAATCTATACATTCCTCCAATAGAGTAGGTTCCCCCTCCTCCACCATTTGACAGAGGTTACATTGTGTAATTCATTAATGACCAGATGCCTTCTTGAATCTGAGTAGGGGAATGTAGGCCTCTTCTACAATCCTTTTAAAAAGGGCATACGGGTGGCACATCGGGAGGAGTGCCCTCTCAGTATCAGTCCTCCTCCAGCATTCTCTCGGCTATGATCACATCTGCCATTATTACTTGATGGAGCCATAATATGTTGCACTTTGATAAAGCTTAGCTGCATATGTTGGTCTTCGTAGTTGTCAAATATCTATGTGTTATATTACACCCTCTTAAAATATCTGTTATTTACAACCCTTGTTGATCAACCTATAACTTTTATTAACATTTAAATTAACATTGTTACTTAAAGGGAAGGTGTCATGAAATGTATTTATTTTTTTATCATATTTATTTTAGTATGATAATAAAATAAAATTTATTTATTTGTGTTCTACTTTTAACTTTTTTCTTACTTTTACTTCTCTATGGGGGCTGCCATTTTTTTTCTCATCTCTGTATGTGTCGATTAACGACACATACAGAGATGGAATACGGCACATACGTTCCCATAGAGAATGCGAACGGGAGCCGTTCCATTCTCTGCAGCGTACTCCATCTGTGTGGGAACGGCGCATGCACCGCTCCCACACAGACCAAAATGAAGCTCGTTCGCAGAGTGAAATCCGGCGCCATTTTCATGTGGACCGGAAGCCGCTGCCGGACAGTAAGATGACGACTTCCGGCCGAATGTTCAAGGAAGCAAAGGCGCAAGGAATAGGAGCGGAGGCGGCAGCGACGGCGGCAGGAGCAGGTAATTTATGTTTGTGGATGTGATGTGTGTATTATATTCGTGTTATACTGTCTGCTTAGCACTGTATCTAATCCTCCTACACTGTGCAGTCGCTCAGAAAATGGCAGCACACAGTGTAGGAGGTTTGAAGATTCAACCCCCTCCTTCTCCTGGCACTAGCCAGAATAAGGGAGAGGGGATTGTGTGAGGACACTAGAGAGAGTGTGCCTACCCCAAATTTTTCAGCATACATCAATGAGGTTGCTTTACCACATTGACCATGCTGCAATTTTGGGAACTGCTCCCTCTAGTGCCCAGCACATGGAAATGTTATAAATTAGAATCAATTTTATAATATTTCCTGACTTGTGAAAAAATTAAAACAATGTATAATCACTCAAATAATAATAGTTTAACTAAAAACAAAACAAAAAAAATTCTAATGACACATTCCCTTTAAGCTTCACCTGTACATTATAAACAAGTGTATCTGGAGGAGAACAAGGTAATCCACTTAGAGAACCCATCCTAGTCTGACTATCTTGACAGGGAAAGGAAAAACATGTTTAGAGGACTCCTTTAATGCCTAGTCGTTTAGACTGAGGTATATACCCTATACCTATTAATAGTGCAACTGCCTCATACATTATATGTAATAAAAAGAGAAAAAGTGGGTGGCAAAAAAGGAGGAAATATTACTTCCTTGCTCATGTTTTTCAGGTGATGTTGATGGATCAGTTGAAGCCATTCTCGGTGTGCTGGACACCTATGATTCAGATCACGAATGTGAACTGGATTTGGTCCATTTTGGAGTTGGTGACATCAGCGAGAGTGATGTTGCCCTTGCAGAAAGCTTTAACGGTAAGAACTGTTTTGCTCGCGCCACCCATTGTTTTACGCTTATTTTTTTTTGCTTTTTATGTTTATACTTGACGTCTTGGGAGGAGTAAGGGGCTAACTTGGCTGCAACAGGAAGCATGGATCCCAGGGACACTAAAAAATGAGTGTTATAATGAAAATTTGTTAATGCCCTGACGTCCTGGCAAGTCTGTGCTTATACTCAGCAGTCTGAAAAAGCAGAGCTGAAGTGTTAAAGATGGTGGAGAGGCCCTTCATCTATGATTAGAGTGAAGGAAGGTATTGCAGCAGTTTATAGATACTAACTAATGGAGCAAAGCTAGAAAAGCAGCCAAACAATAGACCTAATGTTAGGGCTGTTTACTATATGAGTGATAAGAATTTATTTTGATGGAATTATTTCTTCTTTGTTTTCAGCTTTCATATACGGATTCAATGTTAATGCTAACAAATCCATTCAGCAAATCGCTACCAAAAGTGATATCCCAATCAAACTTTACAAGGTCATCTACCACCTTTTTGATGATTTGAAAGAAGAACTCAGCAGAAGATTACCAGAGTTAACAGAAGAGATTGTAAAAGGTACGTGGAACAAGGATTTAGATGTGCTCCTTTCCTGAAAAAAGAGGGAAAAATACACCCCTCATCCCTATCGTCCATGGCAGAGGGCTACAATAAAGAATATGTCACTCTGGAGGGTCCTGCGCACTCATGCATTACACAGCACATTGATTTCAATAGCCGCAGTTTAACGTTTCGTGCAAGACTTCAGGGAAAAGGAAGACTCTCTTCCTTCAGTAATAACAACTGATCTTGGGGGTTTCTAGCAGCAGATTTTCCCTTGATCATTTTTGTCAGGATACCCTCTTAACGGATGGCCCTTTCGCACACACACACGCACACATGTGTCTTTATGGATCCTATGTATAGTACAAAAATGCAGATGAGATGAAAAAAACTGATCCTATAGTTTCTTATGGAAACAGCTTTATGTCTGGTTATGCAGACGTCTCCCTGAGCGAACCAGAAAAAACGTTGCTTGCTGCGTTTCTTTGTTCGTCAGGCATAACAACTACTTGCTGGACATAACTCCTATATGTGAACCCAGTCTTAGGCAAAAATGTTTCCCTCTGCTAGTTTGTAAAGTCATCCAATCCGTATCGTATGACAAAGAATCACATGCAATATCTAGGGCAAAGGAAAAACGGTGGTGTTATCCATGGCTGATTTCTTTTATTTTTTCTAACCTTTACCTATAAAATGACAGCTAGGATGTGACTGGCAGCTATGATTTTCTTACTGTTCTTATCTGTAGTGTTACATATTACGCATTGTAACGTGACCCCTGTTCTCCCATTCAGTGGATGTGGTTAAAGAGGCTCTGTCACCATATTTTGCAGCCCCTATCTGCTATTGCAGCAGATCGGCGCTGCAATGTAGATTACAGTAACGTTTTTATTTTTAAAAAAACTAGCATTTTTGGCCAAGTTATGACCATTTTTGTAGTTATGCAAATGAGGCTTGCAAAAGTCCAAGTGGGCGTGTTTAAAGTAAAAGTACAACTGGGCGTGTATTATGTGCGTACATCGGGGCGTTTTTAATACTTTCACTAGCTGGGCGTTCTGATGAGAAGTATCATCCACTTCTCTTCAGAACGCCCAGCTTCTGGCAGTGCAGACACAGCCGTGTTCTCGAGAGATCACGCTGTGACGTCACTCACAGGTCCTGCATCGTGTCAGATGAGCGAGGACACATCGGCACCAGAGGCTACAGTTGATTCTGCAGCAGCATCAGCGTTTGCAGGTAAGTAGCTACATCGACTTACCTGCTAACGCCGATGCTGCTGCAGAATCAACTGAAGCCTCTGGTGCCGGTGTCCTCGCTCGTCTGACACGATGCAGGACCTGTGAGTGACGTCACAGCGTGATCTCTCGAGAACACGCTGTGTCTGCACTGCCAGAAGCTGGGCGTTCTGAAGAGAAGTGGATGATACTTCTCATCAGAACGCCCAGCTAGTGAAAGTATTAAACACGCCCCGATGTACGCACATAATACACGCCCAGTTGGACTTTTACTTTAAACACGCCCAGTTGGACTTTTGCAAGCCTCATTTGCATAACTACAAAAATGGTCATAACTTGGCCAAAAATGCTCGTTTTTTAAAAATAAAAACGTTACTGTAATCTACATTGTAGCGCCTATCTGCTGCAATAGCAGATAGGGGTTGCAAAATCTGGTGACAGAGCCTCTTTAAATATTTGACAATACTACAGGTCTACCTGTACCTGTGCATTATCAACGATTTCATGCTAGAGAAAGGATAAACCGCATTGCTGATTACTGGAAGGACAGAGGTGCACTGTTTTTTAGCAAACCTCTCCAGTGGATTTTAATAAATATATATATATTACTTTTTCTTTTTTTTTACAACACAAATGACAGTAATTTGACACAGGTTTTTTATTTTATTTTTTTCAATTCTCTTTGAAGTTCTTTGTGTTGTCTATCTGCTGTAACCATCTAATGTTCTTTCTTAGAAGGCAATACGCTAATTTCCAAGGAGAGGAGAGATTGTGCTACACATTTCAGACCACATAAATACGCTTGATAGTCTTGCGTGGGAATCATTTTAACGGCAGCATGTATAGATTATATCATCTGTTCTCAAGAAGGCGAGTGTGTCAGGAAAATGAACAAACCCCTGGGTTTTTCCCATTAATGATAGAACGGACCTTTTGATGGACATCAAATAAAAGTATATAATAATTTGATAATTGTGAATTATTCTACATTTGCTTTTTCACCACGTTCAAAACCTTATTCAACATTAATAATTAGAAATATGATTGAGGATGTTAAACCTGAAGAATTAATGTTCAGTAGATTATAGTGGTGCCTCAGGTTACAATATTTTCAACGTACCATGATCTTTCCTGGGTCATCACAACCTGAAACCCCTATTCAACATACAATACTGCAGACAATAGCGGTCCATGCGATGGTCTTGAAGATCCACCCAATCGCTGTGGGCATTCCACTAGTTAAATGCCTGTGAATCAGAGCATCCCATTGGGCACTTTATTACTTATGTCCATGCACTGGTTTTTTTTCATAGGTATGATGGTTCTCGGCACCACCAGATGGTAACATTAAAACATTTCTTTTCCTTCCAGGTGAGGCTTCTGTCTTGGCTTTATTTGATGTCTCTGTAGGAAAGAAGACCGTTCAGGTGGCAGGTTGCAGAGTGCAGAAGGGCTTTCTAGATCGGAAGATGAAGTTTAAATTAGTCCGTCACAATAAAGTTCTATGGGAAGGTGAGTTCTAGTGTTTGTTTTTCATTACATCTACTTGTATATGACGACCTGTTCTGAAATTACATCTTCCTCCACAGGATCATTAACTTCTCTTAAGCACCACAAGAACGATGTGCCAACAGTAAAAACGGGGGTGGAGTGCGGCCTGAGTCTGGATCAAGATGTGGACATAAAAGTTGGAGATGACATAGTTTGCTTTGAGGAAAAGACAGTACCTCAAAAAATATCATGGGATCCTGGATTCTGACTTGGGTGTCATTTTATGTGTGTATCTTGTGAACCTTGTACAGTCCTTTTCTTCCAGGTTAGTTTTCCATACTCTGGGTCAGAAAAATTGTGGTAGTATAAGTGACAAAACCAGACACAAATGTCTTCACCATCTTTCAGAATGCAGCAATCCGTTAACTGCCGCAGGTCTGGCTGCTGCAATCCCCAGTGATCAGCGGTGATGAGAAAAGAAGCCAATCTGCAGCAGCTCTCTGCTTCGGCTGAAAGAAATGGGTCCCAACTCCTCCTCATTCTATGAATTCCATATTCCCTATTTGGACATATGGACAACCTTTTTAAGGAGGCTCTGTCACCACATTATAAGTGCCCTATCTTGTACATGATGTGATCGGCGCTGTAATGTAGATTACAGCAGTGTTTTTTTATTTAGAAAAACTATAATTTTTGACAGTTATGACCTATTTTAGATTTATGCTAATGAGTTTCTCAATGGACAACTGGGAGTGTTTTACTATATGACCAACTGGGCGTTGTACAGAGGAGTGTATGACGCTGACCAATCAGTGACCAATCAGCATCATACACTTCTCTCCATTCATTTACACTGCACATAGCGATATAGCTATATCGCTATCTGCAGCCTCTTACACACACTATAACGTTACTCAAGTGTCCTGACAGTGAATTTACATTACCTCCAGCCAGGACGTGATGTGTATTCAGAATCCTGACCACTTCTGTAGCGTTTGTGTGAGACCACAGCACAGCGAGATCTCGCTGTAAATTACAGTTTACAGCGTAATCTCGCGAGACTACGCCTGATGGGCTGTAAATCACAGAGAAGTGCCAGGATTCTGAATACACATGACGTCCTGGCTGGAGGTAATGTATATTCATTGTCAGGACACTGCAGTAATGTTATAGTGTGTTTATGTGGCTGCACATAGCGATATAGCTATATCGCTATGTGCGGTGTAAATGAATGGAGAGAAGTGCATGACGCTGACTGGTCACTGATTGGTCAGCTACATACACTCCTCTGTACAACGCCCACTTGGCCATATAGTAAAACACGCCCAGTTGCCCATTGAGAAACTCATTAGCATAAAGCTAATATAGGTCATAACGCCGTCAAAAATGATAGTTTTTCTAAATAAAAAACACTGTTGTAATCTACATTGCAGCGCCAATCACATCATGTACAAGATAGGGCACTTATAATCTGGTGACAGAGCCTCTTTAAAACATTAATGCATCCACCCTGCCACCTTCCTGTGTGTATTTTTTTTTTTTTGTGTCCTTGAGGATTCTCTTTAGTAACCAGTGATCCTAAAATAGCTCATGTCTCACATGAGAGAATTTACCTGCAATACTATATGGTATGTATGACGAAGACCTTATAAGTCATACCTGTCTGCCTTTTATGTCCACAGTGAAATCTTACCGTTCTCCCATTTCTTCAGTATTGCAGTTGGTTTGGATAAACATGAGACCCCTTTCTGGCATTACATTTGTGTATGAAATGGTAATATTTGCTCTCAATTTGCATCTTTTTGTTGAACTGCAAACGCATCACGGTTTTGTCTTTCAGATTTTTATATTTTTGTAAAAAAAAAAACACTTAAATTAAGATTTGAGTCTATTAAAATATTTCTAGCTCCTGTGTTTTTAAGTTATACTGCTTGTCTCTTCTTTATCAAAGTGATGTGGTAACAGTGGGTGGAATATGCGGCCATGAAAATGAAAGAGTTGTGCTTTTAACCATTTGCAGACCGGACCGCCCATAGACTATAAACGTCCGGACGGTCTGCACTTAACTCTGCAAGGACGTTCCAGAGCGTCCTGCAGAGTTAGCTGGTTTGCCGATCCCTGGTGGCATTTAGCTCTGTTTCTTTCACAGTATTTTGCATCAGTATTTGTAAGCCAAAACTAGGAGCGGATTCGTAACATGGAAGAGGTATAAATCTTTACATTATTCTTTTGTGTAGATTCCACTGCTGCTTTTGGCTTCCAAATAATGAAGCAAATACTGCCATGTGAATTAGGCCATACATGCTGCGGATTTTGGTTCGAAGAAGGGCTACTAAAGTGAAAAATCGAATGGGGACTTCCATGATCACATTCAGGCTTTATTTAGCTTGAAAAAAAAAAACACGGCTTAGGGTGTATTTACATCACATTGCCGCATGTCTAAAAATTGCACCCAAAAATAGAATTAATTCTTACTGGTAATTTCTTTCTGAATCCTCCCTGACAGCACTCATGTCCAGAATATAATCCTGTCATCTAGAATTCTTAGGTAAGGCTAATAGATAGGGACTGGATCTGGCCTATTCTTCTAGCAGAGGTGATGGCTACCAGGAAAGCAGTTTTCCAAGAAAGTCTTCTCAGGTCTAGTCGAGATAGTGGTTCAAATCGAGTTTTAGAAAGACCACTGAGGAAAATCTTCAGACCCCAAGCAGTCAAATTGTGAATCCTGGGAGACAGTCCTGGTCAAAAAAAAGAACTTGATGCAGATATCTGTGCTTTCAAGGTGCTTTGTCTAGGCCAGACTGTAGGAAATCTAAAATCTTTGCAATGTTAGGGTGAAAAGGAGCTGGTTGATTACTGTCACACCAATCTAAAAAAAAGTCTTCCCGACCTTCAGGTAGATGGCTCTAGTAACAGATTTTCTGCTGGCAGGGAGACTTTTTCATATCAGAACAGCCTCTGGCCTTCAAAATTCTCTTCAGAAGTCATGCTGCCAGACTGTTGATGGGAATTTGAATGATGAATAGGTCCCTGGTGGAGACGGACGTGAGACAATGGGAGATGCAGGGGACCCCTCAATTTTAGGTTATCAGGCCAAACCAACTGTTTTGGCTAATGAGGGGTCACTAGGATCAGTGTGACATATGCCAGTTGATAATCCCAACGATGAGCTAGAGCATCCATTCCTATAGAAGAATCCCTTGGATTGAGAGAATAAAAGATCAGTACTTTGTGGTTGGACTGGGAAGCAATTATGGTATTTGATTAATTTGTTCAAGGGTTGTAAAATTTACTATTGTTCTGTAGGAGCCATTTGGCTTCTTTACCAGAAATAGATTTGAGTAATGGCTCTGGAACAATAACTTGGAGATGGAGAATATCTTGAAGGTTTGCCTGAAGTTCCTCTTAAAGAACAGGACTGGGAATCCTCATGACAACAAGCCTGGAAGGGGGATAAGGAGAATTCCAGTTTGTACCCATGACTGATGGTATTTAGAATCCATTGGTTTGAGAATATCACTCCCAACTCTGCCCAGTAGCTCGAGATTTATAGACTGTGTTCCAGAAAATGGCAGCGGCATTCTCTCACACAGTAAGGCTGGGTTCACACTACCTATTTTCAGACGTAAACGAGGCGTATTATGCCTCGTTTTACGTCTGAAAATAGGGCTCCAATACGTCGGCAAACATCTGCCCATTCATTTGAATGGGTTTGCCGACGTATTGTGCAGACGACCTGTAATTTACGCGTCGTCGCTTGACAGCTGTCAAACGACGCGTAAATGGACTGCCTCGGCAAAGAAGTGCAGGGCACTTCTTTGCCACGTAATTTGAGCTGTTCTTCATTGAACTCAATGAAGCACAGCTCAAGATTTACGAGCGTCTCAGACGGCTCGCAAAATTCGAGGAGGAGCATTTACGTGTGAAACGAGGCAGCTGTTTTCTCTTGAAAACAGTCTGTCTTTTCACACGTAAATGACAGCTAGCGTGTGCACATACCCTAACCGGTAAATGCAACTCACAGCGATTCCATAGGACTGCCAGGTAAACTGGAAGCCCAGAACCACGTGAGCAACTTACCTCACAATGCTGCAATGTAAGTGCGCGCTCGTGTTCCAAAGACGGGAAATACCAGGGGGGACTGCACGCTCTGGCCACCTGATGGGGGAGAGGGTGGATGGAAACCAAAGCACATCTTTTCTGCATCCAACATTACCTGGAATGCTTGTGGAAGGGACAATAGATCTGACCAGCAGATGCAGTAACAGGAGAAAAGAGCACATTGATCAACTCCTACTGCCCGGTAAGAAAACCGGAAAAAAAAACAAAAACCTTTCAGCTGAACCTTCACCAGCCAGGTCTAACCTCTGTCATTCTGGGACAGGAAAACATTGTTATGGTGGGGGAAGTGGAGCCTTTTTAACCGTTTCCTCAATAATTAGACAATGTCAATCTCCTGTATGCGGTCACAGAGAAAGATTGGGAAAAATGGATGTGGTTTTTAGATGCACGGGACAAGCCACACCATGTAAATACACCCTTAAAAGGTGACATAGTTAGGGTATGTGCACACGCTAGCTGTCATTTACGTGTGAAAAGGCAGACTGTTTTCAGGAGAAAACAGCTGCCTCGTTTCACACGTAAATGCTCCTCGCATTTTGCGAGCCGTCTGAGACGCTCGTAAATCTTGAGCTGTGCTTCATTGAGTTCAATGAAGAACAGCTCAAATTACGTGGCAAAGAAGTGTCCTGCACTTCTTTGCCGAGGCAGTCCATTTACGCGTCGTCGTTTGACAGCTGTCAAAACGACGACGCGTAAATTACAGGTCGTCTGCACAATACGTCGGCAAACCCATTCAAATGAATGGGCAGATGTTTGCCGACATATTGGAGCCCTATTTTCAGACGTAAAACGAGGCATAATACGCCTCGTTTACGTCTGAAAATAGGTTGTGTGAACCCAGCCTAAGGCTTCATGCACACGCTGGTTGCGATTTTGCAGTCTGCAAAACCATGGATTAGTTTGTCCATTTGAACGCAAAAAAAAAACTTTCACTAGTTTAACCCCTTAAGGACGCAGCCTAGTTTTGGCCTTAAGGCTCAGAGCCCATTTTTCAAATCTGACATATTTCACTTTATGTGGTAATAACGTCGGAATGCTTAAACCTATCCAAGCGATTCTGAGATTGTTTTCTCGTGACACATTGGGCTTGATGTTCGTGGTAAAATTTGGTCGATATATTCAGTGTTTATTGGTGAAAAATTGCAAAATTTAGAGAAAATTTGGAAAAAATAGCATTTTTCAGAATTTTAATGCATCTGCTTGTAAAACAGACGGTTATACCACCCAAAATAGTTACTAGTTCACATTTCCCATATGTCTACTTTAGATTGGCATCGTTTTTTGAACATTCTTTTAATTTCTTGGACATTACAAGGCTTAGAACCTAAACAGCAATTTCTCATATTTTTAAGAAAATTTCAAAAGCCTTTTTTTAAGGTACTTCTTCAGTTCTCAAGAGGCTTTGAGGGGCCTATGTATTAGAAACCCTGATAAAACACCCCATTTTAAAAACTAGACCCCTCAAAGTATTCAAAACAGCATTTAGAACGTTTTTTAACCCTTCAGGCATTTCACAAGAATTAAAGCAAAGTGGAGGTGAAATTTGCAAATTTCATTTTTCTTGCTGAATTTCAATTTTATTCATTTTTTTTTCTGTAACACCGAAGCTTTTACCAGAGAAACACTACTAAATATGTATTGTCCAGATTCTGCAGTTTTTAGAAATGTCCCACATGTGGCTCTACTGCGCTCGTGGACTAAAACACAAGCCCTAGAAGCAAAGAAGCACCTAGTGCATTTTGAGTCCTCTTTTTTATTAGAATATATTTTAGGCAGCATGCCAGGTTTGAAGAGGTGTTGAGGTGCCAAAACAGTAGGAATCCCCGAATAGTGACCCCATTTGGGAAACTACACCCCTCAAGGAATTCATTTCTGGTTGTTGTTACCATTTTGACTGCACAGTTTTTTCACAGCACCTATTTGAATTGGGCTGTGAAATTAAAAAAATTTAATTTTTTCCAATAAGATGTCATTTGTGATCAAAATTTATTATTTTCACAGGGAACAAAATACCCCATTTTGTTGCCCAATTTGTCCTTAGTGCGGTAATACCCCATTTGTGGTGATAAACTGCCGTTTGGTCCCATGGGAGGGCTCAGAATGAAAGGAGCGCTATGTGTTCTTTGGAGTGCAGATTTTGCTGGTTTGGTTTTCGGGTGCCATGTTGCATTTGCAGAGCCCCAGAGGTATCAAAGCAATGGAAACCCACAGAAGTGACCCCATTTTGGAAACTACACCCCTCAAGGAATTCATTTATGGTTGTTGTTACCATTTTGACCGCACAGTTTTTTCACAGCACCTATTTGAATTGGGCTGTGAAATGAAAAAAAATACATTTTTTCCAATAAGATGTCATTTGTGATCAAAATTTATTATTTTCACAGGGAACAAAATACCCCATTTTGTTGCCCAATTTCTCCTGAGTGCAGCAATACCCCATTTGTGGCGATAAACTGCAGTTTGGGCCCATGGGAGGCCTCAGAAGGGAAGTAGCGCTGTGTGTTCTTTGGAGTGCAGATTTTGCTGGATTGGTTTTCGGGTGCCATCTCGCATTTGCAGAGCCCCAGAGGTATCAAAGCAATGGAAACCCACCAGAACTGACCCCATTTTGGAAACTACACCCCTCAAGGAATTCATTTATGGGTGTTGTGACCATTTAGACCCCATAGTTTCTTCACAGAACTTATTTGAATTGGGCTGGGAATTTAAAAAAATTATATTTTTTCCAATAATATGTCGTTTTAGCTCAAAAATTCTTATTTTCACAAGAAATAAAATACCCCATTTTGTTGCGCAATTTGTCCTGAGTGCATCAATACCCCATTTGTGGTGATAAACTGCCGTTTGGGCCCATGGGAGGGCTCAGAACGAAAGGACCACCATTTGGCCACCTGGGGATTTTCTCGTGCAAAGTCATGTGTGCAGAAGCCCCAGTACAGTTGAAACCCGCAAGAAGTGACCCCGTTGTAAAAACTACACCCTTAAGGCATTCATCTAGAGGTGTAGTGAGCATTTTGACCGGAGAGATACACCCCATAAACTGTAATGTGGGTTCTCCCGGGTATGGCAATACCCTCAATGTGGCTGTTATCAGCTGCTTGGGCACACAGCAGGGCTCAGAAGGGAAAGATAAGGGGGGGATAAGCTGTGCGGAGTACATCAGGGTAAGTAGAATTGGGGTAAATTATAAAACAAGGGATGTATGATAAATTTTAAAACACTCTTTCATACAGAGCTCTGTTTTTTCGGGACACGTGTCACATTGATATATTGTGTCCTCTCTTATCCCCCTCTTATAGCAGACTTTGCACCTCTTTTGACTTTTTCCCTTCTTGCCAGTTTGGGGAACTTCTCCTGGAAAGTGTTGCCCTGGTACGATGCGTGTGGCCTCGCTTCCAGAAGTACTGGGTGCCCCCCCGTTCCTGGTCCCTAAAGATTAGGTTCTTGATAATCACCTCTTGAAATTCCAGTAAAGTTCCCCTCTGGCCTGTACATCGACGTAGCATGTACGCATTGTACAATGCCATCTGTATGATGTGCCTGGCCAGCTTCTTATACCACACCGCATGGCGCTGTAGGGCTTCAGGACTTGATCTGACAAGTCCACCCCTCCCATGTACCTATTGTAGTCCAGGATGCAGTCTGGTTTAGGGGTCTCTGTACTGGTACCTCGTACAGGTACATGGGTACTGGTGTGATATCTCTCTTGTCCTTGACACACAATATGTTGCTGCTAGAATGTGCCCTGCAGAGTCTTAGGGAGGCCTCTCAGATTTCTTCTAGCAGTGCCGCATGCCACAGGACTGGAAGCGAGGCAGTTGAAGAGTGGGACGCCGGTATAAAAATTATCCAGGTAGAGGTGGTGACCCTGGTCCAGCAGTGGGTGCACCAAATTCCACACAATTTTTGCATTAACTCACAATTCTGGGGGCTGAGCACTGGTGTCCTTCCCTTCATATATCCTAAACCTGTATGTATACCCTGATGCACTCTCGCACAGCTTATACATCTTCACGCCATACCTTGCCTTCTTACCCGGCAGGTACTCGCGGAATTGAACCCTCCCTTTAAAATCCACCAAGGACTCATCAATAGAAATACACTTCTCGGGGGTGTATGCTTGGGAAAACCAGGCACTGAAACGGTCTAATAGGGGTCTCCATTTATACAAACGGTCAAAACTGGGGTCATCTCGGGGTGCGCACGGCTCATTATCAGTATAATGTAAGAAGCGAAGTATTGCCTCATTTATTAATTTTTTTAGGTTCCAGTTCAGTTCTGAAGTTGATTTGAGGGGCCCATATATTAGAAACCCCTATCAAACACCCCATTTTAGAAACTAGACCCCTCAAAGTATTCACAACAGCATTTAGAAAGTTTATGAACCCTTTAGGTGTTTCACAGGAATTTAGATCAAAGTAGAGGTGAAATTAAAAAAAATTTTTTGTCAGAAAATCCTCTTTATACCATTTTTTTTATAACACAAAAGGTTTTACCAGAGAAACGCAACTTAATACTTATTGCCCAGATTCTGCAGTTTTGAGAAATATCTCACATGTGGTCCTAGTGCGGTAATGGACTGAAGCACCGGCCTCAGACGCAAAGGAGCACCTAGTGGATTTTGAGGCCTCTTTTTTTATTAGGCACCATGTCCGGTTTGAAGAGGTCTTGTGGTGCCAAAACAGTGGGAAAACCCCCAAAAGTGACCCCATTTTGAAAACTAGACCCCTTGAGGAATCCATTGTAGTTTTCTTGGGGTGCATGCGACTTTTTGATCAGTTTTTATTCTATTTTTAGGTGGCGTGGTGACTAAAAAACAGCAATTCTACTATTGTTTTTTTTAATCTATTTTTTTTACAGCGTTCACCGTGCGCTATAAATGACACATTCACTTTATTCTGCGTGGCGATACGATTACGTCGATACCAGATGTTTATAGTTTTTTTTTTATGTCTTATGGCGTTTGCACAATAAAATAAGTTTTGTAAACAATCATTCACTTTTTGTGTTACCTTATTCTAAGAGCCAGAACGTTTTTATTTTTCCATCAATAAAGCCGTGCGAGGACTTATTTTTTGCGTAACGAACTGTAGTTTCGATCAGGACCATTTTTCGGTACATGCGACTTTTTGATCTCTTTTTATTCAATTTTTTGGGAGGTGAAGTGACCAAACAATTGTGATTCTGGTACGGTTTATTATTTTCTTTTACGGCGTTCACCGCGCGGGATAAATAACTAAATAATTTTGTAGTTCAGGCCGTTACGGCCGCGGCGATACCAATTATGTATAGTTTATTTGTTTGTTTATATATTTTTATTAATAATAAAAGGACTGATAAGGGAAAAGGGGGGATTTTTACTTTTAAAACTTTTATTTTCTTATTTTTACACATCTTTTTTTAACTTTATTACTTTGTCCCACTAGGGGACTTGAGGGCAGGAGGCCCTGATCGCAATTCTAATACACTGCACTACATGCGTAGTGCAGTGTATTAGAACTGTCAGCTACTCACTGACAGCAAGCATAGTGGGTCCTGACTTCGTCAGGACCCACTAGGCTTCCGTCGATGGCAGAGCCGGACGCCATTGTTTGGTGTCCGGTTGCCATAGCCACCATCGCCAGCCGCTATCGCGTAGCAGGCTGGCAATTGTAGCTTAACCCCTAAAAAGCCGTGATCACTATTGAACACTGCTTTTAAGGGGTTAATCAGCGGGGACACAGCGATCAGTCCCCGCTGTAGGAGCCGTGACAGCTGCTGAACAAGACAGCAGCTGTCACAGCTCCTGCATGTGTCGGGAGGACGGCCGAAATGGCCGTTATCCCCGCGACGTAATAATCCGTTGCTGAGCGCTAACGATACAGTTAGCGCGACAGATTATTACGTCGCTGAGCGCGAAGGGGTTAATGAAGCCGCAGATCCGGACTATAAAATGACTTGTCCCGAGATCGTAATCCGGATTTGCAGCCCCAGCACGGATCTGTGAAAACCAGTTGTGTGCAGGGAGCCGTAGAAATGAATGGTTCCATAATGTAAAAAAAAGATAGATTTCAGACACAAACGCAATAGTGTGCACAAGGTATATATATATATATATATATATATATATATATATATATATATATATATATATATATATAGTCAGCACAGAGATTTGTTCCTACCTAGAGCAAACTAGAAGGGGATCTTTACTGTAAGAGCAGTGAGATTATCTAACGGCCAGAGGAAGGTGTGATGGTGAATTCACGGACAGATTTTAAAAAGCAGCATGAGGTTTTTTGAAACATGCTAGACTACATGTACTAGATATAGCTCATTGACCCATGAAGAGTAATATTGTATTTTGTACACTATCACTTAAGATGTAAAACACAAATATTAAGTGTTGGGGCAGATTTCTATCAGTAGGAACAGATCATTTGCATCATTGACTATAAAATCATTTAGTAATAATTCTATATCGGACCAGAATAAGAGGTGTAGCACAGCACTGATAACTCATTCACTCATTTCCAGGACGGCTAACAGTGCCAATCTCACCCATGGATTATGTACGGTATTGCATCTCCACCCCCTTCACTAAAACTAGAAAGCGATCTTACAGGGCACGATTTCTCCAGAATAAAATTGTAATGAGCAATTTTGCAGATTTCTCTATAGAAAATGTTCAGACAGATATAAAGTGAAATACAAAAGGGGAAGATTTGTGAAGACTGGCATTTTATACCCCAGTCTCAAATAGTGTGCTGGAGTAAGATTTGCCTTGAGTCGCACACAAATTCGGTGCATCTCTCTAGCCATCCATGCGCCTGAAAGGGAAATCTATGCCAGTTAGAAGCTGGCATAGTTTACCGCTGTTATAATACATCTTTTGGGCTGCGACAGACCACACCCTCTCTGGAAAAGCGGCAGAGGCAGCATAAAAAAAAAAAAAAGTTGCAAGCGTTGCAAAATTTAAAGAGACTGTCACCAGATTATAAATGCCCTATCTACTACATAATCTGATCT
This sequence comes from Rhinoderma darwinii, assembly GCF_050947455.1. NCBI lineage: Eukaryota > Metazoa > Chordata > Amphibia > Anura > Rhinodermatidae > Rhinoderma > Rhinoderma darwinii. The sequence continues at coordinate 360,400,726 of NC_134690.1, read as the reverse complement.
TCGCTGTAATGTAGATGATCGTTTTTCAAAATAAAAACCACTTATTTTTGAGCAAGTTATGAACAATTTTAGATTTATGCGAATTCGTTTCTTAATGACTAACTGGGCGTGTTTTTACTTTTTACCAACTGGGCGTTGTACAGGAGTCTATGACGCTGACCAATCAGTGACCAATCAGTGTCCTACACTTCTCATTGTTGCAGCCCAGCTTCTTTCACTGCACAATCTCACTGTAACAATCACACTGTAACAATCACACTGTAACAATAAGTGTATGATACCGATTGGTCAGCGTCATACACTCCTCTGTACAACGCCCAGTTGGTCATTAAGAAACGAATTAGTATAAATCTAAAATTGCTCAAAAATAATCGTTTTCAAAATAAAAACCACTGTTATTATCTACATTACAGCGCTGATCACATTATGTAGGAGACAGGGCACTTATAATCTGGTGACAGCCTCTTAAGACGTTGCTGTAAATGTCAGCTTGCAATCTGCTAAATGTTATTTCTTTTTGGCAAAGTGACAAATGGGGTTTGTAATTGTATATAGCGGATTGTGTGTGGGATTAAGACACATTATTTTTTGTGAACTTCAACAAATCCGATACAAGAGAAGCAATGCTGTAATATTACAAGATACACAAAAGTGAAGTATTTGTGGAGTTTTTATTAACACATGTACACTTATTTGTCCTCAGGCTTGTTGAAGCAGTATGTCAGACAGCACTTTCCACAGTAATGCCTGTCAAAGTGACTGGCCATGAAGACTCCAGCACCACACTCATCTGATGGGCATTCACGCCTCAGGCGGTGGATTTTTCCATTCTCATCAACCTAAAAAACAGATTAGAGGTTTATGTGAGACACTCATTTAATAAGCTACCCAAATACAACATCTAGTAGAGAAGGGAGGCCTTCACAGAATTTGGGCACTGCAAGAATTAAACCAACATTTCATGCTTCGTTAAAAACCCTAACGGATGTAATACTGCTAGCCTGTCAAGCATGTGTTGCTTCTACTTGGTGACAGGCAGTATTTATCAGCAGTGTATCTAGGGTACAAATAGACTAGTCCTTCTCAATGAATTAGAATATCAAAAAGTTAATTTCAGTAATTCAATTCAAAAAGTGAAACTCATATTATATAGATTCATTACACAGAGTGATCTATTTCCAGCATTTTTTTTCTTTTACTTTTGAGTATAGCTAACAGTTAATGAAAACACAAAATTTAGTGTCTCCGAAAATTTGAATATTGGGTAAAAGTTAAAGATTATCGTCTCGTGTCACTAATCCACGAATCAAAACAAAAACACCTGCAAAGGTTTCCTAAGCCTTTACAAGGACTGGTCTGTTGCTCAGTGGTCCAAAGTCCTGTTTTCAGATGGAAATCAAGGTCCCAGAGTCTGGAGGAAGAGTGGAGAGGCGTCAATCCAAGTTGCTTGCGGTCCAGTGTGAAGTTTCCACAGTCCGTGATGGTTTGGGGAGCCATGTTAACTGCTGGCGTTGGTCCACTGTGTTATATCAAGGCCAGAGTCAGCGCAGCCGTCTACCAGGAAATTTTCCAGCACTTCATGCCTCCCTCTGCTGACAAGCTTTATGGAGATGCTGTTTTTATTTTCTAACAGGACTTGGCAACTGCCCACACTGCCAAAAGTACCAATACCTGGTGTAATAACCACAGTATCACTGTGCTTGATTGGCCAGCACTTGCCTGACCTAAACCCCAGAGAATCTATGGGGTATTGTCAAGGGGAAGATGACACCAGACCCAACAACGCAGACGAGCTGAAGGCCACTATCAAAGCAACCTGGGCTTCCATAACACCTCAGCAGTGTCACAGGCTGGTCGGCTCCGTGCCACGCCGCATTGATGCAGTAATTCATGCAAAAGGAGCCCCGACCAAGTATTGAGGGCATATACTGTACATACTTTTCAGTAAAATAGTATAATTTTTGAAATTGGGCTTATTTAATATTCTAATTTTCTGAGACACTAAATTTTGGGTTTTCATTTAACTGTTGGCAATAATCATCAACATTAAAAGAAAAAATGCTGGAAATAGATCACTCTGTGTGTAATGAATCTATATAATAAATGAGTTTCACTTTTTGAATTTAATTACTGAAATAAATTAACTTTGATGATTATATTCAATTCAGAGAAGAACTAGTACTCTGCTTGCTTTTTCATTAAAAAGGTTCTCCAGGATTAGAACATTGAGTACCTACCCTTAGAATAGGCCATGAATGTTTGATTGGTGGGGTTGTGACCTCCACCAATCACAATGAAGTGGCCGTGGCACTCATGCAACTGCTCCGCCATGTTCCCTTCATTGCTTCCATAGTCACAGCAGCTCATCCATGCAAACTGTTGTGCCTTGTACTGGATTCCAGTGAGTAAGATAACGACGGTGACTAGCCCAACTGCGCATTTTATCATTGAGGGATCCAGAGGTCAGGCTCTCCCTGATCATACATTGGATAGATCAATGTTAAGGGGGGGGTTGGAGATTTACTTTGTCTGCACAGTAGCAGGTTAAACACCATGAAATATCTGGCTCTGGTAGACTCAGCACAGCCATCAATGCTTAAGATGGGAATACCCATTTAAGGGTATGAAACAAAAATGCCATGTTTTGTTTTTCGCTGTAAAAAAACTACACAGCCAGATATTAGCCTGAAGTCGATGGGAAAATATAAAAACGCATTATAAACAGGCTGGTGTTTGTTTTTTGTTTTTTTAAGTGGCACTTTTTCGAAACCACAGCATTTCTTGTAGACCTCCATAGGTTTTCTTTAACTCTTCAAATAAACAAACGTCAGTTAATGTGTGCTAAGTTTTCAGAATGTATGCGCTGCAAAAACACCTAAAAAAAATGCTGGTAATAAAACACATTCAGCAAAAAATGCTACAAAAAAAAACCATGTACTAATAAAAAAAAACAAAAACGTTTGTCTATGCATTTTTTGGCCAAAATAACCTGGCACAATGTGTGAAGGAAGCCTAATGCTTCAGTTCCAATTATCGATTTGTGTGCTACAATTCAACATTTTAAGCAACTATGAAGACCAACATTTAGGGTGATTTTGCACGCCATTTTACATGCATATTTTAATTTTTTTTTAAAAGCCACAACTGCAGACTATCTTTCCTATACACTTCTCCCTTTACAACCCAAAACGGTCATTGGCTTTGAAGAACTGCAGCAAAACAGCACGTGTGAAAGCCCCCCCCCCCTACTGCTACAGTAGACAGGAACTGAGGGCGAGCAGGGCTGACTAGTGTCCTGAGCGATTACGGCCTCTAATCTTACCTTGTAGTACTTGAGCACAGCAAGCTTGACCTTCTTTCTCTTATGCTTGTTCTTCTTGGGAGTGGTGTAAGACTTCTTCTTTCTCTTCTTAGCACCACCACGGAGCCTCAGCACCAAGTGGAGGGTGGACTCCTTAAAATAAAAAAGTACAAAAAAAAAAACAAAAACATAAAAGTTACCATAATCTGCATTAAAATAACATCATAAAACAGGCCATCATTAAAAGCCAGCAAATTAGTCATACCTAAAGGCTATGTACACCTTTGAAAGATTATTTTTTTTCATAAAAGGGTCAGTGTGTTTGGTGCAACTTAATAATTTGTTTTTATTAAAAAATAAAAAAAAAATTTTTACTTCGAGATACAGCTGCTCTGCATAAAGCAGCTGTATTGTGTGCCAAGACCTGAATCTTGTACCTGCCAGGTCTGCGGGACTGACTGGTTCAGTGTCAGTGGGACCTGCGTGTCTGACACGCAGGAACCACCTTATATCCATCACATCCAAGTTCATAACTTAGATGTGATCGATGACAGGTGAAACCTGCATGCCAAGACACGCAGTACCCGCTGACAATGAACCAGTCAGTCCCGCAAACCTGACGGGTGCAGGATTCAGGTCTCTGCGCACGATACCGCTGCTCAGTACAGAGCAGCTGTATCAAAAAGTAAAATGTAATAAAAATGAATTATAAAGTAGCAAACACCTTTTTATTGAAAAAAAAAAAGCTTTGGAAAGTGTACATGGCCTTTGAGGGCACGATTACATGTGCAGCCAAGCCGTGGTAACTGCAAGTGGATCACCACATTGCTGTGCTGTATTGGTATTTGATGTGGTTTCAAGTGGCAAGAAAAGTTGCAGCACAGAAGTCAGCGGTTATTCGCGACTCGGCCGCACAATTAATAGCACCCCAAGTGTGCAGAACCCATTTACTCATCTGAAACAAACATTTATATGCACACGACCTGAGTGGTACATGTGTACAAGTCTCTCCCTTCACTAGACAATCTTTCAGACTAGCAAAGTTTACAACTTGCACGATGATTAATGGCACGAGTGCCCAGCAGTACGATATTAAACTTAACCCAAAAGAAACCATAGTTAGTACGGCTGAAAAAAGACACATGTCCATCAAGTTCAATCAAGGGACGGGAAAAGGGAAGGAAAAATTTCTACACATAGGAGCTTATACTTTTTTGTTCTAGGAAATTATCTAACCCTTTTTTAAAGCCATCTACTGTCCCTGCTGTGACGGCTCCTGCGGTAGGCTATTCCATAGATTCACAGTTCTCACTGTAAAGAAGGCTTGTCGCCTCTGCAGGTTGAACCTTTTTTTCTCCAGACGGAGGGAGTGCCCCCTTGTTTTTTGAGGGGGTTTTACAAGGAACAGGATTTCACCATATTTTTTGTATGTGCCATTAATATATTTCTATAAGTTAATCATGTCCTCCCTTAGTCGTCTTTTTTCAAGGCTAAATAGGTTTAATTCTTTCAATCTTTCCTCATAACTTAAATTCTCCATGCCCCTAATTAGCTTTGTTGCTCTTCTTTGTATTTTTTCCAACTCCAGGGCAGCCTTTCTATGAACTGGAGCCCAGAACTGAACATTCTAGATGAGGCCTCACTAATGCTTTGTAAAGTGGCAATATTACATCCCTGTCCCGCGAGTCCATGCCTCTTTTAATACACGACAATATCCTGCTGGCCTTTGAAGCAGCTGATTGACACTGCATGCTGTTATTGAGTTTATGATTTACAAGAACACCCAGATCCTTCTCAACAAGTGAATCCGCCAGTGTAGCTCCCCCTAGGACATATGATGCATGCAGGTTGTTGGTACCCAGATGAATATCTAAGAAACCTCCCCAAAAGTTGCAAGTGTCCTTTATGTGTAGAAAGTTGTAAACTTAAACAAGCTTTTGGTTCTGTGGGGCTTTATCAAAGAGAAATGGATAGACCCACCTTCTGGATGTTGTAATCCGAGAGAGTACGGCCGTCTTCCAACTGCTTGCCGGCAAAGATCAACCTCTGCTGATCAGGAGGAATACCTAGAGAAACAAGTCAGTCATCAAGCACATAAACCTAAAGTTCGGAGTCTGACACACCAAAATAATTGAAAACAAAGATTTCTTTATTAAATACATCTTAAAAACAACATAAATAAAACAGATGATTTCCACAGTATAAAAAAGGACGGCATCTGTAACCCCAACACTACCCCCAGACGAAGGCTTCCGGGCCGAAACGCGCGTCGGGGTTGACGCCAGCGACGGTGACCTGTTCTAATGGGTATGAACTTGGTTTTCAGCTATGTACTTTGTTCAGCAAATGATCTTCATTAGATTAAACCTATTTTTCATTAACTGAGCCATGTATTTGGTTCATGTATAGTACTAATACTGATTTTTCTAATTGCCTTTAATCAGGGGTATGTACACTGGTGTACACTCATTAACTTATATTTACTCCAATCATACTTTAAATGTGAATAAATATATAAATAATTTGTCTTGTTGCTGACTAGTTTGTTCTACTGAGGTATGTATCAGTATATGTACATTATATAAATTGTAATATACCGTTGATATAATCCTATATTTGAACAGTGTCGCCTATTACCCATATATTTGGATATACTATATACAATTTATCTGGTTGTCTTTTTATACTGTGGAAATCATCTGTTTTATTTATGTTGTTTTTAAGATGTATTTAACCCCTTAGTGACCAGCCCATTTTAGGCCCTAATGACCAAGCTATTTTATTCGTTTTTCTAGTCGCATTCAAAGAGCTATAACGTTTTTATTTTTTCGTCTACATAGCTGTATGAGGACTTGTTTTTTGCGGGATTAGTTGTACTTTTTAATGGCACCATTTTTGGGTACATATAATTTTTATATTAACTTTTATTAACCTTTTTGAGGGGGATTATAAAAAAAAACTGAAATTCCACCATTGTTCTATGCGTTTTTAAATTGACGCCGTTCACTATGCGACGTAAATAACATGTTACCTTTATTCTATGGGTCGGTACGATTACGGCGATACCACATATGTAGAGGTTTTTTTATGTTTTACGACTTTTGCACAATAAAAACACTTTTGAACTAAAATTATTTGTTTTTGCATCGTCACTTTCCAAGAGCCGTAATTTTTTTATTTTTCCATCAATGTAGTGATTTTTTGGGCTTATTTTCTGTGGGACAAGACGTAGTTTTGAATGGTACTGTTTTGGGGTGCATGGGACTTATTGATTCATTTTTATTATGACTTTTTTGGGGGGCAATGGAAAAAAATTGCAATTTCGCCACGGTTTTTTGCGGTTTTTTTTACGGTGTTCACTTTGCGGTTTAAATTACATATTAACTTTATTAATGGAGTCATTATGGTCGCGGCGATACCACATATGTGTACTTTTTTTTTTTTTTTACACTTTTACTAAATAAAACCACTTTTTATGGAAAAAAATGGATTTTTTTACTGTACTTTTTATTAATAATCTTTATTTCACTTTGATTACTTATTTTATTAGTCCCACTAGGGGACTTTACTGTGCGATATTCCGATCGCTGCTATAATGCTTTGGTATACTTCGTATACCAGAGCATTATTGCCTGTCAGTGTAAATCTGACAGGCAATCTGTTAGGACGTGCCTCCGGCGCGTCCTAACAGGAATATGTCCAGGGCAGACCTGGGGGCTTTTATCAAGCCCCCGGCTGCCATGACACCCCATCGGAGACCCGCGATTGCATTTGCGGGCCGCCGATGGGTGACAGAGGGAGCGCACTCCCTCTGTAAACAAAGTTAAATGCCGCGGTCGCTATTGACGGCGGCATTTAACGGGTTAAACGGCCACGATCGAAGTAAACTTCGATCGCGGGCGTTGGAGCAGGAGCTCAGCTGTCATCAGACAGCAGAGCCCCGGCTCCTGCCTGCACGGGAGACCCGTGCAGGACTTAGACTAGGCTGACGTGAAAAGGCGTCAGCCTAGCCTAAAGCCCATTAGTGCCCGACGTAAAAAGGCGTATTAGTGATCACTAAGGGGTTAATAAAGAAATCTTTGTTTTAAATTATTTTGGTGTGTCAAGACTCCGAACTTTAGGTTTTTGCTATTATTCAGCGTGTTCACCGTTATTACCATGCTTCATTCCCCATAAGCTATTACGCAATAAGTCAGATTGTTGACTGCAATAAATGTATCTAGGGAACATTTTTCGTGGTGTTCTTCATGTAGGTATACTATCAAGCACATAAAGCCAACCCCTTGGAGAAATTGAAGGTAGCCCATTTCGTAGCTTAAGGGTATGTTCACACGGCCTATTTACGGACGTAATTCGGGCGTTTTTGCCCCGAATTACGTCCGAAAATAGCGCCTCAATAGCGCTGACAAACAACTGCCCATTGAAAGCAATGGGCAGAGGTTTGTCTGTTCACACGAGGCGTAATTTACGCGCCGCTGTCAAATGACGGCGCGTAAATAGACGCCCGCGTCAAAGAAGTGACCTGTCACTTCTTTGGCCGTAATTGGAGCAGTTATTTTGTCAAACCATAAGAAAAGGGGCCGCCACTTTCAACAGATAAACAGCACAACTTAAAGGGGGAATCAGCACTTTTAATAGTAATATGCAGGGCCACAGAAGCCACCAAGAACCAAGGGTGTATTTACAATTTTTGTTGTGATCTTCATAATTGTGACAAAGCTGTGTCATTCTTCTTAAAAAGCTTAGCCAAGAGTCAACAAAAATGACTTGATTTTGCTGAACACGTGCCACTGACATTTTGCCTTAGGCCCCATGCACAAGGCTGTGCCCATAATCACAGCCCACGATTGCGGGCACAGCCGGTGACGGCCGTCCACAATATCGGGCCGTGCTCCCACCTAATCTAATAGGCGCTTTAATGTAGGTACGTTTTATTTTGTAAAATCGTTCATTTTCTACCAAGTTATGATCATTTTTAGTTTTATGCCAATTGTCCTTAATGCCCAACTGGGTGTTTTTTACTTTTCACCAAGTGGGCGTTGTAAAGAGAAGTGTATGACGCTGACCAATCAATGACATACACTTCTCTTCATTCATGCCCAGCTTGTTTCACTGCACAGCGTGATCTCACGAGATCACGCTGTGATGGGACTTCCTCCCACAGCTCCTTCACCGGAGTGATGGAAGAGTCAGACATCGCCTCCAGCTGTGACAAATGCCAATATAGTAGCAGACATCCCCCATGGATACCCATTGCAAAATATCTGTAGTACTCACCTTCCTTATCCTGAATCTTTGCTTTCACATTTTCGATAGTATCAGAGGGTTCAACCTAAACAAGGTAGAAAGAAACGGTTGAAACTATCCAAAACTACATATAAAAAATAAATAAATAAAAAACACACGACATCACACACATACATACGGGGGGGGAGGGGTCCTCTAATATAACAAAGCCACTCATGAGATTGGCTGTAAATAAGCAAACATAACTGCCCTGCTGTCATATACCAGAGAAATTATACTGGCGGATAACGTGCCCCCTAGTAATGCTGGATTCAAACGAGCGTGTTCAGTCCGAGATAAACGGACCGTATGTTGGCAGTATTTCCTGGAACGAACACACATTAGAGAGCCGGGCTCCTAATGTCATACTTATATATGACGCTAGGAGTCCCTGCCTCACTGCAGCAAAACTGTTCTATACTGAAAACATAATGACTCCTAGCATCATAGATAACTATGAAGCTAGGAGCCCGGCTTCCTGAAGTATGTTCGGTCCGGGAAACACTGCCGACGTATGGTCCGTATATGACACAGAGCGCGCTCGTGTGAATCCGCCCTTACGCCTGCAATATAACTCCACTGTCTATATCTAATTGGGGCTATTCCCACGGTGCAGTCAAGTCACGGTTTATTGTTGCGATTACCGCAAAAACTCCACAACTTTGCCATAATAGCAGTAATAAAACATGGTAAGGAGCAGCGGCACACATGATCGACTGTCAGGTCACACAAATCTCCACCGCAGATTAAAGGGGTTGTCCAGCTTCAGACCTATCCCCCGGATAGGTCAACAGTATGTCATTGGTGCGGGTCCGACACCCCAACCCCGCACCGATATGCCACTCTGGTGACCTGCGGGCACCGAATGTTGTGGCCCATAATGCTATGTACGGAACCCTTAAGCAGTTGGCTCCGTAGATAGCACAGCAGCCATGCATCAGAACCGCAGGTCTGTTCCTATTCACTTGTATAGAAGAGCTGCAGCTCGGCTTCTATTCCGTGGCCAGAGCCAACTGCTTCCGGCTCGTACGTCCGGTGCACGGAGGCACCGGACCAGCTGATCTGTGCAGGGCCCAGGTGTCGGACCCCTGCAGATCATGTACTGATGACCTATCCGGTGGATAGGTCATCAGTTATCAGAAGATGGAAACCCCCTTTAAAGAGGAAATTGGCTTCTCTATTGAAAGATCCACTATGAAATTGTGGAAAGACTGTAGAAAGGACGCACCAAGTAACTCCAGAGATCCTCCATCATGGACAGAAGGAAATGGATTTAATGCCTCAATTATGAAGTTTATAACTGGCAGCATAATAACTGTCCCTGGGATTAGAAAGCCCTCCAGCTTAGGAGTCTACTCAATACAAGACGCTCCACTTCTGAAAATAAAATAGATCCAAGGTTCCCTTCTGTATTCCTTTGGAAACTTCTTTCTTCCCTTTGCCAGTGATCAAATCCCATTAGAGCAAAACCAAAAAGGGAGGAGTCCTCAGATAGGGAATACGCAGGAGCCATAAAGGGGAGCTCCATCATCATAGCGGCTTGAATAGAGGAGATTGCCATAAATGATGGCACACTGGGCTGCAGTACTGATTCCCTGTAGACTCCATGCAGACCGCTCTGTGTTAAGGCAGGGAGACATCTTCATGGCAGCCGGGTCTTGCAGGGAGAAGAAATATTTCCTACAGGCCATCATATCAGAGACTGCTCAGGCAGCTGAAGGGATGGATTGGCCATTGCAATTACATTAAGGGCTTGTTCACACACACAACGGAATTGTTGCAGAAAATTTCTGCAGCAATTCCGTTGAAAGTCAGAGACTTTCCGCTGCAGCAGAAACAACATTTCCTGCGGTTTTCACAGCAGAAACCAGTCCATAAATTGCTGCGTTTTTCACAGTGTTAGGCCCCATGCACACGAACATAAAAACGCCGGTAATTACGGCACGGTTTTAGGGGCCCATGGACTTCTATTGGCCACGGGTACCTCCCCGCATGCTTACAGGAAGGTGTCCGTGCCGTTGAAAAATATAGAACATGTCCTATTTCAGGCCGTAATAACGGCACGGGAAAGCCCATAGAAGTCTATGGGGCTCCCGTAATTACGTGTGACGGGAGCGTTGCTAGGCGACGTCAGTAAATAGTCACTGTCCAGGGTGCTGAAAGAGTTAAACGATCGGCAGTAACACTTTCAGCACCCTGGACAGTGACTTCCGATCACAATATACATCAACCTGTAAAAAAAAAAAAAGAAAACGTTCATACTTACCCAGAACTCCCTGCTTCTTCCTCCAGTCCGGCCTCCTGGGATGACGTTTAAGCCCGTGACCGCTGCAGCCAATCACAGGCTGCAGCGGTCACATGGACTGCCGCGTCATCCAGGGAGGTCGGGCTGTATGTTGAGAGGGACGCGTCACCAGGGACACGGCCGGGGAAGTATGAATTTCTTTTACTTTTTCTGCGGTAGGGGCTGCCCCTTCTCTCTATCCTGCACTGATAGAGAGAAGGGCTGCCGTAAATACGAGTGGAATACAGGTGACACCGGACCCGTATTTACGGGCACGGATTCGTAAATACTGGTGCAATACGGGTCAAATACGTGTGACCAAGGACCCGTATTTACGGGTAGACAAAAATACGATCGTGTGCATGAGGCCTTCAACGTGACACCTCCCCTGAAAAATACAGCAATTCGGTCCACATTCCGCAGCAGGAACTGACATTCTGCGGTCTGAAAAATACAGACCGCAGGTCAATTTCTGCTCTGAATTTTTACGCAGTGTGATGAGATTTGTTAAATCTCATCCACTATGCTGCTACGGTATTCTGCTGCATTTTTCCCATCTGAAATTCCTGCCGAAAAAAAAAACAGCAATTCTGCAGAGCATGGACGAGCCCTAAAGAGTAACATGTGTAAAGGGGATTTCCCTATAATAAATTATCCCCGACCCACAGGATAGGTGATCATTTTCTGATTGCTAAGGGCCCACCAATTGTGAGAACGGGTCCCGAACCCACAGATCCCCCTCACTGCTCGACCAACACTAAACTCTTTACAGAGTAGGATCTGGACCCCCTCTCTCTCGATCAACTGGGGGTCCCACCTGTGGATAAGTGACAATTTGTGATTTTGGTTAAACTCCTTTAATAATCAAATTCGTGTAGTGAAGGTGCGGACAGCGGGACATCGTACAAGTGGCAGGAAGAGAAATAATGACCGTCTTACAAGATTGATGGAAGACATTGATCCTTTGTATACAGTACAGAATCATCAGACCCCAGGCTATAGATCTATACCATCCACATCTCATACAGGGGTACACTGCCCGTATAATCTATAGGACTCCCTGCTCCTCTATGTAGAACAGGGGGACATTGTGCAGATAAGCGGCGCCCGCACACACGTGGACACGACACATGAGGTCCGCACTCGTTCAGTCCACACCGCTACCCACACACACTGCGACATGTCACCGAGGCCGCCAGCAGCCTTCACCACACACGCAGCCGCCCCTGGCACACACCTCGAGGGTGATGGTCTTCCCCGTGAGGGTTTTCACGAAGATCTGCATCTTGGCGCCGGATCCACCTGCAGAATATTAAAGAACGTAATTTAACGCACGAGTACACGGAATAACCCGTCACGGAGCCCCCAGTATATAACATTTATACCCCAGTCCTCGAGAGCCGCTCCGCCACACTCACCTCCTGCTAATGGCGGATCCTGGAGAGAGGGCCTCCTTCCGGTGGCAACGGGGTTTTCCTAGCTGCCGAGCAGGGCGGTGGGCGGGGAGAGCTGTCTTGTGAGATGCCTGTTACAATCTTTCCACTTTATGCCGTATGACAAACGGAGCCAACCGACCAGTGAGCTCGTACTGCTGCCTCAGCGTTCATTATAAAATATAATTTTTAGAAATGTTTCATTATACCTTTTGTTCGTCACTAGCGGGCCTTCGTTGTGCAAGGGATTGTGGGACTTGGAGTTCTTTCCCATTTTACGCTGTAATGTTTTTTTATAAAATTGCCGGTCATAAATTAAACATTTGCTCTTTTATTTGTACAAATACTAAAATATTTACACTATCATTTTTCGAAAAAAAAGAAAGAATGAGAAATGTTAAAAAAGTTCGAGTGATTTTGCTACAAACTACAATTCCCATGATACATCTGCATCCAGCTTATGATTTACATTGTTCTGCCCAAACCCTGATGACCACGCCCCTATCAACAGCCCTTAGTAACGGGAGACTGTATACAGAACCCCCTGGCAGAATCCTGAGCTGAATGACAGGGAGTGTGCCATAGCATGACGAGGTAACAGGGCAGGATTTAAGGGTGCAAATACCTGTGTGATTAAAGGGACACTAACACTAAAAGATCTACATTTTCTGTGCAAGTAAATACAATCTATTGCTTCCTGTTATCAGCCATTGCAAACAGGGGAGAAGCTGTAGTGTACTCCAATGGGATTACTGACAGGAAGTGCAGAACATATCAGCCCCCAGGATCACAACTATATCTCCAGTTTGGAGACCCCCCAGAAGCATCATCTTATAATGGTGCACCTGTATATGATAATATAATAATGGTGGGTGATATTGTAGAGATCTGTGTACATGGATCACGTTAAGGACATGATATGCCACGTCCTGAGCACCAGTCCCTGGGATTTGGGGGGGCTAGTCGACACGTCTTTCCTTCTGATATGACTCAATGACTGTCTCATCCCTTCAAGTAGTTTTTTTAAGGATAAACATTGACAGCCTATACTTAGGATAAGCTATTAATGTGTGATTGGTGGCGGTCCGACCACAGGGACCCCCGGTAATCACAAGACATATCTGCACTTGTGTATATGGGACCGTGCCTGGTACTGAGGAAAATCCCAATTCCAGTGAATGTGGCTGAGATTATAATGAGCTGCAGTGAGGGAGGGGCCGCAGTCCTGGGTGATGGACCCTGAAATGGGCCGTGTAAATGAGCGCTGATCAACAACACAACTCTTTGATGTCACGAGGAGCTATGATTGGGGAAGAGAGATCGTTACTCTGATCGCTCGTCCTCATACATTTCTATCAAGTCGGCAGCGCATCTCCCTCTTTACACAGGGAGATGTGCTGCCGACAACGATAATATTTTCAGCTGTATAGACGATACGATCAGCTGATGAACGAGCGTTTGCCCGATAATTGGCCGGTGTAAAAAACCATCAATGTATGTCCATTTCTGAAAAACACCCCCTTAATAAAGACCACCTATACGATGCTCATATCGATGTAGTTGCTATAGCATTGGCGGAATAGCGTCCCAAACTGCTATTAAGATTGCCGCTCACAAGTTTGCCTCGTATGTTATATACTGCGCCTGATGCATGTAACTTTAAAGCAGCCTTCTAATGTCTAATAGATGTAAACGCCTGAGCGAATTAATTTTATGGCTAACAATTACTGATCGATTGTTAACCACTTCCTGCTGCGGCCACTTTTGACCTTCCTGAGGGAGCCTATTTTTTCAAATCTGACATGTTTCACTTTACGTGGTAATAACTTTGGAATGCTTTTACCTATCCAAGCGATTCTGAGATTGTTTTCTCATGACATATTGGACTTTATGTTAGTGGTAATATGTGGTCGTTATATTCAGTATTTAATTGTGAAAAATACCAAAATGTAGCGAAAAATTGCAAACATTGGCATTTTTATACATTTAAATGCATCTTCTTGTAAAACAGATAGTAATACCACTCAAAATTGTTACTAGTTAACATTTCCAATATGTCTACTTTAAATTGCCATCGTTTTTTTTAAATCCTATTATTTTTCTAGGACGTTACAAGGCTTCTAACTTTACCAGCGATTTCTCACAATTTTTTACTGTACTTGAAGAAAATTTCAAAAGGCTATATTTTTCGGGGACCAGTTCAGTTCTGAAGTAGCTTTGAGGGGCCCATACATCACAAACCCCCCCCCCATATATCACCCGATTTTAAAAACTGCACCCCTCAAAGTATTCAAAACAGCATTTAGAGCATTTCTTAACCCTTTACGCGTTTCACTGAAACTAAAGCAAAAGTGGAGGTGAAATTTACAAATTTCATTTTTAATCCATTTTTTTCTGTAACACAGAAGGTTTTACCAGAGAAATTCAACTAAGAATGTATTGCCCAGATTTTTCCGTTTTTAGAAATATACCACGTGTCCCTAGTGTGCTAATAGACTGAAGCACCGGCCTCCGAAGCAAAGGAGCACCTAGAGGATTTAGGGGCCGTCAGGTTTGAAGCGGTCTTGTTGTACCAAAACAAATGAAACAAAAATACCCAATTTTGGAAACTACACCCGACAAGGAATTTATCTAGCTGTGTAGTGAGCATTTTGACCCCACAGGTGTCTCATAGATTTTATTAGAATTGGGCTGTGAAAATGAAAAATATTTTTTTCCCCAATAAAGTGTAGAATTTTTGGACTACTAAAGGTGAAAAAGCACCACTACATTTTCTCCCAAGTACGGCAATACCCCATATGTGGTAATAAACTGCTGTTTGGACACACGGCAGGGCTCAGAACGGAAGGAGCGCCATTTTGCTTTTAGAGCTCAAATTTTGCTGAAATGGTTTGCGGTGCCATGTCGCTTTTGCAAAGCCCCTAAAGGGCAAAAACAGTGGAAACCACCCCACAAGTGACCCCATTTGGGAAACTACACACCTCAAGGAATTTTTCAAAAATTATTCAAAATAAGCTGTGGAAATAAAAACCTAAATTTTTTCCAATAAAATGTAGGTTTAGCTTTTTTTTTTTAATATCCACAAGAGCTAAAGGAGAAAAAGAACCCCAACATTTGTAAAGCAATTTCTCCCGAGTATGGCAATACCCCATATGCGGTCAGAAACGGCTGTATGGACACACGGTAGGGCTCAGAAGGAAAGGTTTGGCTTTTCTATTTGGCTTTTGTAATGGTTTCTGGGCCCCATGTCACATTTGCTGAACCCTTGTAGTACTAGTACAGTGGAAACAGCACAAAAGTGACTCCATTTGGGAAACTACAACCTTGAGGAATCATCTAGGGGTATAGTGAGAATTTTGACCCCAACGTTTTTTTACTGAATTAATTAGAATTAAGCCATGAAAATTAAAAATCATATTTTTCCCAACAAGTTGTCGTTTTAGATCAACATTTTTCAAGTAATAAAGAAGAAAAAGACCCCCAACATTTGTAAAGCAATTTCTCCCGAGAACGGCAATACCCCATATGTGGGTATAAACTGCTGGTTACACATATGGAAGGGTTCAGGCGTAAAGGAGTGGTATTTGACTTTTGGAGCGTAGATTTTTCTGGAATGGTTTGCAAACGCTATGTCGCATTCGCAAAACCCATGATGTACCAAAAAAAAGTGAATCCATTTTTAGAAATTACACCCCTAAAGGCATTTATCAAGGGGTGTAGTGAGCATTTAGACCCCATAGGTGTTTTTCAGAAATTAATACGCAATGGATGAAGCAAAGTGAAATTGCAATTTTTCCACTGATATGCCGCACAATATGTTGTGCCACTGGAGAATCTTACACCATAAATTGTTTAGAGGGTTCTCCCGGGGATTGCAATGTCATATATATGGACGCAAACTGCTGTTTGAGCACACTGTAGAGCTAAGAAGGGAAGGAGCGTCATTTGGAGCTTGGATTTGGGTATTACTGGTATTTCCGTTTATAATGTGGGGGTACATGTAATCTGTGCGGAGTACATCAGGGCATAATAAGAGGGTATAATAATGGGGTAAATAATATAATTATCCATAGATGTGTGTTACGCTGTGAAGCGATCCATTATGCACAGGCCGCTGTCAGACTGATAAACAGTTTTCTTTCTTATCCCCCTTTTGTAACACTGAAAATTTTGGGGACTTTTTCTCCTTTGTAGTTTGGGAAATTTTGCTGGGAAAGTCTTGCCCTGGTATAATACGGGCGCCCTCGCTTCCAGCGGATGTGCTATTTCCCTTCCTAGTTCCTAAATACTAGGGCCCTGAAACTGAAGGAATGTTCCCGGGATGTTTTTTCATTACCGCATTACTAGTGCCATAAATTTTTCGGTTGATGGAGCTGTGTGCGAGGGCTTGTTTTTTTGCGTGACAAGCTATAGACTTTATTGGTACCATTTTGGGACACATACGACTTTTTGATCACTTTTTATTTCATTTTTTGGAAGAGGAAATGGCCAATACTGGAATAGTTTTTTATTGGGTTTTTCAGCATTCACTGTGCGCCATAAATTACATGTCAACTGCAATTCTGCAGGTTGATACAATTAAGGCGATACCTAATTTATCAAAATACGTCTCACAGGTCAGAATCACTGGTTAGGTGCAGCCAACACAATGTCGAGGCACCTCCAAGGTATATACACAACATAGCACAACTCCAATAAATCTTAAGTGAAAAAAATTGAGGACAAGGAGTCACAACGCCACAGATAATAGAAACAAGGACAAAATTGTATTTAATACAATATCATACACGGAAAAAACTATTAAAAACAATAGCGAGGATCTAAGATACAGTATATGTGTGGACCACTCGAAGGTATTAATATTACCACGGGCATGCTGTATAAAGCACACAATTAAAACGTGTGTGCACCAGGCAGTAGTGAAAACCATAGGTCAGTGATATGTCACCGCAGTGTCCTACCTGTGCTATAAAAATATATAGTCCACAGAAGTGAAATACAATGATAAGTAAAGCCCTAATATCAACAGTTTGGGACAAAAGAGACACTAGGGGGAAATGTCACACCGAACATTGCTACATAATTCATTATGCATAGCTCAAAAAAGAGAAAATATCCCGGCATGTTCTATAATTTAAGTCAGAGCCTGCCTGGAATCACAAAGAACTTAGTAAAAAACAGTCTTAGGGCCTGTTCACATCACCGTTCATTTCCGTTCCGGGGTTCTGTCGGAGGGTTCCGTCGGGTGAACCCTGCAACGGAAAGTGAAACTGATGACAGCACAGCTTCCGTTTCGGTCACCATTGATCTCAATGGTGACAGAAACATCGCTAATGCTTTCTGTTCGTCACCATTCCGGCTGGTTTCCAGTTTTCCGACTGAATCAATAGCTTAGTCGACTCCGCTATTGATTCCGTCAGAAAACCGTAAACCAGCCGGAATGGTGACAAACGGAAAGCATTAGCGATGTTTCCCTCACCATTGAGATCAATGGTGACTGAAACGGAAGCTGTGCTGTCAGTTTCACTTTCCGTTGCGGGGTTCACCCGACGGAACCCTCCGACGGAACCCCGGAATGGAAATGAACGGTGATGTGAACAGGCCCTTACCCATGGAGGTGAGAAGAATAAGGTGGTCCACAAAGTATAACCAAGTGTGATAACGCGTGTCTCTTTTGTCCCAAACTGTTGATATTAGGGCTTTAATTATCATTGTATTTCACTTCTGTGGACTATATATTTTTCTAGTTTATATTTTATATATGTTCACATGTAGTGTTTTTGCTGTGTTTTTTGGTTACATTTTTTTTGTGTGTCCTCTGTAAAAAAGAAAAAACAGCAAAAAAATAGGACAAAATGTCACATGTGAACATACCCTTACACCATCCAAGGCTCTGTTCACATTGATGTCATGGTTTCCATTCATAAGGACCCTTGGCTGATATGACAGATATGTTTTGTAACCAATTCCAATATTTTGCCTGGCGAGTGCAATAAAAAACGGACTGAAAGTAAATACGGTGGCTCAGCGGTTAGCAGCACTGGGGTCTGATTTGTAATCCGACCAAGGATAACACCTTCATGGAGTTTCTATTTTCTTGGGGTTTCTTCCAGGTACTCCAGTTTCCCGCTCACACTCCAAAAACATACCAAGGTGTAAATTGGCCCAAATATGTGAGAGTATGTCTGAGAAAGGGAACTTATAATGTGAGCCCCATTGGGGACAGGAATTGATGTGAATGGTGTCAGCGCTGTAGGATATGCGGGCGCAATATAAGCAACGGGAAAAAGATAAATACACCATGACCATCTAAGCGATAGACCATTTTTTTGATCAGCTTTGTATATTTTGTATATATTTTTGGCATCTCTTTTAAACAGGCGTGAAGAAGCACCGCATACATCTACAGCAGTTCTAAAGTCTTTCCATGGAATATCAGGGACTCCTGTTCTTCCGCCTATCACTAGTGCCAGTGATAAGAGGTTTCTTACCAGCGTTGAGGAGTATATAAAGTCCGAGGTGGAGAAACTATCCGCTGTAGGTCAGCTTGATGCTGAGCAACAATATATCATCTATGGACAAGCTTTTGATAAGGTGGAGTATATTACACTATAAACAATATTCATGATTTGATTGCTATGTATTCCCTATGTAACTACCCATTATTCTTGGTTCTGAATGTGTTTTTTGTTTCTAGGTAATTGAATATTGCGCTGGCTATAAACGCATTCTTACTGCGATCAAACAAGAGTATGATGAATTTATTGACGCCACCAAACAAGGAGAAATTAATGCAATTCATATCCATGCAAGGTTGAAAAGACTAGCCTCTGAGCCCACAACACTTATGTATTACAGGAAGCGGGCAGCAGAGCTGGAAGACAGGTAATACTATATATATATATATAATAAGAACAAAGGTCAACAATCAGGGGAAAGTTGGATCAAAGGGCTTGTCTCATCAGGACAACCCCATTCTTAATGGGCACCATAGAGGAGGAGTCCCCTGCTCCAGACCCCCCTCTATGGGTCTATGGAGCCATATACATAATTAAGCTGGCCATGCACATTCTAATGTGTATGTCGGCGTCCTGACTCTCCACAGATGGTATATGTTGGTGGAGAGAAGGGTTGGGCATGTTGAATCAGAACGCCACTTTGGCTCCTGTCTGATACACTTTTTTCGGAGACCTATAATTAAGCAACTGCTTTGAAAATATAAGCATGGTTTGCGCCATTTTCATGAAAGGCATGCGATACTTTCAATCTTGTTCTGCAATATTTTTAACAGATTTAAAAAAAAAAATTTGCATTAACACCAGTCATTTATTTTTCAGTTGACATAGCCTAATGAGGGTTTTTGTTGTTTTTTTATGGTAAAAGTTGCAATTTTTAATGCCACTATTTCATGTGCCATATAATGTACTGGGAAAATGAAAAAAAAATCTTTGTGAGTTGGAATGGAAAAAAACGTTTCCTCCATTGTTTTTTGGGTTTTTTGTCGCCATTTTCTGAGCGGCATAACATTTTTATTTCTTCGTCCTAAGCGTGGTCTGAGGGCTTGTATTTTGCGGGACGAGATGTAGTTTTTAGTGGTATAATTTTTGGATACAAAATACTTTTTGATCACTTTTTATTACATTTTTTACATATATTCATGTATTTTGTTCTAGAATTGATATAATCAATAAAGACTCTGTCAGAATTAAAAATCAATTACAGAAATTGCTGGATCAAAAGAGAGTAAAGACCCCACCAAGAGAAGATATAGGACCACCACAAAGTAAAATAAACCCCACAGCTCTGATTCCAGGTATCACATTCCCTCTATTGGCACATAACGGGCAATTTTTTTCAGTATCATTTGCCGGCGTCATGGATGTAAATCAATTATAAATTGATTGTAAATGTTAATTGGATAAATAATGTATTGACAGTGATCTGTATGTGGATTATTATGACAAGTCACCATGGATGTCATCTGTATCAGACCAAGGGTGTAGTATTTAGGGTTGTGCGCTAAATGTCTGGCTATTGCTTAGTTGACCATAAAGCCTTATGAATGAATATTGGTGGTATTATGTGAAGTCCGTATTATTTGGCATAAAGCCTTATGATCAATGCATTCACTTAATGGGCACCATGTAATATACTGCAGGAAGGGTGGTTCTGGATGAGACTTCCCCCGGCCATATCAGCTGGTCACTGGGGGGTATTACAGGACACGGACCTGCGGTAATCAATTCATCACTGGGGCAGATTATTTTAGAGAGTACCCCTGTAAAGTAGCTCTATCAGGTCTTCTACACTATTATCGGAGATCAGCATAGGATAGAGGTGCTACGTTCGGGGATAAATAGGTTTTTATCATTTCATTGAGTATTTACATGTATAAAGCTGTTTAAATGCTACCAAGACCCATAGAGAAAGCCTGTGAGTCCTGCTTCCCTCACCCATACTGCAGGTTGACAGTTCTACATATATGCAAATTCATACAAGAACAGCTGTCAAATACACCCGGTGTGTAGGGGAAGCATATGGAAAAACGTAATGAAGTAATAGTAACCTTCATATATTTCCGTGCTCGCGGTTCTACCTCTATCATTTGCTGTCCTCAAAGTAGCAAAGGAAATTTAGCAAACAAATTTCCACCTAAAGAAAAAAAAAAATTAAAGGGGTACTCCAGCTTGCAGCGTTTTTCACCTATACACTGGGACTCCATTGATCGCCAGAACGGAAGCACAGTGCTTAGCCCAATAGACTTTGAATGGAGCGGCACTGTGCATGCCCGGCCTCCGCTCCATTCAAACTCCTCCTTGCTGCCCTATAGCGGCTGGGGGGGAATGTGGGGACCTGGAACCCCCGTTCTGGTGATCGATGGGGGTCCTAGTAGCCGGACCCCCACCAATCTAGCATTTATGATCTATACAGTGGATAGATGAAATATGCTGTTAAGCAGTAAATATAAGTCCTTCAGTCGTGCTGTTTTTACTTTTGCTAAGGCTAGGATCACACACACAGTTTTGTGTCAGTTTTTGGCTCAGTTTTTTTAGCCAAACAGGAGTGGATATATAAGAAAGGAGATTCATCAGTCTTTTCTTTATACCTTCCTTTTGACTGCACTTCTTGCTTTGGCTCAAAAAACTGAGCCAAAAACTGCATCAAAACTGTGTGTGTGATCCTGGCCTAACTATATTTGTTTCTGGGAAAGCCGGGTGACACCAAACATGGCCTCCGAGTCCTGGATGGGAAAAGATGTAAAGGCACATCCCTCACACCCTTATTACTGTATAACTGGGCTGAGACCTAGTAAATATTCAGAAATCGTTGAATGAGATTTTGTATCAGTTTAGAGATGCGGAGAACACAATGGCGTATATTTACTTGGGACTTCTTTTTTCATTATAAGGGATTTTCACATCTGTAAATACATATCTGTGGGGTATGTCCTTACAAACTCATTGGCAGGTTATTAAAGACTACTTTGATGGTATTTATCATGAAATCATTTTGTGGTCCTCAGCATTTCGTATCTGGGGTATATTTGGAGGAATATATAGTAAGCATCGTTCCATCTTATAGGTATGACAATAGAAGATTCCCTGAACCTGGCCGCCCTTATAAAATACCTGCAGCTCTTAGAAGACAAGAAGTGTGCATTAAAAGCTGATATGAAAACCAAGTACGTCCCCATCCAGAGGAAGCAGGAGCTGGACATGAAGCTCAGCATTGCTTTACAGGAAAAAGAAAAAGTCGAGTTTATCAACCAGAGATTGCTGGACAGGTATTTCTAATACAATACGGATGTAGTGGGATTTGTTTAGCAACATAGTTACTTCATATGAAGTCAAATCTGTGGGGTTTCTATAGAAAATAATTAGCAGCTTTGTATCGTATTGGAGGAAGGTAATATGTACCGTACACTACCGTCCTGATAAGTTGTCAAATTTGTTTTTAATTATCAGTAAATGTGGTTTTTACATATATTTTATTTTTTTCTCCATTAAAGAAGTGGTGGAAAAATACTAGTTAAATGACCCAAAACTATGAGGGATATTGGGTGTTGTAGTTTGAAACAAAAACCCTGCACAAAAAAGCTTCACGTTTTTAGGCCCTGTTCACATAGAGTTTTTTGTCATGTTTTTTTTTTTTACGCGAAAACCGCGCCAAAAAACAGCCGAAAACGCCTCTCAATGGGAGGTGGAGTTTTTTTTTTTACCCGGGAAGCGTCATGCACTTTCCGTCTCTGACCTCCCATTGACATCAATTGGAGGTAGAGAAGGTGGTTTTCGCTGCGTTTTTTGCCTGCGGCGCTCAATGGCCGCGGCTGAAAAACAATGTGAAAACCGCAGCAAACAGTGTCAAAATCTGCCTCAAACTTCCTGAAGTGAGAACAGGGCCTTAGGGTGTGTTCACACCAGCGTCGGGCTTCCGTTCATGGGTTCCGTTAGACCTTTCTGTCGGAGGAACCCATGAACCGAAAGCCAAACGGAAACCATAGCTTCCGTTTGCATTATCAATGGTAATGCTTCCGTTGCAATTGGTTTCCAATTTGTTTCCGTTCCATAAGGTTTCCATTTTTTTGCAAAAACAATCACATAGTCGACTGCGCTATTGTTTCTGCTAAAAATTTCCCTGCCTCTCATCTATGGTCTGTAGCCTACACTCATTGGCATACTACAGGCCGCCATCAATAGCGCATACACAAACCTCAGGGAATTTGCTTGCTCCAGGTAATACAGTTCCCTAAGATCTTACCTATGATATTAGCGATGCTATTTTTATAACATAGAGAAAAAACAATAAAATTTTTTTACTTTGCACACGAAGTGACGCTCACCTTTGGGGAACTTTTGCTTGAATTTATTGCAAGTCCCTAATATATATATATATACATATTAGTCAAAGTGCTTGCTTTGGAGGAGAGCAGGCATGAAGAAATGACCCTTTGGGTAGAATATTTCTATAGTTCTTATTCAAGTTACTAAACAGTTTTCTTACTACAGTTACAGAAAGAAAAGAGTCATTGCAGACACAATATCATCCTGGTCAAGATCGGATAAAAGCCTTTCTCTTTATGAGACATTAGCGCAAATGGCAACAAAAGAAAATGAAATAAAAGGTATTTTGCTCCCCATTGTGTCTTGTAAAGTTTTAAGGGGTTTTCCCATAAAGGACATTTATCACCTATCCACAGGTTGGATCGCAGGTGGCCCCACCGGTGAAACCCCACTGATTGCTATAACAGGGGTCCCGAGCCTTCGGTTCCGTCCTTCTCAATGCACGACTGCAGTGAGAAGGAGTTTGAATTGCCCCCACCCCCATCCCCCCCGGCATGGAGAGTGGATAAACTTAAGAATGTACAATAAGTGCCCATTTGTACCCCAATCCACCACAGTGTAAGGATGTTTGTGTATTTGTTTAGGAGGGCAGAACAAATCCAGTTCACCACGATGGACCAGGATAAGCTGGAAACTTCTGTCTGCCTTCAACCTCCACTACGGGGAGTTATATGTATATTTTTTCTGTTGCTTCCACTGACACTAGTCGGAGCTGTATAAATCCATAAAGATTGAGCTCCACCTTGTAGCAGCGGAAGGCAGTCAGAATATTATCATTTAATTCATTGGATCTTGAATGAATTGAAGGGTAACAGGGGATTTTGGGCTATATATCTCCAAAATTGGAGCTCCAACTCCTATAATGACTTATTTTGTGCTTTGGAACTATTTACAATAATAAAATAATAATAATAATAATTGCTCTTGCGCACTGCTAGCACTGTTTCTCAGGCAGCACTCTGCTGGCAATATAGTTTATTGGGGGCACCGCTGGCACTGTTTTTTGAGGGCACTGTTTACCGTGGGGCACTGTGTTAGTTGGCACTGTACATATGCAATGCAGTTCAATGCATGTAAATTGGGTTTTAGAAAACTCATTCGCATACCATGCTGTTTCGAGGATTCCCTGTGGAAATACTGAAGGTTGGGTGTAATCCGTGTCAGAATCCCCATGTAGCTGTAGTGCAGGGGTCTCAAACTCGGCAGGGTAAGTGGGCCACATATAGAAAAAATGGGAAGTTGACGGGCCGCATTACTTTCAAATTGAATACAATACAAAATTATTGTTAATCAATTAGTTATTTGAACTACTATAACACTATATTACTATAATAATAATAATAATAATACTACTTTACTATAATAATACCACTAGGTTTAAAATTTGAGATATTTCTCCACATGCTTATTTCAACAATCCAGTTTTCCAGTTTAAGTGTCGCTAAATGCAGTCCGGCGGCTCAGTTAGCGGCATTTGGCAGACACACATGTCAAGATTTGGCAGCCCCTTTTAGATAGTGCCACAGTGCCCTCGGTGGATGCTGCCGCAGTGCCCTCTGTGGATGCTGCCGCAGTGCCCTCTGTGGATGCTGCCGCTGTGCCCTCTGTGGATGCTGCCGCTGTGCCCACTGTGGATGCTGCCGCAGTGCCCTCTGTGGATGCTGACGCAGTGACCTCTGTGGATAATGCCACACACCCCTAGATAATGCCACAGTGCCCTCTGTAGATAATGCCACAGTGCCCTCTGTAGATAATGCAACACACCCCTAGATATTGCTACAGTGCCCTCTGTAGATGCTGCCACAGTACCCTCTGTAGATGCTGCCACAGTGCCCTCTGTAGATGCTGCCACAGTGCCCTCTGTAGATGCTGCCACTGTGCCCTCTGTAGATGTTGCCACAGTGCCCTCTGTAGATGCTGCCACAGTGCCCTCTGTAGATGCTGCCACAGTGCCCTCTGTAGATGCTGCCACAGTGCCCTCCGTAGATGCTGCCACAGTGCCCTCCGTAGATGCTGCCACAGTGCCCTCCGTAGATGCTGCCACAGTGCCCTCTGCAGATGCTGCCGCAGTGATGTCATGGGCTTGCCCAGAGCTGGAGTCCCGGAGCAGAGCCGCTTCTCCACTTCTAGCACTCTGCCTGGGATACCAGCTCTGCTCCTGACATCACTGTCCATATATGGACAGAGATGTCAGGGGCAACCCCAGAGCTGGAGTCCCGGGCAGAGCGCTAGTAGGCTCTTCCTGGGATTTCAGCTGTGCTCCTGACATCACTGGTACTCCTGCTCTGGGGAAGCCCCTGACATCATTGTCGATGTATGGACATCGATGTCAGAGGCTTCCCCAGAGTCCCAGAGCAGAGCCTATACTAGCGCTCTGCCCGGGACTCCGGCTCTGGGAAAGCCCCAGACATCGTGTGTCCAAACATGGACACTGATGTTAGGGAATTCCACAGAGTCCTGGAGCAGAGCCGATACTAGCGCTCTGCCTGGGTCTCGGCTCTGGGGAAGACCCTGACACACTGTCCATATATGGACAGTGATGTCAGGGAATTCCACAGAGTCCCGGAGCAGAGCCTATACTAGCGTTCTGCACGGGACTCCGCTCTGGGGAAGACCCTGACACACTGTCCATATATGGACAGCGATGTCAGGGAATTCCACAGAGTCCCGGAGCAGAGCCTGTACTAGCGCTCTGCACGGGACACCGGCTCTGGGGAAGCCCCAGACATCGTGTGTCCAAACATGGACACCGATGTCAGGGAATTCCACAGAGTTCCGGATCAGAGCCGATACTAGCGCTCTGCATGGGACTTCGGCTCTGGGGAAGACCCAGACATCGCTGTTCATATGTGGACAGCGATGTCTGGGAATTCCAGAGTCTCGGAGTAGAGCCTATACTAGCGGCTCTGTGTCCCGCCGGCCTCAGATGACAGCCCCAGGGGCCGCATGCGGCCCGCGGGCCCCGTGCTTGAGACCCCTGCTGTAGTGAGTGGATGTTGTACATGTCTATGTTACAAAAACACTGATGTCTATACAATGCCGTCTCCGACATCCCAGCTCTAGGACCTAATTGACACCTCAGCACTCTTCCTGCTGAGGACAGTTCGCTATATTGTTTATTACCTGCGTAAAATGAAATCACTTATATTCTTCACATACAAAATGGCAGCCGGCAGTGGTTTCTATTCTGTACTCTCATGGCTAGTTACTCTGATCCGTGTATTTAATCAGACACTTTAAGATAGTTACATTCTATTACCTTATACAGTCAGATATTAGTCTTATTTCCTGACATGAGCATTGTTTGGAACATTTTTATTCATTTAGCTTTATAGATCACTGATCTTGTTTTTTCCTGTAGATGACGCTGCTTCTGCAAATGTATTTGAGGATCTGGATCCACGGAAGAGCCGGGAAGCAGAGGCTTTGCTTGAATATGTTGAGAGGTACAGTTGTGTTCTCCCAACTTGTCATTTGCGTCATCGGTGAATGGGCTCTGGATAGTGACCGGGCCACAGCCCTAAACTACACAGATTTTCATGCTGGACCACCCACTGTTCTTTTAGCTCAACTTTAATACAGTTATATGTAGGGAGTATGCCAGCTTGGCGAAACATGTCTAGGGAAGCCTGTGGTGTATGTTTTAACAATGACTTCATAGTGTTTGTCATTGGTACCAGTGATATAATAGAGCCGGACTGTTAGCCGCTAAATGTATAGATAGTGATATATGGCCAATGATAGGGATGGAGTTGCTGCAGCAGCATATTGGGGATTATTACTTATTGAGGTTGTGATTTTAATGTGGACACAGCACTTTCCTTTACAATTCATACATTTTTAGTTATGTCTTAAAAGTTATATTTTAGGGTGTGTATTATCTTTTGACTCTTAGGAGTCATATGGAATTTGTAAGTAGCGAAAAGTGCACTTTTTGCATAGTTATTTCACATACTGATATTAAAAAAATATATACAGACAGTCCAAAAACAGCCAACTAAAGCCGATTATTTTGTCAGACAATTGTTTGTAAAATTAATGCGAATGATGGTTTGTGACGGGCTGAGCGGGCTGTTTTGCCTTTTATGTAGCAGATGGGATCTTTGGCACAAATGAACCCCATGGATGATTGATCGGCCACATTGTAGCGATCACTATATTAGGTGTGTGGCCAGCTTAAGGGCTATGTACACCTTTGAAATTTTTACTTTTTAAGATATAGCTTCTTTGTATCCTGCACACATAGAAGCTGTATCGTTCTGTCAAAGCCGATTCCATCAGTTCAGCTAAACTGACGGCTCGTCTGAAAGCTGGTCCTGCGTGTCTCTGACACACAGGATCAAGCTCATGATGATCACATCTTAGTTGTGATCGTTATTAGCTGGATCTAGTGTGTCAGAGACACAAAGGACCAGCTTTTAGCCGAGTTGTCAGCTCAGCTGAACTGACAGCCGTGGCTTTGACAGAATGATACAGCTTCTATGTATACAGGATACAAAGAAGCTATATCTTAAAAAGTAAAAATTATTATCTATAAAGATCAATTAAAAATTTCTTTCAAATCACTTAAAACATTGATTTAATAAAAAAAAAATTTGCTTCAAAGATGTACATACTTTAAATAAGGCCATAGATCTGAGATAATTATTGGCCAAACTATTTTTGCCGAACAGTTTTTGCCAACTGTCCGCCAATTTTTGGTCACATTCGTTTGCCAACAAACAAGCTATTACAACCTGCATCTGCCATGTTGAATTTTTTTGGCTAGTACTCACTCATAACCAGAAGTTTATGGCAAATCCTTCTTATTAGTGAAAAAAAATATACAGATCACCAGTCATGTCTAGTGACCAGTTAAATTGTCATGTCTAGGACCAGCTTCAGTCCTGCAGCAGTCCCCTTCCTAACAGCTCCATTGTAATACATACCGCTGATAGGCCCGTGTAAGTTATTTTAGAAAATATCCCAAACAGTTCAGACATTTCTTTCTCATGGGATGAAGAAAAACTATTTTAGACAAAGAAAACCCGGTGTACAGCTAATTAACCTTATTAACTTCAATGCCCAATTGGCAGAGGATAAGTGATTAGTCTGAACACAGCATTATTCTCCGAGCCTCCCTGACATTGAGGTTGTGCTTTGTCCTTACAGATTTAATGAGCTGTTTGTTAATGGTCAGTACAAGGCTGCTGCAGTCTATGCCGCACACAGTCCCAGAGGAATCCTCCGGAACATGGAGACGATGGAGAGATTCAGAGGTAAAGAAATCAGATGTTCTCAGAATTATGTGGAGCTGATATGTAGGGAAACTGCAAAAAACATCGCAACTTTTAGGGGAGCATTAGGGGAGCTTTAATAAAGGGAACCAGTCACCAACATGTGACCCTCTAAACAGAGTATATGGTCCAGCAGTGTATTTAAAGTCATGTATCTACAATCCCTTTTCTTTTCAACCTTTCCCGCACTGTAGGTAAATTAAAAGAAAAGAGTCCGCTGGGCGTTCTACTGGGGAAGAGTCTGGTGTATCCATAAACTGCTGAGTAAACCACACATCTCACTCCACCCACTTCATACAGACAAAATCCCCCGTCTGCAGATGTCAATCATGAGGAGGGGTTACCGAGTGGAGAAAGCCTCCCTGGTGATGTACTGCATCTAATTTACATACAGGCAGGAAAAGATAGAAATAAAGCGACCCTCCGGTCCTAGGACAAAATTATAAATGTGACGCGGTATATGGAGTTATATTACCCAACTCCCACCAGTTGTGCCCATCTGCCGCTTTGGGGACCCCTCTGTGTTGTCCAAAAATGGTCACAGCGTTTCACAGACTGAGTTTAGGACACTCCATTTGTTCTCGGATTGGCAAGGACCGCTCACGTGAGCAGCTCTGGGGACAGTGGGAGTGTCTCAGACTCGTAGTCTAAGAAGCGCTGCAGCCATGCTGGGACAACAGAGAGGGGACCCCAAAGCAGCAGATCTATGGCAGAGGGGCACAACTGGAGGGCACCAGGTGATATAACCCCATACACCCCGTCATATTTAAAATGTTGTCGCGGGACCAGATGGCAGCTCTAAGATTACGCAGCTGCGAACCTGCTTTTTTTTTTAACATGGGAAACAAGTTATTACAGTACTTACAGAAGCTGGTATTGAACAGCGACTGTGAGTTAGGTGGTTAAATGTTGGTGACCGGTTCCCTTTAATGTAGTTATTCCAGTTTTGTACCATGATGGCAATGTGAATAATGGTATTTAGCACCATATTTATAAAACCACCCCCCCCCCCCAACACAAATAACATTAATAATAAGGGATGTGGATTACAAGTCGCTCAAAATACAACAAATCCGTGAAAGATTTCTTGGATGTTGTTCAATAGCCTGCTCCATATTCCACAGTGATAACCAACCTTTACAAGTCTCCCCTATTCTTTTTTCACTCCGCATAATATGACATTACAGGGAGAAAAGTTCCCTTTTTTTCATATTCAAGTTTTTATTGGTTTTCAATACACACAAGTACAGAACATAGTGGAGGGAAGTCCTCCTAACGCCAAAAGGAAACAACTAATAAAGTGCGAAGCCAAAACAAAAAAGTGTGCATCATATCCCATGACAGAAGACATCATATATCAGCAGCATTAATGTACATACGAAATAGGAGCACGGCATAAGGATGAAACAGAAAAATAACAGCTCAGACTCCTATAGAACATCAAGTACAACGGGAACCAATAAATGCAATCAAAGGCACAGTTCCCTAGACAGGGGAAAAGAATAGAGAAAGTACGGAGAAGGGGAAAGGAAAGGTAGGGGGAGGAATAAGTCATGGGGAGCTTAGACTCCAGTTTCGGATTATCATGAGCGAAAACAGAAAAGAGCAAGAGCAGCAATACACATAGCAAGGGCATGGTCGGAGCAGCAAAATCCCAGGAAACTGCAAGGGACATCTTCCAAAAGTTCCCTTTTTTAAAAGGGTTACCGTATATAAGATTAGAAAAACATGGCTTCTTTCTTCCAAAAACAGCGCCACTCTTTTCCATCGGCTGTGTCTGGTATTGCAGCTCAGCCTTATTCACTTGACTGGTACTGAACTGCAATTCTAGACACAACCCTTGGGCAGGAGTGGCGCTGTTTGTGGAAGAAAGCAGCCATGTTTTTCTCACTTCATATAACCCCTTTAATTATTTGGCAACGGTTTTGGATGATATAATGTCTTGACACTAATGTAACCCTCGAAATATAATATATTGTATCCTTTTTGCCAGTACTCTTCTTCTTTTTTTAAAGATATTTTGGTTTATTGGGTTCCATGCTACAAATATGATGAATATAATAAGATTTCATGTCCACATTGTCTTTTTCAGCGGTTATAATTGGCAAAGACGATTTTTCTCCTTTGATGATGTTTTTCGAAGCACTTCTGGAATCTAGTAGTTTAGCAAAGCATCCTGTTAATGCAGCGCTTACACTGGAAGCTATTAGGTGCGCTCTCTCCTATGACAAGATGGAGCTTGTTGTTCACTGGGTAACCCAACAAAGGTAAGACATGTTTTTATCATCTCATATTATTAGGCCTTATTCACATGAACGTATTTCACGTCCATGTGCTGTCCCTATAATTTATATATATTATATAATTGACAGCGCACTGACTAATGCAATTCAACGGGGCTATTCACAGATCAGAGTTTTTTCCGTGTTCTATCCTGGTCCGTTTTTGCAGATCAGACTCGCACATTGAAGTCTATAGGTGCGCGAAAAAAACAAACAGCACATGGACGACGTCCGTGTGCTGTAAATTTTTCACGCATCAGTTGCTAAAGAAAAGCAAACAAAAAAAAAGTAAAAGTAGGAAGTACTTGCAGAGTAGAAACACTGACGCTACACTGTCATATGCAGGAAAAACGGCCCATTTTTTGCCGATGCAAATCGGACACGCTCGTGTAAATAAGACCTTAGAATGTCACTGACTGGATCACTGTATCCTGGGGTCAGTGGTTGGCGCATGTGCCAAATTAATTATAAATATATTTATTGTATATAACCTTTGATGTTTCCAGAGGTTTTTATTTGGCAAGTGGGAAAATTCCAGTTGTTTTGTCCAAGGGGTAGATGGCCAAATTTGCCTGTCTAAATGTATGGCCATTTTGGACATTGAAATTCTGCTTTACTAACCAGCTAAAGAATTGATGTGGATGTGGCCGTTTCAATTCATGGCAAATGGGAAACTGGTTATCCACAGCACTCACTTGGTTGGAATATCTAAACTCGATTACGGCAGAATGCAAATTCCAAGTCCAGAGATCCCTTCCTGACAATCAATTGATGCAAAAAACTTGAGGACAACATCCGTATGGCAAAGTGCTACGTTTCGACTCTGCAGGATAAAGACTTGAAATGCTTGATAAAGACTCCTCTGGAGTCGAAACGTAGCACTTTGTTATTGGGATGTATTCATAAAACACTTTCACACCTTTGCCATACGGATGCTGTCCTCAAGTTTTTTGCTGTTTCAATTCATGACATGGCATCAATTGAAATAATAAGGTATCTATTGCATCTATTGGTTTGGGTGGGGACCCTACAGCTCTCCAGAGCTTGATGCTCTTGGGCCATAATAAAATCTTCAAATATGTCACGCAAGTCATTGGCGATATAATGAGATGGGAGAGCCCATAACAAAAATAGAAAGGTACCCCCTCTCCTGGGCACCCTATCAACACCAACGCTTCCAGAACAAGCAGAGCTGCATATATTGCCAGTGCATTATAAAGCGCCAGCATTACTGCACTTCATTACATAGAAAGGATGGGTGTATCTGGGCTCAAACACCCTAATTTCACAATCAGAAATTGGTTCTTGGAGTGGGACAGAAATGCATCTGTCTTTGCCAGCTACTTGGCATGGCCTGCCGTTATGTCATATAGACTCATGGTTCTTAAATTATACATTTCTTTTTGTTGCATATGTTATTGTTTTAGGGCAGCAATGTAAGGGGTTAAATCCACTTTTTTTTACACTCAAAGGAAACGGTTAATTATTAATTGTATATGATTTACATAAGTCGTTTTCTGAGCTTGCGTCTGTCACCTCTGTTCCAGGATAACATTTTCTGAAGCTCTTGGGGATGTAATTTTGGATTACGGAGAGAGAGAGCCATATCACAAGGTCACATGCCTGGCACTGGCTCAGCTAATCTACCGAAAATGTTCCAGCCTCCGGAAGGCTGCTCTCTGCATGTGTTTACAAAGTCAAATCCAAGGGGCTCTTGACTACACCTATCAAAGCAAACGTTTTTTATTAGGTAATAAATTATTTGTAAAATTGTAATTTTGATTTGCGTTTTTATATTACAGAGGAGAAGAAAATATAGAATAGCAGATCATCAGCTTATGCAAAGACATGAAGACCAATAATATAAAATCACTAGGAACTATATTGTTTTATAATTAAATAACCATTATACTCCAGCTGGTTAGGTAATAAAATACATTTTCATGAACTTGATATTCTATATAATTCCAGGGAGGCACTCATCTGACCATCATGCCCTTTAGATTCCTTCGACCGCGTTCGGCTTTTCTCTAAAGAGACATGGTCGGCCCATAGACTGCAATGGGGTGGGGACAGGGTTGCCAACTGTCCATAAATTTACTGACAGTCAGCAAAAACCCTGTCTTTATCTGCTGTAATTTGCACTGCGCATGCGCAGTGCAAACAAGAAGGGAAGCGGGCCGCAGCAGCCTGCCCTGCAGCCGGCAATTAGGAGGAAATAGGAGAGTGGACTTGGAGCGGCTGCGGAGGAGAAGCGTATGATGGTCTGTGACTGTCTCGGTGTGAAGTGACCTCAGTCAGAAACAGACCATCATTGGGTCAGTGCCAGGACCAGTGAGTCACCTGTTCCTGACATCACGACCTTGGCTCAGACCGAGACCAGGCAGGGGTGTCAGGTGGGGGTGGATTGAGTGTCCGACTCACCAATCACAGCCCGGCTTGTAGATTTCCTGCGCTTAATTAGCGTGGGAAAGCTATAAGCGGGCTGGGAGTCTCACAGTCACTCCCAGTACAGCCAGTCTAACTCAGAGTCTTTGACAAGTTACCATCCCCCACACAGCAGACAGACCTCGCGGGTGAGAGAGACTGAGACCGTGCCAGCTGTAATTGAATTGACCCCCAACCACTACTGCTTGGCAAGTTCACTTTACATAATGGGGCCGAGTGATGGTCTGACTTGTACTAGTTGGAAAGTTTACAAGTGAAAGGTCCCTGGTTCAAAGCCAGGCAGAATTTGTTTTTAAATATTATTATTATTATTACTATTAATATCTCAATTCTATTACTCCAATAATTTTTTAATCCAACTTGAGTTGTGCCCGCACTCACCTTTACTATCCCACTCATGTGATCACTTATAAAAAGGTGTTACTTATTCTCTTTATTATCACTTACTCTTGATTTTGTAATGTGCCCGTAAAAATTTTGGTCTGTCCGTGAATTTTAGCTCAGTTATCCGGAAATTTCTGAAGTGGAGGTTGGCAACCCTGCGGGGGAGGGGGGGGGGATTCAATGTACCCATAACACTGCCATATTATAAAAGTGAAAATAATATCTATAAAATGAGATCTACATTTTATTTTTCCACCATGTATGTTCATGATATTTTGCTAGGCTATGCCATAAATGTACCACTGGTGTCAGTCTGACCACTGGGAAGACCACTGATCATTAAAACGAAGTGGTGGCAGCGCTTGTCCAAGACCAACCCCCTGCTGCTTCCTTTCACCACGCTCAGCTTTTCTCGGGAGACACGGTTAGCTCTCAGATCGTATTGGGTCAACCCTGTTTCTCCTGATCATAGAATATATAGCATTTCCCAGCGATACGCCATGAATGAATATGTTGGGAAACCCCATTGTTGGATGTATGATATTTTAGGCTGTGTCTATACAAGTTATACATATTTTATTCTCCCATATATTCAATATTTTAGCCGGTATCTATACTTATTTGAGGTTTTTTCCCATACAGATGACTACTTGTTCTTGCTTAAGAAATGCCCCACTGCAGAACTCATCAATGGATTGACCAAGGAGTGGAATGGTAAACCGGCGGCACTGTCAGTCGGGCAGGCTGTGCTATCCCTACTCTGCACTGATCATAAGGAGTATGGATTTCAGCTGCTGGAGAGCATATACCAGTGTGGAGAAGGTAAGTGGCAATATGCATCACAACAGATGGTTTCAGACTACATGGTGGCTTTTGCCATGTGGCAATTTATACCGTACCAGCCAAATGGTATTGTGTACCCTCTTTAGTGCCAGATTTGAGACAGCCATATGTCTAAGATATTTGATAGATGAAAGTTTTAGATAGCAACACCTTAAATGCGGGGTAAGGGAAACGGCTCTACTAGTCAAAACATGGATGAGTTGAATTGAATTGTCCCTAAGTTACAACTTATAAAAGTTTTTAATTATAAGATAAACTATATATAAAAGTTTCCTGAGGTTTTCCGAGAGTCAGCATCTCTCCAGCTCAATAAACAGAAAGTCTAGACTTTTGGTGTAGTATCCTTTTAATATAGAAAGGTATAGACGTCACCTGTAGTACCCCATAAAAAGAAGTAATGAATTAGGCAGTAGAACTTTTTTACCATCTCCTCTTATTAGTAACTTAAAGTGATTCTCCACGGTTTAACACGTCATTTTTTGGTCCAAAACTTTGTGCTCATTGATTTCGTAATATATATCTTTGCATTGGTCAGAGCAAGTTTTTCTGATATAAATCCCATGTTTAAATATCCCATGCATAGAGGGAGCTTAGGAACTCCCTGCATACTGTCTTGGTGTTGAATTAAATTTATAACAGTATGTAGTAAGCTCCTGAGCTCCCTCTAGTGGTGGCTGAAGGCAGCCAGTATATTATCTTTTAAATCCATGTCTTTGCATGGGATTTGGTGCTCTGTACCGGGAAAATGCTATGAAGATATATTAAGAAATTAATCAGCAGGCTTACTTAAAGGGGTTTTCTCACAGACAACAGCTTTCATATTGGAGACGGTATGTAGATTAGCTGATTGCCGCAGGTTCGGCTCCCGACATTACTGGCAAATAGCTGATTTAGTTTCAAAGTAATTTATTGAATTACAACACAATTCTGATATACAATAGGCAGTTTACAAATAATAAGTCAGGACTTCACGCAGGAAGTCAGATAAACGATATCCAGCAGGGTATATTATTTAAAGAGGCTCTGTCACCAGATTCTCAAACCCGTATCTCCTATTGCATGTGATCGGCGCTGCAATGTAGATAACAGTAACGTTTGTTTTTTTTGTTTTTTTTAAAACGTTCATTTTTGGCCAAGTTATGAGCTATTTTATATATATGCAAATGAGCTTTGAAATGGACAACTGGGCGTGTTTTTATTTGTATGTCCAACTGGGCGTGTATTGTGTTTTTAACTGGGCGTGTTTACTTGTTTTACTAACTGGGCGTTGTGAATAGAAGTGTATGACGCTGACGAATCAGTGACCAATCAGCATCATGCACTCCTCTCCATTCATTTACACAGCACATAGTGTTCTTACTAGAACGATGTGCAGCCACATACACAAGTGTCCTGATAATGAATACACATGACCTCCAGCCTGGACGTCATGTGTATTCAGAATCCTGACACTTCTGAATCTTTTCTGTGAGATTTCCAGCAAGGGAAACGAAATCTCGTTTACCTCGTAATCTCGCGAGATTACAACTGGCTTGCTGGAATAGGAGATAGGGATTTGAGAATCTGGTGACAGATCCTCTTTAAAGGAACAAGATAAAATTAAACATTATGAACATGGTGTCCGGGGAGTAAGAAGCATGCAGGAGAAAAACAAACAAACATATGTCTGAAAACTCAGCGAGTCACATGGGCGGGTATAGAAACAGCCTTGGGGTAGACCAAACCATAAAGTCCCGATAATAGGCAAAGCAAAGAATAAGGATAGGGACCCGAGCACTCCTCCACCACACATAGAGCCCATCACATTGCTAAATAATAAGAAAGGTTTGGGACTGCCATAGTTCGCAGCCATGGGGACCAAATCTTATCAAATTGTGCTACAGTATCTTGTCTAACGGCAAATTTTATTCATGTGATTTTTTACTGCTGTAATTGAAAGTGACGGCTTTCTCCAATTTTGAGCAATATGTATACGAGCTGACATCATTAGGAGTTGAAGCAATTTAAAGGTAGAGTAAGAAAGACCGCCTGGTTTCACCCCTAGTAAGCAAACCTCAGTGGTTAGCTCTATGTGAGTGTTCATCACTGAATTAGCAAATGTCATAATCGATCTCCAAAAGCATTTGACAAGTCCACCACGTGTGCAGATGAGTGCCGGGGTCCACACACCCTCTAAAGCAGGGGTCTCAAGCACGCGGCCCGCGGGCCGCATGCGGCCCCTGGGGCTGTCATCTGCGGCCCGCGGGACACAGAGCCGCTAGTATCGGCTCTGCTCGGAGACTCTGGAATTCCCTGACATCGCTGTCCACATATGAACAGCGATGTCTGGGGCTTCCCCAGAGCCGGAGTCCCGAGCAGAGCGCTGGTGTCGGCTCTGCTCCGGGACTCTGTGGAATTCCCTGACATCGCTGTCCACATATGAACAGCGATGTCTGGGGCTTCCCCAGAGCCGGAGTCCCGGGCAGAGCGCTAGTACAGGCTCTGCTCCGGGACTCTGTGGAATTCCCTGACATCGCTGCCCATATATGGACAGTGTGTCAGGGTCTTGCCCAGAGCGGAGCAGAGCGCTGGTGTCGGCTCTGCTCCTGGACTCTGTGGAATTCCCTGACATCGCTGTACACATATGAACAGCGATGTCTGGGGCTTCCCCAGAGCCGGAGTCCCGAGCAGAGTGCTGGTGTCGGCTCTGCTCCGGGACTCCGTGGAATTCCCTGACATCGCTGCCCATATATGGACAGTGTGTCAGGGTCTTCCCCAGAGCGGAGTCCCGGGCAGAACGCTATTATCGGCTCTGCTCCGGGACTGGGGAAGCCTCTGACATCGCTGTCCATACATCGACAATGATGTCAGGGGCTTCCCCAGAGCAGGAGTCCCAGTGATGTCAGGAGCACAGCTGGAGTCCCAGGAAGAGCCTACTAGCGCTCTGCCTGGGACTCCAGCTCTGGGCAAGCCCCTGACATCACTGGGGCAGCCTCTACGGAGGGCACTGGGGCAGCCTCTACAGAGGGCACTGGGGCAGCCTCTACAGAGGGCACTGGGGCAGCCTCTGCAGAGGGCACTGGGGCAGCCTCTGCAGAGGGCACTGTGGCAGCCTCTACAGAGGGCACTGTGGCAGCCTCTACAGAGGGCACTGTGGCGTTATCTACAAGTGGGTGTATGACAGTATCTGAAGAGGACACTGGCATTATCTAGGGGTGTGTTGCATTATCTACAGAGGGCACTGTGGCCTTATCTACAAAGGGCACTGTGGCCTTATCTCCAGAGGGCACTGTGGCCTTATCTACAGAGGGCACTGTGGCCTTATCTACAGAGGGCACTGTGGCCTTATCTACAGAGGGCACTGTGGCCTTATCTACAGAGGGCACTGTGGCCTTATCTAGGGGTGTGTTGCATTATCCACAGAGGGCACTGCGGCAGCATCCACAGAGGGCACTGCGGCAGCATCCACAGAGGGCACTGCGGCAGCATCCACAGAGGGCACTGCGGCACTATCTAAAAAGGGGCTGCCCAATCTTGACATGTGTGCTAACTGAGCCGCCGGACTGCATTTAGCGACACTTAAACTGGACAGCTGGATTGTTGAAATAAGCACGTGGAGAAATATCTCAAATTTTAAACCTAGCAGTGTTATTATAGTAATGTAGTATTATTATTCTAGTAATATAGTGTTATAGTAGTTCAAATAACGAATTGATTAACAATAATTTTGTATTGTATCAAATTTGAAAGTAATGCGGCCCGTCAACTTCCCATTTTTTCTATATGCGGCCCACTTACCCGGCCGAGTTTGAGACCCCTGCTCTAAAGCATGTGTCAGGAATATCAGCGTACATGGTGTGTATTCTGGTCGGTACCATATATACTCTATGCAATAAGTTATGAGAGGTCTTAATCAGGGTGACTTGTAAACTCCCTTTACTAGCAGTAGTGCAAATGAAACCCCATTGCTCATGATCAAGTGATATCCCCAGCTCTTCCTCCCATCTGATCATGAACGGCAACTTGCCTCCAGTAGGTGAACAGTTTAAAGTAGAATAAAGAAAAGACAATGATCCTGGTAAGTTAGCTCTAAAAAGACATAGGGATTCCATAGGTGCTAAGTCTAACTTTTGGGAGGCAGAGGTGATTGTTCTAAAAAAAACTGCAAAATCTGTTGATCATGGAAAAGTTCAGTAGACAGCGGGTGAAACTTAACATTGAAATAATTAAGAGTCATCAATTTGCCATTAATGATAAAGTCTCTCACGATGATCCGTTTATTGTCTAACCACCATCTAAATGAGTGTGGGTTTAAAGCTGGGGGAAATTCAGGATTACAAATATAGGCGTTAGTAGGGAAGGCCGACCACCCTGTAAAGCGAACTTAAACCTGACGCTCCTCCATAACTCCAGGTCAAAGTAGGAAAATGGAGCTACCTGTCTGAAATTGTTAGGATATAGAGCAGAGGTCCAAATTAACGTGGGCCACGACATAGGGGAAACTAAATGGGCTTCAAGACTAGTCCAGAGAGGTGCTAGGGCACCCGACATCACACTAGCCAATTGAGAGAGTCTAGCAGCCTGATAATACTTAAATAAATGAGGCACAGAGAATCCACCCTTCGTTTTGTGTAGACACATGATAGACCTTGAGATGAGTGGACGTTTATAGCGCCATATAAACCTAAATAGAGATGAGCGAACCGGGACAACTGAACCCGGTTTCGGTCCGAACATCGGGAAAAGTTCGGTTCGCAGCGAATCCGAACTTCACCGGGTTCGGCCGAACACGTTTTGACCGAACCCGGCTAAATTTTGGCGCCTGCGTAGTCAGCATTCCCTGACTGACTGGCACCTTATGAGTCACTGATTTTCCGGTACGCGACGTCAGGAGATAGTCACTGTCCAGGGTGCTGAAAGAGTTAAACGATCGGCAGTAACTGTTTCAGCATCCTGGACAGTGACTTCCGATCACAATATACATCAACGTGTAAAAAAAAATAGAAGTTCCTACTTACCGATAACTCCCTGCTTCTTCCTCCAGTCCGACCTCCCGGGATGACGATTCAGTCCAAGTGACCGCTGCAGCCAATCACAGGCCAATCACAGGCTGCAGCCAATCACAGGCCAATCCCAGGCTGCAGCGGTCACATGGACTGCCGCGTCATCCAGGGAGGTCGGGCTGGATGTCAAGAGAGGGACGCGTCACCGTTGCCTTGGTTACGCGTCCCTCTCTTGACATCCAGCCCGACCTCCCTGGATGACGCGGCAGTCCATGTGACCGCTGCAGCCTGTGATTGGCCTGTGATTGGCTGCAGCAGTCACTTGGACTGAATCGTCATCCCGGGAGGTCGGACTGGATGTTGAGAGGGACGCGTCACCAAGGCCGGGAGGCCGGACTGGAGGAAGAAGCAGGAAGTTCTCGGTAAGTACGAACGTCTTTTTTTTTTTTTACATGTTGCTCTATATTGTGATCGGAATTCACTGTCCAGGGTGCTGAAAGAGTTACTGCCGATCAGTTAACTCTTTCAGCACCCTGGACAGTGACTATTTACTGACGTCGCCTAGCAACGCTGCCGTAATGCCGGGTGCACACATGTAGCCACCCGTCATTACGGGAGCTCCAATTACAGGTTCGGTCAGAACTAGTTCGGTCCGAATCTAACTTTTCCATGAAATTCGGCAAACCAGCCGAACCGAACTTTTCATAAGTTCGCTCATCTCTAAACCTAAAGATTGATTTTTGAATAGAGTCAATATCCTGTTTAGGAACTAGGATAGGTAGTGTTCTAAATAAATACAACAATCTCGGTAAAGTGACCATTTTGACATAATGTATGTGGACAATCCATGACAGAAACGGCGAATCCCATTTTTCTAAGTCTCTCTTAAGGAAACATTGGTGGGTAGTTGACCTAATATAGGGATTGTAAGGACATTGTTAACTTAATCCCTAGGTAAGTAATGTAAGTCGCACGGTGTTTAAATCCAAAGTTCAGATTCACTAGTTTTTGGGTCGCATCAGATATATTGCTAAACATTATTTACGACTTAAATCAGCTATTTGATAAATCGCACTAAGTACTCCCTTTAGGGGATCCAAATTGCCCCCAGAGTGGTGAAAAAGTGTATACCTGAAAATCACCAGGGGATGGTAGACCCACTTGGTAAATAGTGTGCTTTAAAAAAATAAAAAATAAATGAGCATTGTTAAATACCGTGAATTATTATATAACTTTGATTTTTACATGAGAATTGATCACTTCAGTTCTGTCTACATAACCAGTATTTGGCAAGTGTTCAATTGCCATGGGGACAAGGTAATGACTGGAAACAATTGAACTAATTGAAATCAGGATTTTTTTTTTAAATTACTTTTGCAATTACTTTCCCCAGGATGGAGCCTGAGTCTCCTCAATAGGAAGAAAGAAAATGAGTTAAACCTGTTTAAACCCGTCACCTCCATAATGAACATTTCTAGTACTCATCCTATATGGAAAATATCCAGTAGGGTTATGGGAGATACTGATATGTTATTACTACGTCGGAACTATATACATATCATTCATGTGGTTATTATTCAGCATCCATCTTTTTAGAAACAAATATAAAAGGATATAATGTATCTTTTCTTTCTTTTTACCAAGCTGCTTTGGAGCAAGTCATCCTCAATGATGTCGTCTGCACCCCGGAAGGATGGGTAGAAATTGCTGAGGAATGTTCCAGCAATGACTACAGAAAGCTGTCTGAGAAGATCATGTCTATCGTCATATCACAAGATGGAGTAGTGGAGATTTCACCCAAGGATGAGGATGCAAAAATTATGGAGCATGTATATTTGTAATGCTTGCTGTGTGACAGCAGGGGGAGCACTAG
The DNA here is from genome assembly GCF_050947455.1 of Rhinoderma darwinii. Taxonomy (NCBI): domain Eukaryota; kingdom Metazoa; phylum Chordata; class Amphibia; order Anura; family Rhinodermatidae; genus Rhinoderma; species Rhinoderma darwinii. The sequence continues at coordinate 360,359,493 of NC_134690.1, read as the reverse complement.
CACCAATGTGCCAGCACACTGATAAAAGACGGGGGAACTGATACTTTTTGGTCATGTTTTGTTTTTTTCTCACAAAAAATATGGTGGTATGTTGCAGGTAAATGAAGCCTTTTTTACATTTTGCATTCATTTTTATTGTATAAGTATTGTATGTTTTCGTTTTATGCCCTATATACAAAGCAAGTAATAGCGTATGGAACATCCTAGCTGTTCTTTTTTTGTTTTGTTTTGTTTTTAATTACCAATAAACTTTTATTAGGATCAAGTAGAATCAGATTTTTTTTTTTAATCAGATAACTTTTATTCAGATACAACAATAAACAGGATAGCTGTTACAATATGTTGTAAATTGTCATTACAGGTATACAAAGCGCTATACATGTGTTACTTGGTACAAAAAAGTAAGATAATAAACATTCCCACCCCCCACCAAACCAACTCCCTAACTTTACCGATTACTGAGAGTCTCAGCCACGTCACTTCCCAGGCCTTCCACACACCCCAGAAAGCATAACTTAGGGTTTGATGGTACATTCATCCCAAACACCTTCTTTATCAGGTCCCGTACCGCCAGCCAATAACTAGCCAGCTCAATACAGCCCCAGAACATGTGTTTTAGGTCTGCCATATTCATGAGACACCTAGGGCAATCTGCAGACAATCTGACCAAACCCGAACCACTCCAACACCACCCACAAGTACCCCCACTCCACACTATCAAATGCCTTAGCGGCATCTAGGGACAGAACAGCTTTAGAATGGGGGCCCTCTGGAGTTGCCTGGATGTTTAAGAACACATTACGCAAATTCGTTGCCATGGATTTGGAGGGCATAAAGCCTGTCTGATCCGGAGATATTACAGATGCAATCACCCTAGCCAATCTACAGGCAAGTATTTTCGCCAAAATCTTGATGTCAGAGGTTAATAGAAAAATAGGTCGATATGAATCAGGTTGCGTCAAATCCTTTCCCTCCTTGGGCAGCACTACAATGTCCGCTCCAAACATCGTGCGAGGCAATCTTCCCCTATTCAACCCATCTTTAAACACACTCAACAGGTGTGGCAACAAGTCTTCTCCATAAGTTTTTTATATTTCTGTGGGTGAGACATCTAACCCCGGCGCCTTATCATTCGCCACTGAGCGCACCGCTTCCTGTATCTCATCAATAGTCAATGGACCTTCCAACATATCTCTGTCCTTCACACCCAAGGTACCCATGAGATCTCTTCTAAATATTCCATAAGGGTCTGTCGTATAATCCACCCTAGAGCTATACAGAGCCACTAAAGAAAATTGGCTCGAAAAACTAACCCCCGAAAGGGAACCATCGCTGCGGTAACTACCCATTACCTCCAAGAATTTTGGAGGTATGAAACAAAAAATACAGCAATTCATTAGTTGTAAGACCAAATTCGTTGTCTACATCATCTATTGTCCATGTGGACGTTTCTATATAGGGAAAACTATTAGATGTTTGTACGTTAGATTCAGAGAGCATTGTAAGTCAATAGCAACAGGAGAGGAAGCTCCAAGATTAATTGATCATATGAGAAAGGCCCATGGAGGAGATTTCTCCTCACTTAGGTTCTCAGGTATCGAGCATGTTCCAATTCCAGAAAATGGGGGAGATAGACATAAGATTTTGCTCAGAAAAGAAGCAGGATGGATTATATGTGCAAATGCATATTTCAATGTGCAGCAAATTAAAAACAAAACCATAAGCACAAAAAATATTATAAAAAAAACTGGCATATAATTTTTATCATTTAGACAGGCAGGTCCCAGTCTGTCTAAATCATAAAAATGATATGCCAGTTTTTTTAATAATATTTTTTGTGCTTATGGTTTTGTTTTTAATTTGCTGCACATTGAAATATGTTCTGCATTTTAATTTTAATTTCACTTATATCTACAAAAGTGTAAACCTGCGTTCTGTAAAGGGACATTGAACGGCTTATAAAAACCCAATATATGGGGTAACTTTATCTAAAGTTATTCTATACAACAAAATATCATTCAAATTTTACTGCCCCATGTTTATTAATAGATATTTTCCTAACTTCTCTTTAGAGATTCTGTTAACCACTTTCCTCTTACCTGGACTAGTCCCACACAGCCGCAAAAGAGACGCTCACTTCCCAGCGGCTTATATGTTAAGATCAGGTGGGACATTAGTATCCGCCCCAGTTATGATGTAAAGAGGTCTTCTTTTCTCCCGAGATTGTTTAACATAAAGGGGTGTGTATTAGGGGCCGTTCACTGTTGCTACACGCGTTACCACGGAAGTTGCAGCTGACGGGAGTTTATAAGAACACCGCCAGCAATGACGTTTCAGGTCAGAAGACACGCTATTCCAAGCACGAAACAGGCTGTAACCTGCAATCTGCTATGTCCTCCATTGAATGCTTTTATTCTTGCTAGATCTCACAACAAAATAAAGTATAAGAGCCAAAATGGGTGAGTGCCGCATTTTCATTCATCTCGCTGCATGATATACAGAGACATATAGAATGTTCTCAGCACCTGTAAAATGCCTCTTGTCGAGGACTTCCGATTCCGGCCCCGTCATGTAGAGATGCACGCCTGAGAGCGCTCCTGCCTTCGTTCCACATATCTCCCTGTCAGATCGTACTTACACTCTCTGGGGAAGCACAGATCACCCAGCCACCTTCCGGGCGCCGAACCCGATCGACCGGTGAGTGCATGGACAGATTTGTCTCAGTAATGGGGAAATCCAAGACGCAAAGCAAATCAGGCCGTGTGGCTGAACAACCGCCCAATATGGCGGACGGGTCTAACCCACCTAGTGTCTCGCCTGAACACTCGGAGCTCAGCTCCTCACAAGTACTGGGCATAGGCGACACATCCTGTGTCATTGATTATAAGCAACTGGCGATACAGGTGGCACAATTAATTACCCCGGATTTGCAGGAATCCCTATCTAAAACTATAGAAACCTCATTGTCACAGCTGCATACCTTTGTGACATAGCATGAGGAACGTCTAGATAAGCTGGAAATGGCGATTCAGAATATGGATTCTGGACTTGTGGAGTTACAACAACACGTAAGAGATACCCGGCTGGAAAACAAGAAATTGTGGGAGCGGGTAGAAGATCTAGAGAACCGCTCTCGGCGCAGTAATCTGCGTATCGTCGGCTTACCAGAATCGGTGCCATCTAAAGATCTGAGACGTCTATGTGAGCTGGATCTGCCGGCAGCTTTGGGCATCCACCATCCATGCAGGGTGGAAAGAGCACATAGAATTGGCGCTGATCTGCGTGCGGCAAAGTTGGATAATCGCAGTGATGCGAATACAATGAGAGATCGCCCGAGGCAAGTAATTGTAAAGTACCTAGATTACTCTGACAAGATGTCTGTGCTCAAATCCTTCAAGAACAGAAAAGATGGTTTAAACTACAAAGGTCATCGTATTCTTATTTTTGGAGACTTCTCGGCGGAGGTTACTAAGAAAAGGCGAGCATTCTCTCAAATTTGCTCAGATCTGTACAAACGCAAGATGAAATTTGCTTTACTGTGTCCCGCGGTTCTAACAATTTTCCAATCGGATGGATCATTCGAATCGTTCCAGTCTCCGGAAGAGGCCCTTGCGAGCTTGAAGCCCTCGACTTCGAAGGATTCTCCTACGCCCCCTCCTCACTCTGCCCCTGGATTTCTGAGGCAGAGTGTAGAAGACAGTCGGGACATTACTACAATTCCTCCATCTTCTCCGAAGCCCCAGCGGGTGTGTCGTCTGGTTTCAGCTGATACCTGACAAGATTTCGATGGCTAACACAGACGGACAGAGCCGTTCTTTATTCACCGACGATTGCCTGATTTGAGTTGTCTTTTCTATTACCTGCCAGATCAAGTGGGAATGGTCTGGATGGCGGGTCTTCACTTCTTCTGAGCCTTGTCGATATGGAAGATGTGGTATGGACATACTAACGGTTACATGTTGTTCTTTATTCAGCTACCCCAGTTGATTTTACTTAGGTAGGGGGGAATGGAAGGCTACTGAATGTAATTGTTCTATGATACATAACCTATATGCTTTTTTGGTAATGTATTTCTGCGTGTCGGAAATAAGCGAAGTCTTGTTGCACCAATGGGTGGGAGATAAGGTATTAATCCACACTCTCAGTGCAGGGATTGTTCTATTGTTTCCAGTTAAAAGGTTGATCTTGCAGTTTATGTTGTGGGAAGCCATGCTCAGGGGCACATATATCCATACCGTATATTTAATTGCTCTTATATGAGAATTATATCTTGGAATGTCAAAGGACTCAGGTCTCCACATAAACGCATGATGGTACTGCGACACCTGAAGCGTTTGCGTGCAGACATAGCGCTCTTACAAGAAACGCATCTGTCAGAGGCAGATTTCTTTAGGATGAAACGGCTATGGGAAGGCCAAGTATTTCGGATCCCCGGCTGTCGATTCGAAAGCTGGAGTTCTTGTTCTTATACACCAAAAGTTGTCCTCTACAGTGACACTGGTGTCCAGGGACTCGAAAGGTTGCTGGGTAAATGTGCTACTTACTAGCTCCACAGAACAAATCAGTATGTACAATGTCTATGGCCCAAATACACGTAGCTCATCCTTTTTTCATAATTGAAGCACTACAATTGGAGCAGATCGACATCCGTATAAAATTTTAAGAGGTGATCTGAATGTCGTTTTACAACCGAGTGAAGATAAGACCAACGCAGCTCAGGGTAGGAGGGTCCCCTTGCTCACAAGTGAAACAATATTAAAAAAAATCCTTACAGCCACCGATTTGACTGACATCTGGAGATTACATAACCCAGACGGTAGGGAGTATTCCCATTATTCACATCCTCATCAATCCTGGTCTCGCATTGACTACATGTTAGCATCTCTACTTTTATTGCAACGAATGCGAGGGTGTGCAATAGAGCAGATGCTTATCTCGGATCATTCTCCTGTATTATTGGAAGTACATGATTGCTTCCCCCATGGTACTGATTACTTATGGAGATTTCCGTCTAATCTAGCTATGGAGGAATCCTTCCAAATCAAACTTAAAGGATGGTGGCAGGAGTTTGAATTGACAAATGGAGCTCATGCAGTTAACACTCAGCTTTATTGGGATACAGCAAAGGCAGTCATGCGGGGTCAATTAATGGCGTATGTCACCAATTTTAAGAAAGTTACCGTACTAAGCAAAAAATTGAGACTTACAGTGCAACTCTCAGGGCATCCTACACTCTTTTCCAGAATTCGCCTTCTCCAGTTAATAGAGAATCCTGGAAAAAAGCCAAAAGTGACTACGAGCTATGGTTAGATAAGGGTGAGAAACTGAAGCGCTCGGCCTTAGAGGCGAAATTGTTTCGATTTGGCAATAAGGCAGGCAGTCTCCTGGCAAGACTTTCAAAAGGTCCATGGTCACACTCTGTTATTGCTAGGTTGAAGGATCAATTGGGTCAGATGCAGAGTCACCCCAAACAGATCAACTCCATCTTGAGGGATTTTTATGCCAACCTATATGCTAGTCGCCAGAATACACCTGGTGTGACTCTTCTTTCTTTAGACTCCCTAAATTTACCTATTCTGAGGAAGAGAAAGTCTTCTTAGATTCCCCAATTACGGAAGATGAGCTCAAATCTGCTATCAATTCCTTGAAACTTAATAAAGCGCCAGGCCCCGATGGGTATACTGGGGAATATTTCAAAGCTCTGAGGGATCAAATGGCTCCATGTTTGCTTCAACTATATAATGGCTACCTGTCCGGACAGCCGATTCCACCAGCCTCTAATGTCGCATATATACGGAAAATTCTGAGTGTCCTAGACTACGTAAATCTTAATATTTCTGCTCATCCATCCCCAGCGATCCTTACCGTGGATGCCGAAAAAGCTTTTGATATGGTGGACTGGGGATGGTTGGGTAGGACTTTAGATTCCATGCACATAGTGGGCCCTTTTCGCACATACTTGACCGCACTTTACACAGAACCGTCAGCACGGGTATATACTCCTGGTTTCCTGTCACCCCCTATTCCTCTATTTAAGGGCACCAGCCAAGGCTGTCCGCTTTCCCCTCTTCTTTTTAACATTGCCCTTGAACCTTTTATTAGGACATTGGAGGCTGATGGGGATATTCATGGTATAGCGGTAGGCTCAACAGTAGTTAAGGCGTCATATTTTGCGGATGATGTTTTGGTCTTTTTATCAGACCCGCTTGGGGATCTTCCTCGGGTTTTTGACCTGCTGAGGGCTTTCGAGGCCTCCTCCGGATTTAAGGTGAATGTGGCGAAGTGTGAACTCTTAGATTTGTCTCGGACACGAGCCTCATCTAACTGGTCCACTCTAAACATCCCGGTGACCATTGCCAAAAGTTCGATAAAATATCTGGGAATCCATATAGGCCGTACCCCAGACTCCATATATACTCTCAACTACCCTCCCCTGTTGTCTAAAATGGTTAATGAATTAACGAGATGGCGCAGCTTGCCATTATCTTTTATGGGAAAATGTCATTTACTTAAAGAGGCTCTGTCACCAGATTTTGCAACCCCTATCTGCTATTGCAGCAGATCGGCGCTGCAATGTAGATTACAGTAACGTTTTTATTTTTAAAAAACGAGCATTTTTGGCCAAGTTATGACCATTTTTGTAGTTATGCAAATGTGGCTTGCAAAAGTCCAAGTGGGTGTGTTTAAAAGTAAAAGTCCAAGTGGGCGTGTATTAGGTGCGTACATCGGGGCGTTTCTATTACTTTTACTAGCTGGGCGTTGTGTATAGAAGTATCATCCACTTCTCTTCAGAATGCCCAGCTTCTGCCTGATCACTGCTGTGACGTCACTCACAGGTCCTGCATAATGTCAGACGAGCGAGGACACATCGGCACCAGAGGCTACAGTTGATTCTGCAGCAGCATCAGCGTTTGCAGGTAAGTAGCTACATTGACTTACCTGCTAACGCCGAGGCTGCTGCAGAATCAACTGAAGCCTCTGGTGCCGATGTGTCCGACACGATGCAGGACCTGTGAGTGACGTCACAGATCTGCACTGCCAGAAGCTGGGCGTTCTGAAGAGAAGTGGATGATACTTCTCATCAGAGCGCCCAGCTAGTAAAAGTATTAAAAACGCCCCGATGTACGCACATAATACACGCCCACTTGGACTTTTAAACACACCCACTTGGACTTTTGCAAGCCTCATTTGCATAACTACAAAAATGGTCATAACTTGGCCAAAAATGCTCGTTTTTTAAAAATAAAAACGTTACTGTAATCTACATTGCAGCGCCTATCTGCTGCAATAGCAGATAGGGGTTGCAAAATCTGGTGACAGAGCCTCTTTAAGATGATAAGCTTTCCCAGATTGTTGTACCCGATGCAGACTATACCCCTTCTCCTTAGACACACTGATATTCTGAAACTTAATGCTGCCTTTACTTCCTTTATTTGGTCTCAAAAACGACCAAGGATAGCGCTGAGGAAGCTTATGCTACCCAAAGACTTGGGGGGCCTTAATTTCCCTGACCTCCGTAGGTACAATTTAGCATGCCTTGCTCGTCATGGGATAGATTGGCTGCAGCAATCTAACTACTATTCCAACTATTCCCTAGAGGCAGGATTGGTATACCCGCTGCAGTTATCATCGCTATTGCACACTGCTTTTGGTATGCTTCCTGACAATGTGAGACGACGCATATTATTACGGGATACTATAATGGCATGGAAGACCCTTAGGTCTTCATTTAGGCTCCCTCAGTGCCTATCCCCACACATGAATCTATGGGGACACCCGGGTTTCTCACAGGGGAGAGAGAACTCTGATTTTCGGCATTGGCGCGCTTTGGGCATCACAACACTTAGGCACATTCTGCACCCTTCTGAAAATCGTGTAATGAACTTTCAGGAGTTGGTAGATACTTTTAATATCCCTTTACATCATTATTTGGCTTATTGTCAGTTACGTTCTTTTATACGCTCCCTAAGCCGAGATATGTATCTGGCGTGTTTGGAAAACCCTATTGATTCTATGATTGGTTCTGCTCCATCTAAAACCTCCTTATCACTTCTTTATAAAACATTTTGTGATCAACAGGGGAGGTCTACGGCAGCACTTTTGTTTAAAGCCTGGAACAGAGAGTTCCCGGTCTCAGAATTATCTCAACAAATTCTGGAAGGGTGGTTGAAAGTGAGAAAAGCGGTAGTAAATGAGCAATGGCGTGAGACACATTTTAAGTTTCTACATCGTGCTATTTATGGTTTCAATATACCCCACACCCAAATGCGCCCGATAGATTGGAGGCTTGCCCAAGATGTGCCACTCCCAAAACCGATCTTCTACATGGATTATGGAAGTGTCCCAAACTCGTTCCGTATTGGACCGAGATAGTGCAATTTATAAAGGATACTTGGGAAATCTCACTTACCCTGGACCCTCTGTCTCTGCTGTTCCATATCTTTCCCGATCTTCCTCGTGTACCACAAGCCCTTCATGTATTTTTGCTGATTGCTAAAAGATGCTTATTGGCACAATGGCTTATGCTCCTTATACCTCCACTTACAGATCTAATGTACCAGATGAAGAAGGGTATACATATGGATAAGTTAGATATAGAGCGTACACCGGAGGCCAAAGCTTCCAAATTTTTCCAGAAATGGAAGATCTTTATCTGTAAACACTATCAACAAAGCGAGATTGTGGAATTGATGGCACCATTTCATTACACGTCCTGGTATTTGACCAGAGCGGTTGCGGGGACGCTAGGTAACTTGGGGCCTCAGTGAAGGTCTACTGCAAGGAGAGGGGGTACACGAAGCTTGAACATGTAGCTACATATGACTATTAGATCTGATGTCCTATTTTCGTCTATTGGTTTCTATTGAAGATTAATTGAAAACTGATGGGTCCTTGAGCTATGGTGGGGGGGGGGGGGTTACGCTTGATTGTTTAGTTACTTTGTTCTAATGTTATTTGTAACAACAAGTATCTTAATGCACATTTGTGATACTGTAAATGATGTAGAATACTGTATACTCTGTCATCTCCTATGCAATATGTGGCTGTTATTGTACATTTCCTTTTCTCATGTATCAATTTTGATATACTACATTTGGTTTTTTGTAATAATGTTATAAAACTCAATAAAATTTGTTTACAAAAAAAAAATGTCTCTTGTCTCAGTAACCATTTGCCCTCCCTCGTCCTTCAGTTGGTGTATAAAAGTTCCCTCTCTCTGCGGTCTCGCTATGTTGGCTAATAGTCTACCATTAGTTTCACCCACCTCATAGTACTGCTGCTTCAAAAATAATCTCTTATTTTCGGTTTGTTCTAAACTATAATCCCTTAGCGATTTTTGGGCGTTCTTCCAATTCACCAGTGTGTCCGGGGTACCATCCCAAATGTGTCGCTTTTCAGTGGACGTTACTCTCTGCGTCAACTCAACCCCCAGCTGCCTAGTCTTATTCTTAACAATTGTAATTTCACGAATATATACCCCTCTCAGCAGGGCCGGCTCCAGGTTATGTGGGCCCTTGGGCGACACAGACTTAGTAGGCCCCTTTGCGGGAGGCGGCAGTAAAATTGCAGAAAACGTCACTTTGTGCCCCCATATAGAAGTTAGGCCCCTAGTTTGTACCCCCATAAATTTAGAGCCCTCTGTAGATAGTGCCACACAGCCCCCCTCCCAGGTAGTGCCACACAGACCCCTCCCAGGTAGTGCCACACAGCCCCCCTGCCAGGTAGTTCCACACAACCCCCACGTCCCAGGTAGTGCCACACAGCCCCCACCTCCCAGGTAGTGCCACACAGCCCCCCTTCTAGGAAGTGCCACACAGCCCCTCCTCCCAGGTAGTGCCAGTCAGCCCCCCTCCCTGGTAGTGCCACACCGCCCCCCTCCCTGGTGGTGCCACACAGCCTTCCTCCTTGTAGGTAGCGCTTTGGGGTTCCCTCTAGGAGTGAAATCCCCAGCCAGAGCATTGCCGATGCTCTGGCTGGGGATTCCGCTTCTGGAGAAACCCCTGACATCACTGTCCATATATGGACAGTGTTGTCAGGGGCAACCCCAGAGCCATAGTCCCGGGCAGAGCACTACTAGCACTCTGCCTGGGACTTCTGCTCCGCTCCTGACATCACTGTCCATATATGGATAGTAATGTCCGGAGCAGAGCTGAAGTCCGATGCAGAGCGCTAGTAAAGGCTCTGCCTCGGTACTCCAGCTCTGGGGAGGCCCCTGACAACACTGTCCATATATACGGCTAGTGATGTCAGGGGCAACCCCAAAGTGAAAACTACGTCTTATAGTCCGAAAAATACGGTATCTTCTCGTTATGTGCATCTATGCCCCTTTTGAAGCACCCCCTGATCTTATTTGCCTTGGCAGCAGCTACTTGACACTTGTTGCTACAGTTTAGTTTGCTCTCAGCTAAAATTCCTAAGTCCTTTTCTATGTTAGTATTACCCAGTGTTTTCTCATTTAGTAAGTAATGGTATTTTCCCTTCCCAAATGCATAACCTCATTTGTTCAAATGTTCATCCACATTTGCCATTTCTCTGCCCAGGCCTCCAGTGCCTCCAGATCCATTTGCAATAGAAAACTGTCCTCATTTGTGCTAATTACCTTACACATATTAGTATCATCTGCAAATGCAGGAGACAGTGTCAACAAGGACAAGGCAGCTGATATGCACTCTGTCATGCTGATTGAATTATTAGAGCAGACTAGTTGCTTTAAAAGAGGGATGGTGCTTGAAATTATTGTCTTCTTCTGTTAACTATGGTTACCTCCAAAGAAACACATACAGTTATCATTGCTTTGTATCAAATGGGCTTTACAGGCAAGGACATTGCTGCTTATAAAATTCCCCATAATGAAGCCATTAATCGGATCATCAAGAACTTCAAGCAGAGAGGTTCAATTCCTGTGAAGAAGGCTTCAGGGCACCCCCATATCCTAAAGAGGATTCAGCTACGGTATCAGTTCAACACCAGTGCAGAGCATGCTCAGGAATGGCAGCAGGGAGGTGTCAGTGCATCTGCACGCACAGTGAGGCGAAGGTTTTTGGAGGCTAGCAAAGAAGGGCAGCAAAGAAGCCACTTCTCTACAAGAAAAAGCATCAAGGACTGACTGACATTCTATTGTTCCATTGTCCAGTTCTGATTCTCACGTGCCCATTGTAGACAGGTGCCTATGATCATGTCACTGGTTAACTGTTTGTCTTTCCTTGGATCACTTTTGGTAGGTACAAACCACTCCATACCTGTTTTGGAGATTCTATGAACCAGTCGTCTAGCCATCACAATTTGGCCCTTGTCAAATTCACTCAGATCCTTACACTTTTCAATTTTTCCTGCTTCCAACACATCAACAACTGGCTGTTCACTTACTGCCTAATATATCCCAGCCATTGAAAGCTGCCATTGTATTGCTATTTACTTCACCTGTCAGGAGTCTTAATGTTACCACTGATCAGTGTGTATATATATATATATATATATATATATATATATATATATATATATATATAGCAGATATAAAAAAATGGCAACAGCACCCTGCAACACTAATGCCACCTAAACCACTAAATATAAATAGATATGCACTAAAGCTAAATCTACCTACAAATAGGGAGGTTCTTAGTGCACATTTTGATCAAAAAGTGTTAGCCCACCTGCCACGACAAGGCGACCTCTGTAAGGTGGGAACCTACGCTGCACATACACCCAGAACTGGGACTAAGCCTACATATATACCTGGGGATGGTAGGATCCAGCATTGAACTGATTAAAATCACCCAGGGCAGAGTGGGAGGAGTGCAAGAACAACAAGTGGCATTAGTGTTGCAGGGTGCTGTCGCCATTTTTTTTATATCTGCTGTATATCTGCAGTCACAGGTGTTCTTGCACCTGCGTATTTTGTATCATTTAGTTGGAATGTGCTGTTCAATTTTTGTTGTGTTTATGGGATCCATATATGTGGGGTTAGTGACTGCCTCCACTTGTTGTTCTTGCACTCCTCCCACTCTGCCCTGGGTGATTTTAATCAGTTCAATGCTGGATCCTACCATCCCCAGGTATATATGTAGGCTTAGTCCCAGTTCTGGGTGTATGTGCAGCGTAGGTTCCCACCTTACAGAGGTCGCCTTGTCGTGGCAGGTGGGCTAACACTTTTTGATCAAAATGTGCACTAAGAACCTCCCTATTTGTAGGTAGATTGAGCTTTAGTGCATATCTATTTATATTTAGTGGTTTAGGTGGCATTAGTGTTGCAGGGTGCTGTCGCCATTTTTTTATATCTGCTGTATATCTGCAGTCACAGGTGTTCTTGCACCTGCGTATTTTGTATCATTTAGTTGGAATGTGCTGTTCAATTTTTGTTGTGTTTATGGGATCTATATATATATATATATATATATATATATATATATATATATATACACACACATATATATACATATATACATAAAAATAAATAAATAAATATGATTTTGACATTGTCATAAGTGGTGGTTGGGGCCAAAATTAAACTCTTGCACCAGGGCACATGAGGCTGTAGCTACGCCACTGGCCACAGGAAAGGGAGACCAAGAGTTACCTGTACGTCATCAGCATCAGACTCTGGTAAGTCTAAATTTGCAATTTTTGGATACAAACACCTGAGAAGCGAGCAGATGATATCGGGATGTATGGTTCACGCCTTGATGCATGGGTAAAAACGTTTATTTTGAACGGAAAGCACACTTAACCTGCATGACCTCAGAATTCACCAGGAACAGGCCAATGCAAGTGACCTGCACTTGGTGTGTCATTTCGTTTTTTACAGGACGAATACTTGTAACATAACTACAGATTATTGAAGGACTATTTGACAAATGCAAGCAGATGACGTGGCGTCCACAGTAACCTGATCTAAAATGGAGATGATTCGGGATGAGTTGTGGACCAGAGAGTAAACAGAAAGCAGCCAACAAGTGGCCAGCATGTATGGGAACTCCTCCAAGATTGTTGGAATATCATCAATAGTGGTTTCCTCATAAATTTGGGTAAGACAATGCCAAAAGTGAGAAAAGCTTTTATAAAGGGAAATATCTAAATATTGCAAAAACCAAAAAAATTGTGATTGCATCATTTTATTTGTCTTACTGCAGAGTTTTGATGATTTAACTATTATTCTACCAATATTCTGTAGCAGAAAGCAAAAGCGTCATTGGTGGTTAGGTAATACAGATTTTTCACTGGCGCTAAGTAGCCGAGGCTATGGCTAGAATATTCCAACACTTTCTGATCAGCTGCGTCTCCGCGAGTGGCTAGGAGCACAGCTATACAGGGAAAAACTAAACCAGCGCTGTGGCCCCTTTATTCTCAGGATCGGCCTGAGTCCCAGAGATTGGACACCCACGAATCAAAATGTTATGGCATACCCTAGCAATAGGTCACAAAATTTAAGGATGGGAATATCCCTTTAAGCTATACTTACTTCTGGTTGGATTTTCAGTGTCTAGATTTTCTACATGAACTATTGTGCCTACTTGCCACAACAAACTGATGAGCAATTACCACGTTTAATGGCTTTTACTTCACTATGAACAAATATTTGACTAGGAAACAATTACAGTATTACATGAGCTGTCTAGAATAACAGAACTACCTATTACCAATGTTTTGCAGCTGATGAGTTAACACGCAGGAGTCCCTGGCATATTGATTGGCATATAAACATGTTGGTGTGCATTTTGTACCGTATATTCATTCCTACCCTACACCAATTATATTACAATAACAGGATGTGACTCACAAGAGATAAATAATTAATTTATACTCTGCAGTCTAAATGCCCGAATGTATTTTTTAGTTGATGCCTCAGGATTGGCTTCAGTCCTGGCAGTCATGTAGAAGGAGACCTATGCAGGTTCTCAAGAACCTCTGGGGACATTAGCAATCCAGGCCATGCAAGAAGCAAACGCTCCAGTGATTCTCCTTCAGACAGTTGGCACAGAAATATACTACTATGTAGACTAGAGTATTTTATGTGTATAAATGAAGGCTAACCCGATTATCAGCACCTCACTGTCAAACACAGCGCTCGACTTTATTTTTAATTTGTTTTTCTACATTTTTATTATTACATTATGTGTTCATGTGATATTTAAAAATCTGTCATATTTAAAGGGTTTATGTGGGGACCAAAAAGTATTAGCAGTGTACCTTACTGCAGTATGTGAGTACACTCGCTAATATACATTCTGGTCCCCCGTCTGCTGATTCTGAGATTTTCATAAATTTTTATAGCGCTGGCGGGGGACCGGAAGTCTAGTTGCATGGCCTTCTTTGATGATGACACTACTCTTTGTCATGTGACCGACCCAACTGTACACTATGTACTCACTGTGATACTGCTACTACTTGTACATGGAGTACAGCGGGGTCGGTCACATAATAAAGAGTCGCATCGTCATCAAAGAAGGCCGTGCAACTAGACTTCCCGTCCCCCGCCAGCGCTATAAAAAAAAAAATCTATGAAAATCTTAGATTCAGCATGACAGGGGACCGGAATGTATATTAGCGAGTGTACTCACATACTACAGTGAGTACACTGATAATAATTTTTGGTCCCCACATAAACCCTTTTAAAGTAAGAGGATCGCATTGGTTAAAGCGACTGTTCAGTTAGGCAGTCACATTACTTTTGATTTCAGGGCTAAATAGATATAATAATCCCCGAGATCCTTTCATCAATAGGATTGTGGTAGCAACTAGTCATGGAGACTTTGTTTCCCTACGGTGGCATTATTGAGTAAGTGGTCAAATGAAATGCTCACTACATTGTGCTGATGCCTGTAATAGACAACAGCAAATTAATAGAGCGAGTGGGCACAGCTGATGACATCACTCACCAGCATCTGCCCACTTATTTATGCAGCCAGAAGAGGAGCCACAAGAGAACAGAGAAGAGGTGAGTAGCTTTAAGTTTGTGGTCTCAGGATACCACTTCTTTTTTAGAATAAAGGGGCTTTATACCAAAAAGTTCTTTGACTAGATTAGAAATATCCTTTGGATCATTGTCCTTTTGCATGGACTATAAGCACATGGAATATAATTCACCATCAATGAAGAAGGTGGTACAGTTTTAAAGAAATGCCAAATGTCATGGCTCCCATTCAACTATCAGCTGAAGGTCATCATTTTCTGGATTGTGCCCTATAACAGACATATATGTCTGTATACTTCTGTATCACTGGAGCATAGCAAAATAAAACACAACTTGTAATAAGGTGCAGATAAAAAATAACAAAACACAAAATTATAAATCAGAAATCACACAAAAAACAGAGTCATATGAGTCCTGGATACTCAAGGGTATTACAGATGCCAAACAAACGTAAGGAGAGGAGAAAAACAAAGGCTACTGGTAGACAGGGGCACAAAATCATTGATGAAGCCAGGGAAATTGTTCAATCGCTAAGCCCTATGTAACCTAAATTAAATGAAGTACTCACCCCAAAAGAGGCGGTGCCGTCCAATAACACTAGCTCACCCTCCAGATTCCCTTACACAATGTCCGAACACGTTTCCCCATTGAATGTGGGTTTATCAGCGGACAAAACAGAGATTGTAAACTATACAATCCTGTAAGTGCAAAGACGCAAATGCATACAATGTGACAAGATACCATATGCTTGTAACAGATACCACCTAGATAAAAAAAATGCATTGATGTTTTGGCCCATAATGAAACCACTCACTCAGACCACGCTCAGATGAAAAAAGGTGCTCATATGTATTTCTCTGTATACAGAAATAATGTATACAGTGGTATACCCAAAGATTTCCATTGTGCATAGGTATAAAAGAAAAAAAAAAAAGAAAAAGACTTTAATTCCCTTTTGAAAAAAGAACAAAGTTGTCTAAAGAAAGTACTATATACAGTCTGTATACAATTACATCCATTTCTTTTTATAGTAAATGTTTTGGTTTTTTTGGGTCGAAATTGGGCATGTATAGAGTCTATGACTACTGCACATGTGTGAACACGCACATGCTATAAACAGGCCATATACCAAACAAAATTAATTTTCTCCACTATTCTCTCTCTACCTATTATAAGTCTATCCTAATAAATTATTACCCTTAGGTACTATGATTCTTTTGCGGACAAATAAACTACCAGTCAGCAGCCAAATACAGCAGCAGCATAACAGTAGAAGTCTCTCTTCTATGAAGAAGATAAGATGATCTGGCTGGAGGCAGCAAGGAGACACTCCGTTTTTACCCTCTCTGGGAATCAAAACAAAATATAAATAAGAATAAATCCAGCAAACCTCATCACATATAAAGAGGGAACCAAAGCCGAGTTAATGTATACACCAATCTCTGAAGTCAGAAACAAGCCTTAAAGGGAATGTGTTGCCAGCAAAAACATGTTTTGTTTTTTTTTGTTAAACAATTAGTGTATAGGTGATTAACCCCTTAATGACCGCCGATACGTCTTTCTACGGCGGTCATTAGTGGGCTTTATTCTAGAGCGCCGCCAAACTACGTCGCTGCTGTAGAATAAAGTAAACAGAGCAGGGAGCCGTGAAATCTCCCTGCTCTCAGCTGCCAGAAGCAGCTGAGGGCTGGGGGCGTCCCTGCTCTGCCGGGTGAGATCGATATTAGTATCGATCTCACCCGTTTAACCCTTCAGATGCGGTGCACAATAGCGAGCACCGCATCTGAATGGTTTTGGAGAGAGGGAGGGAGCTCCCTCTCATCTCACTGACACCCGGCGATAAAATCGCCGAGTGTCTGTGTCTTCTATGGCAGCCGGGGGTCTAATAAAGACCCCCAGGTCTGCCTGCAGCGAATGCCTGCTAGATCATGCCGCAGGCATGACCTAGCAGATGCCTGTCCGTTTTAAACGGACAGGCAGTAATACACTGCAATACAAAAGTATTGCAGTGTATTATAATAGCGATCGGAGGATAGTGAAGTCCCCTAGTGGGACTAGTAAAAAAGTAAAAAAAGTTTAATAAAGTTAATAAAAAAAAAAAGTGAAAAAAAAAAAAAGAAAAACCCAGCTTTTCCCCTTACAAATGCTTTACTATTAAAAAAAACTACAATAAAGCAAAAAAGTTACACATATTTGGTATCGCCGCGTCCGTAACGACCCCGACTATAAAGCTGTTACATTATTTAACCCGCACTGTGAACGCCGTAAATAATAAAATAAAAAACAATGGAAAAATTGCTGTTTTCTGTTAATCCTGACTTAAAAAAAATGTGATAGAAAGTGATCAAAAAGTCGCATCTACTCTCAAATGGTACCAATAAAAACTGCAAGTCGTCCCGCAAAAAACAAGACCTTATACAGCTATGCCGACGCAAAAATAAAAAAGTTACAGCTCTTCGAATGTGACAATGGAAAAATCTAAAAAATGGCTTGGACATTAGGGCCCAGAATGCCAGCAGGGGGAAGGGGTTAAACATTGTTCTAATTTTTTTATTTTTTTTCACGAGTCAGGAAATATTATAAATTGGATTCAATTGGATTCTAATTTATAATATTTCCCATTGCTGGTGACTAGATGGAGCCATTCCCAAAATTGCAGCATTGCATGTGGTAAAGCAACCACATTGATTTATGCTGCAAAATTGGGTAAAAAGCCCTCGCTCTAGTGAGCTCTCAGCATCCCCCCCTCCTTTATCCTGGCTAGTGCCGGGAGAAACGAGGGGTTTGAACGGTCTAACCTCCTACACTGTGTGTCGCCATTTTTTGAGCTAACACACAGTGTAGAAGGTTTACATACAGTAGTAAACACACACTGAAACACAAACATACATAGAAATCCCTTACCTGCTCCAGTCGCCGCCGCTCCCTCCGGTCCATCCGCTCCGTCTGCTGCCGCTGCTCCATGTGCACAAGTCCGAAAGCCGCGACCGGAAGTAGTAATCTTACTGTCCGGCCGCGACTTCCGGTCCACAGGAAAATGGCGCCGGACGGCGCGCATTTCAAATTGAACTGTGTGGGAGCGGCGCATGCGCCGTTCCCACACAGCGGCGTACATGTTAGTGGATGGAACGGGTCCCGTTCGCAGTCCCTATGGGACTGGAGCTGCCGTATTCCATGTCTGTATGTGTCGTTAATCGACACATACAGAAATGGAAAAAAAAATGGCAGCCCCCATAGGGAAGAAAAAGTGTAAAAATAAGAAAAAGTAACACACAAACACACAAATTAATCCAAACGTTTTTAATAAAGCACTAACATCTTTAACATATTAAAAAAAAAATTGTGGTAACACTGTTCCTTTAAAGAGGATCTGTCACTAGATCAGTAATGCCCTAGCTAATCTCCTAGCTAATCTAATAGGCACTGTCCACTGATTATGCTGGTGAAAATTGTGTCCCAAAACATTTATTATTTGAAAGTTATGAGCTTTTTTCTAAATATGTAAATGAGCCTTTATTAGACAAGTGGGTGTAAAAACCAACGATTCTCCTGAGATGGAGCTGCCTCACAGCCTCTGACGATGTCCTATCAGCATGAAGCTGCTTCACACAGTGGGAGAGACTGAAGCTGGAGGGAAGGGGGATCACTTCAAATAGCCATATCTCGGGCTGTGGACTACCTATAACAGCGGTGGAATATGAACGGGGAGATTCTAATCTTTCATACGACACCAGGATCACAGTTCTAGCTGTGAAACAACCAGAGGTAACACCAGTTGAATACACAGTCGGGAATAGAAGCTGCAGGGCGGCTCTAGGTTTATGTGGGCCCTTGCGGGGGAACTCACGGCGGCAGTAAAATGGCAGAAAACGTCACTTTGTGCCCCCATATAGATGTTGGGCCCTGTTTATGCCCCCATATAGAAGTTAGGCCCCCAGTTTGTACCCCCATAAATTTAGTGCCTTCTGTAGATAGTGCCACACAGCCCACCTCACAGGTAGTGCCACACAGACCCCCCAGGTAGTGCCACACAGCCCCTCTCCCAGGTAGTGCCACACAGCCCCCTCCCAGGTAGTGCCACACAGCCCCCTCCCAGGTAGTGCCACACAGCCCCTCCTAGGTAGTGCCACACAGCCCCCATACCAGGAAGTGCCACACACTCCCCCCTCCCAGGTAGTGCCACACAGCCCCCCCCCCTTCCAGGTAGTGCCACACAGCTCCCCTCCAGGTAGTGCCACACAGCCCTGCTCCCCGGTCATGCCACACAGCCCCCCCTGGTAGTGCCACACAGTTCCCCTGATAGTGCCACACAGCCATCCTCCCTGGTAGTGCCACACACCTATCCTCCCTGTAGGTAGTGCCTTTGGGGTTCCCTCTAGGAGTGGAATCCCCAGCCAGAGCATTCCCGATGCTCTGGCTGGGGATTCCGCTTCAGAAGCCCCTGACATCACTGTCCATACAGTGTTGTCAGGGGCAACCCCAGAGCCATAGTCCCGGTCAGAGAACTACTAGCACTATGCCTGGGTCCAGGGGCGTAGCTAAAGGCTCATGGGCCCTGGTGCAAGAATTCAGCTTGTGCCCCCCTATCCCTCCCAAACACCACCAGACCCCTGCGCACGCCTATGCCCAGATACTTTGCCCGACAGACCCCATGAATTCCCCCACAGTATAATGCCCCCCATAGCTGCCCCCACACTATAATGCCACCACAGTATAATGCTTTATCCAAAACTGCTGCCCCCCACACAATATAATGGCCCCTTCATAGCTGCCGCTCACATAGTATAATGCCCCCCATAGCTGACCACCACAGTATAATGCTCCCCATAGCTGCCCCCACACAGTATAATGCCCCCATAGCTGCCCCCCACAGTATAATGCCCCACATAGCTGCCCCACAGTATAATGCCACTATAGCTGCCCCCATAGTATATTGCCACCCATAGCTTCCACATACAGTATAATGCCTCCATACAGTATAATGCCCCCATAGCTGCCCCATACACTATAATGCTCCATACAGTATAATGGCCCCCATACAGTATAATGCCCCCATAGCTGCCCGATACTGTATAATGCCCCATACAGTATAATGCCCCCATAGCTGCCCCAGACAGTAGAATGCCCTCCATAGCTGCCACATACAGTATAATGCCCCCATAGATGCCCCATATAGTATAATGCCCCCCATACAGTATAGCTGTCCCATACATTATAATGCCCCCCATAAAGTATATGGACAGTGATGTCAGGGGCTTCTCCAGTGACAGAGTCCCGGAGCAGAGCCGCTTCTAGCGCTCTGCCTGGGACTCCTTCTCTCCTTCTTCCATCACTGTCCATATATGGACAGTGATGCCGTGACGATGGCAGTGTCAGCACCCGGCGGCCGAGTGGGCCCCCCAAGTGTAGTGGGCCCAGGCACTTGCCCGGGTTCACCGGGTGCTGACGCCGGCTCTGGGAAGCTGTATACTATATGATCACACTGTGTTGCTCTGCAGGGAAGGGGGAGAAGCTGTATGCTCATTGGACAGCATCATACAGAAAACATTACACCGCCCAGAGTGAAAAGAAAGAGTCACCTCCCATTTGGCTATTAGAGCCACATTAGCATATTTAGAAAAATGCACATAACTTTGCAAATAATAAACGTTTTTTTAAAACAAATCACACTGTAGTGATCAGCAGTAAAGCGCCTATTAGATTAGTTAGGAGATAGGGAATTAATAAACTGGTGACAGATCCTCTTTAAAGGGGTCTCCTCGTTAATGTCAGATCAATGGGGGTGCGACTTCTGACACTAAGCCCACTAGGCTAGTTCTGTACTTTATCTCCCACAAATCCTTACCTCTTATTTCTTATTCTAAATACGTGAGCCTCATTTCTGTGTCCGTATTATGGTTGCAACACCTGGAACACCTACTGTTTTGCTAAAGTGAATTGAGATTATTCAAGGGTTCAATGGTTATATACGTCCGATTCAGCATAACGCTAGGGGTCCATAGTGATCTATGTTCAGATAGAACCAATAGTTTTTCTCTATAACCTCACAGGTCAATAAGCACTTTCCGGGGTAGAACCCATTTGTTATTACAGATAGGACCATTTCATACTTAAATATCTAATAAAGTAATTTAAAACAATCTTGGACAATGAGATCACTCTGACTCACCAGACCTGTTAATAGAAAGACAAAAGCTCCTCAGATGCTACTTACAGAAGCCTCAACATTTACAATAAATGAGATGATCGGTCATGAAGGAGGAATTTACATGATTTTAAAAGCTGAGCACTTCATTTATAAAGCCAATTACAACTGCAATAAAAGCATCATCCGCTGGAATTGCTTCATATGCCTCCAGATCTTAGAAATAGATTATTTGATAACTGGGTGAGGACAGAAGACACAAAAGATATGGTCTAATCCACCAGTATGTACTGACAGAAGATAAAGGTGGCCAAACATGAAATAACTGTCAGTGGCCCCTATACAAATTAGATCATCGGCCGAACCTGACAAAATTGGTTTCAAATGAGTTTTGTCTACCGTGCATGGTCACTTTGACAATTATGGCTGAACCTCCTTTTAGATATCAGGTGATATGTCATTAGAAAAGTTATATGTGATTAGAAAAAAGGGTCTGATTTTTTTTTTCAGAATAAGTGCCACCCTTTGTCTACTGGCTGTTTCTGGTACTGCAACTTAGGTTCATTAACTTGAAAGCTGCCACAAATGCAGCCCACAAACTAGAGAGGCTCTGCTTCTGAAAAGAAAAAAAGTGTAAAGGCCACTACAAGTCGAAAATATTGCAACATGTGGGATTTCTGTATTGGATGGGTCTGTTGCGTCTTCTGTTAAGCTGGCCATACAGTTAAAGAGGCTCTGTCACCAGATTTTGCAACCCCTATCTCCTATTGCAGCAGATAGGCGCTGCAATGTAGATTACAGTAACGTTTTTATTTTTAAAAAACGAGCATTTTTGGCCAAGTTATGACCATTTTTGTATTTATGCAAATGAGGCTTGCAAAAGTACAACTGGGCGTGTTTACAGTAAAAGTCCAACTGGGCGTGTATTATGTGCGTACATCTGGGCGTTTTTACTTCTTTTACTAGCTGGGCGTTAGGAATGGGAGTGTATGATGCGGACGAATCAACATCATCCACTTCTGTTCGTTAACACCCAGCTTCTGGCAGTGCAGACACAGCGTGTTCTCGAGAGATCACGCTGTGACGTCACTCACTTCCTGCCCCAGGTCCTGCATCGTGTCGGCCACATCGGCACCAGAGGCTACATTTGATTCTGCAGCAGCATCAGCGTTTGCAGGTAAGTAGCTACATCGACTTACCTGCAAACGCCGATGCTGCTCCAGAATCAACTGTAGCCTCTGGTGCCGATGTGTCCTCGCTGGTCCGACACGATGCAGGACCTGGGGCAGGAAGTGAGTGACGTCACAGCGTGATCTCTCGAGAACACGGCTGTGTCTGCACTGCCAGAAGCTGGGCGTTCTGAAGAGAAGTGGATGATACTTCTCGTCAGAAAGCCCAGCTAGTAAAAGAAGTAAAAACGCCCAGATGTAACAAACATAATACACGCCCACTTGGACTTTTACTTTAAACACGCCCAGTTGGACTTTAGAAAGCCTCATTTACATAAATACAAAAATGGTCATAACTTGGCCAAAAATGCTCGTTTTTTAAAAATAAAAACGTTACTGTAATCTACATTGCAGCGCCGATCTGCTGCAATAGCAGATAGGGGTTGCAAAATCTGGTGACAGAGCCTCTTTAAAGGAACAGTGTCACCAACAATTTTTTTTTTATATCAGTTTGATGTTAGTGTTTTATTAAAAACGTTTGTATTTATTTGTGTGTTTGTGTGTTACTTTTTATTACGTTTTATTTTTACACTTTTTCTTCCCTATGGGGGCTGCCATTTTTTTTCCATTTCTGTATGTGTCGATTAACGACACATACAGACATGGAATACGGCAGCTCTAGTCCCATAGGGACTGCGAACGGGGCCCGTTCCATCCACTATGGTGTACGCCGTCTGTGTGGGAACGGCGCATGCGCCGCTCCCACACAGTCCAATTTGAAATGCGCGCCGTCCGGCGCCATTTTCCTGTGGACCGGAAGTCGCGGCCGGACAGTAAGATTACTACTTCCGGTCGTGGCTTCCGGACTTGTGCACATGGAGCAGCGGCAGCAGACGGAGCGGACGGTCCGGAGGGAGCGGCGGCGACTGGAGCAGGTAAGTGATTTCTATGTATGTTCGTGGTTTAGTGTGTGTTTACTAGTGTATGTTAACCTACTACACTGTGTTAGCTCAAAAAATGGCGACACACAGTGTAGGAGGTTAGACCGTTCAATCCCCTCGTTTCTCCCGGCACTAGCCAGGATAAAGGAGGGGGGGATTCTGAGAGCTCACTAGAGCGAGGGATTTTTTCCCAATTTTGCAGCATAAAGCAATGTGGTTGCTTTACCACATGCAATGCTGCAATTTTGGGAATTGCTCCATCTAGTGACCAGCAATGGGAAATATTATAAATTAGAATCCAATTGAATCCAATTTATGATATTTCCTGACTCGTGAAAAAAATTAGAACAATGTTTAATCACCCACACACTAATTGTTTAACTAAAAAAAAACAACATTTTTTGCTAACAACACATTCCCTTTAAAGAGGCTCTGTCACCAGATTTTGCAGCCCCTATCTGCTATTGCAGCAGATAGGTGCTGCAATGTAGATTACAGTAACGTTTTTATTTTTAAAAAACGAGCATTTTTGGCCAAGTTATGACCATTTTTGTAGTTATGCAAATGAGGCTTGCAAAAGTCCAAGTGGGTGTGTTTAAAAGTAAAAGTCCAAGTGGGCGTGTATTATGTGCGTACATCGGGGCGTTTTTAATACTTTTACTAGCTGGGCGCTCTGACGAGAAGTATCATCCACTTCTCTTTAGAACGCCCAGCTTCTGCCAGATCACGCTGTGACGTCACTCACAGGTCCTGCATCGTGTCAGACGAGCGAGGACACATCGGCACCAGGGGCTACAGTTGATTCTGCAGCAGCATCAGCGTTTGCAGGTAAGTAACTACATCGACTTACCTGCTAACGCCGATGCTGCTGCAGAATCATCTGAAGCCTCTGGTGCCGATGTGTCCTAGCTCGTCTGACACGATGCAGGACCTGTGAGTGACGTCACAGCGTGATCTGGCAGAAGCTGGGCGTTCTGAAGAGAAGTGGATGATACTTCTCGTCAGAGCGCCCAGCTAGTAAAAGTATTAAAAACGCCCCGATGTACGCACATAATACACGCCCACTTGGACTTTTACTTTTAAACACACCCACTTGGACTTTTGCAAGCCTCATTTGCATAACTACAAAAATGGTCATAACTTGGCCAAAAATGCTCGTTTTTTAAAAATAAAAACATTACTGTAATCTATATTGCAGCGCCTATCTGCTGCAATAGCAGATAGGGGTTGCAAAATCTGGTGACAGAGCCTCTTTAAGATACATTATTACCCCTTCCCCTCTCCATAAACAAGCCTGCTCGGCTCAATAAGGAGATGGAGACAAGTTGCTGCCAGACACTTCTGACGGTCTTATCTCCTTTTTGAATAAAAGGATCAGGCATGTTGATATTTGAGATGTCCGATCCCCTTTTCTCCTGACATCTGCAGTCGGGAGACTTCCATACACATCTATGTCACAGCAAAGTTGCATTCAACTGGAACATTGGTGCAACTTAGTATTGCAGTGTGGTGTCATAAGACGTGGCACGTAAAACCGGATTCTCTCTTGTCTGCTCATGGCAGCAGCTTTATTGACTTTTGTTAATGTCTGGGGTCATTCTACCTTTTACATTGCCAGCTTTTTATCTGTCTGTCTGAGCAGCAAAGCAAACTGGTTGTCAACTATAGTTCAAGGATGTCTGCTGATGTAATGCTCAATGTCTGGATATGCTGGATTTCAGATGTGTGACCTTTCCTTAGATCATACCATTCGCTAGATTATATTTGTTAGTCAATATGAAAAAGTCAATATAAATTCTTCATTACCAAAGACCTGTCTAATCCAGTGGTATTCTGGTGCCAGGGGTGCCACAGCGATATCCTGGAACTTATTTTCCCCAGGCAGGGCACTCCTTACCAGGTGCTGTGTTGCCACTTAATACAAAAAGCCAATACAAGAAAACAAGGACTCGGGGCCGACAGAGAGTTGGGGACTGGAGTTCTTACGGAAGCCAGACAAATTGATAATTAGAAATGTATTAATGGATTAAAAATATTATTTACCTAGAATTCATTATTCTAGGTAATTCTATACTAAAATGGATATAAAATAAAAAGATTAATAATGTCAATGATACGCCACATCAGTGATGCACTACATAACAATTCATCACATCTTATCACATTATGGGTAGCATGAAGATAAATGGAGGTAACTGTTCACTAGTGAACCAAATAAGACATAATACTGACATAATACTAATACATCATGTGAAACGAGTCCTCAATAATTCATCATATTCTACGCCAGCTGATTAATCGGTGTATCTTGAACGAATCATTATGCACAGTTTATTCATTCCTCATTCTCTGGTGTCTTTATGTCTCAATAGTGTCTTTTTGTTTGGCCTGGTGGGGGCTGTAGTGTGTTGTCTTAATATCCTCCTTATTTTATTAATGGTGAAAAAGCACTGAAACCGCACACGACCGTATTTTTCATCCATCCGTAAATATGGATCTGTAGTCATTTATAGTCATCCGTAAGTCATCCGCATATACGGAAGTGTGTCCGTAAATACAGTTTGTAGTGCATCCGTAATGCATCCATATTTACGGATCCGCAAAAAAACAAGGACAAATCTTGGGTAATCCCCTGGCGTTGCATAGAAATGCTTCCGTAATTACGGACAGCTACGGATGCACATACGTAGCATCCGTAATTACGGAAGCCCCCATAGACTTCTATGGGGAGTCCGTGCCGTAATAATATATTATTTCTACGGCACGGACACCCATCCATAAAAATACAAAAAGGAGTCTGTAGCCCATAAAAATGAATGGGTCCGTAATTACGGTCCATAAATACGATGAATAATATGGTCGTGTGCATGGGGCCTTACACATTTTTAACACTTTTTGGCTCATACATATGAAAGTGTTACATTTTTTGCATCTCACAGATGACTTTTTTAGCTGTAGCCAAGACAAAAATGGAAGGTATCAAGCAGAAATTTAAGCAGGCCATACACATAAGAAAATCTGTCCTCCAAGCCACCCCCCGAAGCCAGATGTCTGATTTCAAAAGCCTGATCCTTTGTTCCGAAAAGAATTAACCCTCTGGCAGCGGTTGATTCCCTTCACCACATTGAATAAAACATGCACACTTTGCCAAACCGGAGTCGGTAGAAATAGCTGTTGGCCGAACGGGCATTCGGTCAACAGTTATTTCACGTTTATGGCCACTTTGGAAACTGTGTTCTCTGTAAGAAGTCTGAAAGTCATGCAGAAAGTCCTGAGGACTGATAAACACTGTGGCCAAGTTCTTATGTTGTTAACTTTTATTATTAATTTCTAAGTTTAGCGGTTTTTATTAATCATTTCTAGCGTTGGTGTTTTTTTTTATTAATCATTTCTAGGGTTGGTGTTTTTTTTATGATTTATTTCTAGGGTTGGTGTTTTTTTATTATTCATTTCTATGCTTAGGCTAAGTTCACACTACCTTAGCCACTTACCAGAAGGTAGCACGGAAGAAGGCCAACGCCAACCTACAAGTAATATTTGCCCATGGATTATGCCTATCGGTGAAGTGATAACAGCAGAGCTTCTTTTGCAATGTTCTGTATTACTGAAGTGTAGGTCCTAAATTCCTGCTACCCCAGAGCAACAATAATCATTGCAAGGTCAGTTTTGTCCTGTATTATGGAAGTAATCTCATACACGATTATGAAAGTTTCTTATATTTAGAATTGGGAAGGGAATTTTGATTTGGTAACCCTCATTTAATTGCAATGGCGACATAGTGACATGAATGCACCATCTCCATGTTATGTCTGGAAATACAAATATTTTAAAGCGACCTCTTGGTGGTTTTGTTTTATTCACTCTGCTGCGCAGATAACTGTTCATGCATAAAAAGTGTCATTTTTGTGATCTCTCTTCGACAAAGAAGCAATGAATGGAATAATTGTGCTCGTGTTTGTATACTTTTACCTTTATTCGAAGGACTAGGCTTCCATCCCAGAGTCTGTGTCAATAGCAGCACATCCTCATTAGAGAACAACAAAATGTTTGTCAGTGACTTGCAAATGAAAACTATTGTAAATAACGGCACTGAACCTCCCGGATTAAAGGAGCATTTATGCATAAAGATATTAGTAAGATTAGCCGAAAGCAAACAAACATAACAGTAATCACTTCATGTAAAAAGGGTGAACAATAATTGATGAAAGGATCATTTCTCACTTCTAATTCTTCATACATAACAAATGTCTCTCCCATGCAAGAAAGCTTCAGAAGTTTACTGTTCAGCATTTTTATGTGAAAAAAGAATGTATAAAGGGTAACGAAACGTTCACCAAACTTCTCACATGACATAGTGACATGTCAGAGGTTTTGATTGGTGGGGGTCCGAGCACTGGGACTCCCACCAACCGCTAAAACGAAGCAGCAGAAGCGCTCAGCCGCTTGGTTTCTGTTCGGCCTTTTCCGTAAAGCCCATGTATCGGAGTACGAGCTCATAGACTTTCTATTGAGCCCGTACACGATACATTGATTTCCGGAAAAGGCCGAAAAGAAACTAAGCGGCTGAGCGCTCACCAATCAGAACTTTTGACATGTCAGGAGTTTGTCGAACGTTTAGTTACACTTTAATTACTAGATTTTTTTATTGGCAATCATTTTGTAAAATTGGGGCTCAACACTTTATAGCTGATACACATGGCCAAGTTACGGCAACCATAGAAGCCCCACATCGTATGGAGCCTTAATACATGGTACTACTAAGCACCTTTATATGCCTGTGACTTCATATGGAGACATACAGAGGTTTATTTCTGTTTAATTCATTCGGAAAAATATGGCATGCCCTATTAGATGCCAAATTATATTGGTATTCTCCCTTAGAAGCATTGCTTATAGGGGAGAATATGTCCATAATATTGTGCCGCATGACTGGTCAGCACACGGAGTAGGGACTCTGTTTGTCACTGCTCTACCATGTGCTAGAGGCCTTAGGCTCTGTTCACATTGCATTTGGACTTTACGTTTGGTGCATAGGTTGGGAGCATTCACAGGCTGCAAAGACTGTATACAGTGGCATACATCTTCCATAGGCCCCTTTTCTTTTATGGTAGCCAACTGTGCCCAACAGCAGACTACACTTTCCTATTAAAAATTTTGTGGGGAAATTGTGGTGTAAATGATTGTGCTGTGTATAATGCACCCCCCAAAAAAATGGTAACCAGACAGATTGTAATTCCACTGTACAGGATTTGTTTCTTTGGGCCTCTTTCTTGCTGTACCATTCTATGAGGCAATACTCCTTTTGTTTTAAGAAGGCCTTATTGTATGCCAAATTGCCTTTCTTGCCCTTAACATGTTATCTAACTCAGATTAACGCACCCCCAATCCTAACTCTATGGAGCCACGTTTTTGTGCACTGAAGAAGGCTAATACGTCTGAAACAGCTGTATGCATGTTAGAATAAATGGCTCTGTACTTATTAGGCCTTATTTACATGAGCGTAGTTCACGTCCGTTGTAACTCACGGACCTATGTAATTCAATGGGGCCGTTCGGAAAGTCCGTGATTTTCACGCAGCATGTGTCCGCTGCGTAAAACTCACGACATGTTCTATACTTGAGCGGTTTTCGCGAATCACGCACCCATTAAAGACAATGGGTGCATGAAAATCACCCGCGGCACACGGACACACTTCCGTGTGCTGCGCGTGATTCGCGCAACAGTTGTTCAAGAAATGAAGGCAAAGATAAAAGCACCTCCTTCATTTCTGTTTCTAAACATAAAAACAGTGTAATAACGATGCCATATGCGCGAAAATCACGCAGCCACGCACCAAACACTTATGACACACGGAACTGCAATACTCATAAAACGCAGCGTTTTTTGCGCGCGCAAAACGCACACATTCGTGTGAATTTTGCCTTAGGGCAGATACACACGAACGTTGCGTTTTTGCGCGCGCAAAAAACGTCGCGTTTTATGAGTATTGCAGGTGCGTGTGTCATCCGTGTCTGATGCGCGGCTGCGTGATTTTCGCGCAGCCGGCTTCATAGAGATGAGGCTAGTCGACGCCCGTCACTGTCCAAGGTGCTGAAAGAGCTAACTCTTTCAGCACCCTCGACAGTGAATGCCGAACACAATATCGAAAAACCTGTTGAAAAAAAAGAAAAAGTTCGTACTTACCGAGAACTTCCCGGCCGTTGCCTTGGTGACGCGTCCTTGGTGACGCGCCTCTCGACATCGGGCCCCACCTCCCTGGATGACGCGCCAGTCCATGTGACCGCTGCAGCCTGTGCTTGGCTGGAGCTGTCACTTGGACTGAATTGTCATCCCGGGAGGTCAGACTGGAGGAAGACGCCGGGAGTTATCGGTAAGTCAGAACTTCGTTTTTTTTTCTACAGGTTCATGTATATTGGGATCGGAAGTCACTGTCCATGGTGCTGAAACAGTTTAACTCTTTCAGCACCATGGACAGTGACTATCTCCTGACGTCGCGTACCGATAATTTTTTTGCTGGGTTCGGCCAAAACGAGTTCGGCCGAACCCGGTGAAGTTCGGTTCGCTTGTCCGGCTTCGCTCATCGCAAAGACACTCCGTTTGGATGTTCGGAAACAGAAAAGCACGTGGTGCTTTTCTGTTTACATTCATCCTTTTGACAGCTGGTGCGCTGTTTCAGTCAGTTCGCACGGAAGTGCTTCCGTGCAACCTGCGTGGTTTTCACGCACCCATTGACTTCAATGGGTGCGTGATGCGCGAAATACGCAGAGTTATTGAACCTGTCGCGCTTTTTGCGCAGCAAACGCTGCGCAAAAAGCACGGACTGTCTGTACTGCCCCATAGACTTGTATTGGTCCATGCGTGCCGCGTGAAAACCACGCGGCCCGCACGTACCGAATACACGCTCGTGTGAATCCCCCCTTAGGCCTAATTTACACGAGCGTAATATACGCGCGTGCGACGCGCGTGCTTTTCACGCGTGTCGTACGCACCTATATTACTCTATGGGGCAGTATAGACGATGCGTGAATTTTGCGCAGCGTGAGTGCGTTGTGTAAAACTCACGACATGTTCTATAATCGTGCGTTTTTCACGCAACACGCAGCCATTGAAGTCAATGGGTGCGTGAAAACAACGCATAACACACGGACGCTCCTGCGTTGTATGCACGAAAATCACGCAAGAGCTGTTATGTCCATGCAAAAGAGTCTATAAAGCTAGATAAAGCAAACCCAAACCAGGAAGTGCCTGCGTTTCCAGTGCGAGGGGGCAAGCCTAGCCAGTGCCTGGAGACTCTGTCAAGGTTGCTTTCAGCGTGTCATCTATTCTACTGCCATGCCGCGCGGGATGGATGTCGAGCGCCTCATCCTGTTTGTCCAGGACCATCCTGCAATATGGGACACCCGATCAGAGGAGTACCACAACAGGACGGTAAAGGAGGACGCATGGGAGTTGGTCGCCCAGAACCTGTTTGAGCAAGAGTGGGTGACTGGCCGAACCCGGGACCGCACTCGGTTGGGTGAGTACCACGCATTTTCTGTCAATGCCTGTCATCCCCATAGAAGACCTGGGGCCCTGTATGTGTAGTCCGCTCATTAGCACGAGAAACTTAGGTGGAGCAGGTGCATCCCCGTGTCCCACGTCATTAGCACTGCAGGGCCCTTCATTTAGAAGTGAGAGGTGATAGTTCTGATGGCGTGTTATGTTTTTGTTACATCCAACAGTCCAAGATATCAAGACACGGTGGCGGAGCTGCCGTGATCAATTTAGGCGAGAGATGGGTGACAAGGGTCGCAGCGGAGATGGGGCATCTCGCAAACGCCCATACATTTACACCAAGCAGCTCATGTTCTTGAAGGACATCATGGATATGCGCACGTAAGAGTTTATGCCTTTGCATGTGTCTAATGTGTGTTTGGCAATGTCCTGTTTGCCAACGTGTTGGTGTGGGCAATGTTCTATATTGTATTCTTACGTTTTTTTCTCCTTGTAGAACCACCGACAATTTGGAGGACACCGCAGAGGAGACTGACGTGGGGGAGTCTCTGCGAGAACCTCCTGCTCCAAAATGTCCTGCCGCCCAGCCCCGAGCCGACACCCCAGGAGCCCGCACCTGGCCAGTCTGCAGGGCCCGTCGCCTCTCCAGCACAGGAGCGCCCCGTGCGTGCCCGCAGTCGCCGTGTTCGTGCACCACAGCCCTCCACAGCTGCCCAGGTCGATACTCGGGTCCTCGACTATCTTAGGCGAGCCGCAGAAGAGGACGGGAATGATGCCTTCGGCCGCAGCATAGTCCCCCTCCTACGCCTGGTGCCCATGGACCGTATGGGCCGTCTGCAGGCGTCAATAGTCACATTGATCGACGCTTGCAGACCGCCCCACAATCCAAACATCTGTTTCACGGCAATAGAGCAATGGCGCAGTGCATACATGCCGCCATCCATGCCCAAGGTGCCTGCCCAATTCCACCCTGTCCCCCAGATGGGCCGGCCGCATCCGTACATGCGCCCTATGGCTCCCCACTTCGCAGGGCCAACATTCCACCCACAACATCAGCACCACTATGCTTGCGAGGAACAACCTACCCAGCTCCAGGTCCAGCATAGTGGTGCTGAAATGCAGGCGTATGCCTCCCCAGGACAACAATACCAACACCTCTGAGTGTGTTGGTGCCAATAGATTTGGACGCCACAGTTGTGTGTGGTGCAGGCCTGGCCACGTTTGTTGTGGGCTCATGTTTTTGATTTGGATTACTTTACACCATGTTGGTGTCTATGCTTTGCTACTAAAAGTTTGTGTTTGGTCCTAAGACGTAAATAAAATGTTTCATGGTTAATGGTTTGAATTCGTGTTGTTATTCATTTATACCACACAACACAAGGTTTGCAACACATTTCCTTTGCCTACACTCTCACACACTTCTGGCCTTTTGGGCCAATGCATGCCCACGTGATATGAGGTTTTAGTTAATCTCTCAGGGTTTGACATGGCTTGCAAGCGATGGCAAAGTTTAGGTCCTGCCATGGGCCCCGAGGCAAACTAAGTACACTTACAATTGGACTTTCCTAACTGTAGTCGGCACAACAGGATATCTGGGGAAAGTAAGTCGGCAACTGTCTAAAGTCCTGCTCAAACCCCGAGAGATGTAAGCTCGCAACCCGCGTCAAGGGTCCTCATGTTTTGCGAGTCCCTAACCCAACACCAACCCCAAAAAAACACAAAATTAAAAAATGGTCACATGTGACGTGAGTAGCGAAGCCGCCAAACAACATACACCCCTTCAAAGGTCATCAGCCCCCCACGGTGCTGGTCCAGATGGGCACTCAAAATATGCCGCCAAAGTATCACGCACTCGAAGGCCGGAGGAGACAGATCGGCCGAGAGGAATCACCGGGACATTGTCAGTGGTGCCTGCATGTGTTAGGATATATTCTGCATCAAAGTTAGCATCATTAATGCGGCAGAAGTTATGCAGAACTACACCCGCTTGTATAACACGTGTGACATTCTGCATGGACAATTGCATTGTTGACAGAAAGACACGCCACCTGTTTGACATAATGCCAAAGGCACATTCCACACATCGCCGAGCTCGGCCCAGGCGGAGATTGAACATGCGCCGACGGACATCCAAGCCCCTTCTTGCAAAGGGACGCATGACTTGCCTTGTGAGTGCAAACCCCTCATCCGCCACGATTACATACGGGATTGGGGGCCCGCTGGAGCCCGGGAGGATGGAGGGTTCCGGCACCGCCAGTCGCCTATTCACGAGTCGCTTCCCCATTCTTGATGTACGGAATATGCGTGCATCTGCCGAGCTTCCATACGAGCCAATGTCAACAATAGTGAAACAATAATTAGTGTCCGCCAAGGCTAACAATACCATAGAAAAATACTGCTTGTAGTTATAGTATTGCGAGCCACTGCGTGGGGGCTTTCTCACACGGATGTGTTTGCCATCAAGGGCACCAATGCAATTTGGAAATTCAGTAGCTCTAAGAAATCCCTCTGAAATACTTAGCCACTGTTCTGTCGTGGGCTGAGGCATGACCGTGCTCTTTAACCTCTGCCACAACACGACACAGGTGGATATGACAATTAAGGAAATGGTGGTGACTCCCAAAAGAAATTCAAAATGCAACGAATGATAACTATTGCCTGTGGCCAGAAATCTAGAAAAGAACGAGAAAGAAAAAGAAAGGCAGAACACATGTTAGTGGGGGGCTGGTGAAGCAGACAGCGGCATGGACTAAGTTCTAGCAGCTTCACACATACCTCAAGGTCACAAGCAGCCGTTCCTCGGCCGAAATGCAGCGTCTCATGTTGGTATTCTGGTAGGTGAGACCAGAGCGAGTTTGCTCAAGCAGAAGGTCAAATGTGGCCACAGACATGCGGCAGAAGGCTCGAAATTTGTCTGGATGCCGGCGTAAGTCCTCATACAGGGTATGGAAATGGCCTTTTATTGTACGTTGGGCCACAAGTGGATGAACCCAAATGCGACTTCTTCCAGGCGTCTGGTGCTGCAGCATGTGTCGGCGCTCGCCAAACCGACGTGAGATCATCCAGACAAGAAGCACACGCGCCAGCGCTGGCGAAGCCATAATAGTTGGGTGTCAAGGCGATTCCAACGTGAAGGGAAAAACACACACTGTGGTTTCTGCAGAGGCGGAAATAAGGTTCGAAACAGACTTCTACCAGCAAGCAGGGGTTGGGCCAGCTGGCCTATTTGTAGGCGGGCGTCCCACTAATCCCCTCTGCGTTTTTTACGCGCAATGCAAACGCTAGTCGTGCGCGCGTTTAAAACGCACCAACGCTGCGTATACGCAGTGCATACACAGTACAAACGCGGGCAAAATGCAGCGTTTTTTGTGCGCGCAAAACGCACACGCTCGTGTAAATCAGGCCTAAGGCCTCATGCACACGACCGTAAAAACTCCCGTTATTACGGGTCGTAATTACGACCCGTAATAACGGGCTCATAGACTTCTATTGGCGACGGGTGCCTTCCCGTTTTCTCACGGGAAGGTGCCCGTGCCGTTGAAAAAGATAGAACATGTCCTATTTCAGGCCGTAATAACGGCACGGACAGTCCATAGAAGTCTATGGAGCTCTCGTAATGACGGGTGGCTACATGTGTGCACCCGTCATTACGGCAGCGTTGCTAAGCGACGTCAGTAAATAGTCACTGTCCAGGGAGCTGAAAGAGTTAACTGATCGGCAGTAACTCTTTCAGCACCCTGGACAGTGACTACCGATCAGTATAAACCTGTAAAAAATAAAAATAAAAGACTTTCATACTTACCGACAACTTCCTGCTTCCTCCAGTCCGGTCTCCCGCCCGTTGCCTTGGTGACGCGTCCCTCTCGACATCCGGCCCGACGTCCTGGATGACGTTTCAGGCCATGTGACCGCTGCAGCCAATCACAGGTCAATCACAGGCTGCAGCGGTCACATGGACTGCCGCGTCATCCAGGGATGTCGGGCTGGATGTGAAGAGAGGGACGCGTCACCAAGACAACGGCTGGGTAAGTATGAATTTCTTTAACTTTTATTACAGAAAAGGCTGTCCCTTCTCTCTATCCTGCACTGATAGAGAGAAGGGGCTGCCGATTAGTGCAGTGCTATTTTGCCGCCAAAAACGTGCCCGTAAATACGGGTGGAATACGGGTGACACCGGACCCATATTTACGGGCACGGGTTCGTAAATACTGGTGCAAAACGGGTGGAATACGTGTGACACCGGACCCGTATTTACGCCAGTATTTACGGGTGGGAAAAAATACGGTCGTGTGCATGAGGCCTAAGGCTGTATATTGTGCTATGCACTAGTGGTTGTGGCCACAAGGGGCAGAAAGGAACAATTTGCACGTGTCCATCCACTGTCCCAGAATGATTACTCATTTCCTTGTTGTATAGATATCTGATAGAAGTCAGCATGTACATACCTTCTGAAGGTTTTAGTGTAAGCGATACATTTAGTGGTAATTAAAATAGGGTGCGCAGGAGGGTAAAGGGGGTTTTACACTGGTCGATTATCGTGCAGACGAGCGTTCATATAACGCTCGCTGACGATAATTGCCCTGTGTAAACAGGGCAGCGATCAACAGATGAACGAGTAAACGCTCGATCATCTTCTGATCGTATCGTTTTAAAAAAGAGAAATATTATCGTTGTCGGCAGCGCGTCTCCCTGTCAAAAACGGAGATGCGCTGCCGACATGATGATAATGTATGGGGACGAGCGATCGGAATAACGACCACTCGTCTCCATCCATAGCTCCGTGTGACAGGAGCAAACGAGCGCCAATCAACGATGTCTCGTTGATCGGCATACGCTGTAAAAGGCCCTTAAGAGATAGGGTGAAGAGAGAGATAAGGCAGGAAGTTACATATATTTCTGAAAAATGGAGCTTCAGCCACAAGAGTTTGGACCCTGTAGAGTGACTACATTCTTGCCTACCCTCAAACTGCTTAACTACTCCTCCTTTAAATGATTTTAGTATTTTGCCTGAGTTAAAGGTTATGTACAAATTTGAAATCGTTTTTTTTGTTTGTTTTTTTAAAAAAAATAAGTCTATCAGTGTGTTTGGTGCAATTTTCGAAATACTTTTTCTTAAAAATAATTTTTAACTTTTTCAGATACAGCTGCTTTGTAACCTGTATAACCAGCAGCTGCATCTTGCGCTGAGACATCAGAGCCGCGGGAGTGATGGGTTCTGTGTCAACAGGTTCTGCGTGTCTCTGACACGCAGGATCGAGCGGTTACCGATCACATCTTAGTTCATAACTTAGATGTGATTGATAACAGGTGGATCCTGCTTGTTAGAGACACACAGAACCCGCTGTCACTGAACCCGTCAGCACCGCTGACCTGACAGATTCAGGTATCAGCGCACAATACAGCTACTCTGTATACAGGATACAAAGCAGCTGTATCTCAAAAAGTAAAAACTATTTTTAATAAAAAAGTATTTAGTAGGTTGCACCAAACACAGTGGTCTAAATTTTAAATAGAAAATTAAGACATTGCCGATTTCCCTTATGTTGAGAAACACCAGCCTGCCCCCCCCCCCACGTTTTTTGTTGTGTTTGTGTTCCTACCTCCTTCGATCGATGAGGGTGTCTTAATCTCCCTTTCCTGGCCTGCCACGTTTGTTCATACCAACTACCGTTCTAACAACTGGAAATGTTTTTATACATGTAGTATAGCGCCTGCTCTGCTGTACATTTGTTTTTCCCGCCCTATTGGCGGTTTGTTCTTGTCAAGCTGCATTGTGCTATCCTTTATTATATTTATAAAATGAAAAAACTCAAAATAAAAAGTAATAAAAACAATAGTCAAAAATAAATAAAAAATAGCACTCCATTGCCTATAAGGATATATTGTAAACTCAGTCAGTTCAGAAATTTGGATCTATTCAGATTTTTTTTTAAAACGGACCAATGGGTACATGAAATTTGAATTTCATATCACAAAGACAAACTTTGTTGCATTAGTGGAACCTACAGCAGGAAAATACGTGTATTCACTTGTGCTAATATGCTCTGGTGTTGTGCCACGAGAAACAAAAACTGAGTGTCTTTTTACTGAAAATTACCACAGTTTACCGCACGCTTATTACAGATGAGATTTGTGTAAAACGTTTTTTTTTGCCTGCACGGCACAGTACTGGTGAGCAACAGCACGTGTGAATACATCTCAGGGGCTCAATGTCTAGTCATTGACTTTGAGGAACGAAAGATGTTTTTAGGAATTTGGATGCTAAGAACATCCAAAGCATTTCAACAGGTGCAGCAACATGTATGTAAACAATAGTGAGGGAAATGTATTAGTACTTCTTCCTGCATGAGAGTGACAGGGTGTATGTTCGGTTGATGAATATGGAGCAGGTAAAAATAACGACAACCTGGCTTTTTTTTGTGTACATCTTTTCTAATAAGAAAAGTGGCATAGATTGTAAATAAATGAATAGAAAGTGCCAAAAAAGTGCTACAGTGGTTTTATAAATATGGCGATCGGCCTCAACTCCATTGTTTTAAATGTATTTATGCCATAAAACTTCCCCAATGTTTTGGATTTAGAGGGGTGTGTCACAAAAGGTCATTTATCTCCTATCCACAGGATAGGCGATAAATGTCTAATCGCTTTGGGCCCTACTACTGGAAACCTCCACCAATCACTAAAATGGGGGTCCCAAGCCCCCCGTTCCTCCTCACTACACGATCAGAGGTGCAGTTTCCAGCAGCCCCCATAGACATTGAATGGAGCATCAGGGCGAATGTGTGACCACCGCTCCATTCTAACTCCTTTTCACTGCGGTCATGCTGTGAAGAGGAACAGGAGGCATGGGACCCCAGTTTTGTTGATCGTGGGGGTCCTAGTGATCAGATATTTATTACCTATCCTGTGGATAGGTGATAAATGTCCTTTGTGGGACAACCCCTTTAAATAAAAAAAAAATAAAGGCAATGTATTGCATTCAACTTTTCAGTATTTTCAACAAGGATTGTTTTTATTTAGTGTGTATGCTACCTGGGCAGTGAATTGCCAAAACGCCCGGAGTACTATTGTTTGCAGCCGTGCCGACCCATATCTCTTTTTTATTGTTTTCATTTAATGTAATACTCCAAGCAAAAGCTGGAAATACATTTGAGAGACGCTCACTCCAGCCCCAAAGTCTCGGTAACATGTTCCCTGCCAATCAGGGATACATGGATGCAGGGGCGTAACTAGGAAAGACTGGGCCCCATAGCAAACTTTTGACTGGGGCCCCCCTCCCCAGGGTGTCACACAACCCCCCCTTGTAGATAGTGCCTTTTTTACAGCCCCCCTGTAGATATCTACAAAGGGGGCTGTATGGCGTTATCTACAGGGGGGGCTTTATGGCGTTCTCTACAGGGGGGGCTGTATGGCGTTCTCTACAGGGGGGGCTGTATGGCGTTCTCTACAGGGGGGGCTGTATGGCGTTCTCTACAGGGGGGGCTGTATGGCGTTCTCTACAGGGGGGGCTGTATGGCGTTCTCTACAGGGGGGGCTGTCTAGCGTTCTCTACAGGGGGGGGCTGTCTGGCGTTCTCTACAGGGGGGGCTGTCTGGCGTTCTCTACAGGGGGGGCTGTCTGGCGTTCTCTACAGGGGGGGCTGTCTGGCGTTCTCTACAGGGGGGGCTGTCTGGCGTTCTCTACAGGGGGGGCTGTCTGGCGTTCTCTACAGGGGGGCTGTATGGCGTTCTCTACAGGGGGGCTGTATGGCGTTCTCTACAAGGGGGGCTGTATGGCGTTCTCTACAAGGGGGGCTGTATGGCGTTCTCTACAGAGGGGGCTGTATGGCGTTCTCTACAGAGGGGGCTGTATGGCGTTCTCTACAGGGGGGTCTGTATGGCGTTCTCTACAGGGGGGGCTGTATGGCGTTCTCTACAGGGGGGGCTGTATGGCGTTCCCTACAGGGGGGGGCTGTATGGCGTTCCCTACAGGGGGGGGCTGTATGGCGTTCCCTACAGAGGGGGCTGTATGGCGTTCCCTACAGGGGGGGCTGTATGGTGTTCCCTACATGGGGGGCTGTATGGCGTTCTCTACAGGGGGGCCGTATGGCGTTCTCTACAGGGGGGCCGTATGGCGTTCTCTACAGGGGGGCCGTATGGCGTTCTCTACAAGGGGGGCTGTATGGCGTTCTCTACAAGGGGGGCTGTATGGCGTTCTCTACAGAGGGGGCTGTATGGCGTTCTCTACAGAGGGGGCTGTATGGCGTTCTCTACAGGGGGGTCTGTATGGCGTTCTCTACAGGGGGGTCTG
This sequence comes from Rhinoderma darwinii, assembly GCF_050947455.1. Classification (NCBI taxonomy): domain Eukaryota; kingdom Metazoa; phylum Chordata; class Amphibia; order Anura; family Rhinodermatidae; genus Rhinoderma; species Rhinoderma darwinii. The sequence goes on along the minus strand of NC_134690.1, from coordinate 360,320,547 downwards.
TATGGCGTTCTCTACAGGGGGGGCTGTATGGCGTTCTCTACAGGGGGGGCTGTATGGCGTTCCCTACAGGGGGGGGCTGTATGGCGTTCCCTACAGGGGGGGCTGTATGGCGTTCCCTACAGGGGGGGGCTGTATGGCGTTCTCTACAGAGGGGGCTGTATGGCGTTCTCTACAGGGGGGGCTGTATGGCGTTCTCTACAGGGGGGGCTGTATGGCGTTCCCTACAGGGGGGGCTGTATGGCGTTCCCTACAGGGGGGGCTGTATGGCGTTCCCTACAGAGGGGGCTGTATGGCGTTCCCTACAGGGGGGGCTGTATGGTGTTCCCTACATGGGGGGCTGTATGGCGTTCTCTACAGGGGGGCCGTATGGCGTTCTCTACAGGGGGGGCTGTATGGCATTCTCTACAGGGGGGGCTGTATGGCGTGATCTACAGAGGGGGCTGTATGGCGCTAATGCCACACAGCCCCCCTGTAGAGAATGCCATACAGCCCACCTGTAGGGAACGCCATACAGCCCCCCCCTGTAGAGAACGCCATACAGCCCCCCCTGTAGAGAACGCCATACAGCCCCCCCTGTAGGGAACGCCATACAGCCCCCCCTGTAGGGAACGCCATACAGCCCCCCCTGTAGGGAACGCCATACAGCCCCCCCCCTGTAGGGAACGCCATACAGCCCCCCCTGTAGGGAACGCCATACAGCCCCCCCTGTAGGGAACGCCATACAGCCCCCCCCCTGTAGGGAACGCCATACAGCCCCCCCCTGTAGGGAACGCCATACAGCCCCCCCTGTAGGGAACGCCATACAGCCCCCCCCTGTAGGGAATGCCATACATCCCCCCCCTGTAGGGAACGCCATACAGCCCCCCCTGTAGGGAACGCCATACAGCCCCCCCCCTGTAGGGAACGCCATACAGCCCCCCCCTGTAGGGAACGCCATACAACGTCCCCCCTCCCAAAAAAGTCTGACTTACAGTGTGTCCTACTAAAACACATGTATCCCCTATCCACAGGAGAGGGGATACATGTGTGATCGCTGGCAGCGATAGGGAGAACGGGGGACCGAAAGTCCCCTGAAGTTCTCCATGACTAACCTCTGACTTTCGGCGTCTGCGCAGCTCAATAAAAATGAAAGGAGCGCTGATCACGCATGCGCACAAGCGCGACCGGCGCTCCATTCATTTCTACGGAGCTGCCGACACAGACTCCGGAAGTCCGAGGTTTGTGATGAAGAACTTCAGGGGACTTTCAGTCCCCCGTTCTCCTTATCGCTGCCAGCGATCACACATGTATCCCCCCTATCCTGTGGATAGGGGATACATGTCTTTTGTTTAATGGCAGAGTGGGGAGATAACTCCCTGCTCTGCCGTAGTGTTCAGTGGCGTCGCGCTGTAGCAGCCATAGCGGCTGCTAGCGGAGCCTCCGGCCATGGTGGGGGCCCGTGCCGGCGGGCGACACGGGTCCCCTCATGCCGCGGGCCCCGTAGCTGCTGCTACGGCTGCTATAGTAGTAGTTACGCCACTGCATGGATGTCTTCTGGCAGGCTGTTCCTGCAGCCTGACTGCACGCTCAGGTCTCAGGCAGTGGTTGTCATGACTCGCCCAGGAACGTGGGAACCTGTATAGGAAATGACTCATTGCAAAGTCTGCATGTGCAGTGAGTCGTTTCCTATACAGGTTCCTGTGCGGGTCAGTGTGGACCATGTAGGTGAGATTTTGCGGCTGGGGTGGTCGCCCACACTCCATTCAAAAAGTTGTATTTTCAGGTTTTGCCTGGAATATCACTTTAAACTCCAATTTAAAACATATCTTGTTCCATTCAACAAGTCTCTTGCCCCGTGCTACTTGAGAATTTTATCTTCAGCATTGATCAGTAATGCTTATTTCTGTCTAAGGCAAAACATGAATATGAATTGAAGTGTTGAGGGAATCAAAGATATGAAGAACCTTTCTAAGTGTCCAATTATGATGACCATAAAACCTGTAACTACTAATAATTTCTTAAACAGAGGTGCCCAAAAATATTGGCTGCATAAGCAGATGAGCCTGTTAGACAACAGTTCTGATGCCACATATGTAAGTGTGAACAAACCATGAGACTACAGTCTACTGTAAATAACAAAACTTCAATGTCGTCGAGGAAACCGATGTGCGCAATAAATCTCAACAAATGTTACGTGACTGATCTGAATAGCCACTAATTCACACTAACCACTAGTTAAAATCTGTTTTATTGTATCAGCAGAATGCAGGATTTCTTCAAAGAGCAATAAACGTAAAAATAAAGGAGAAAACATTCATGGTTTACAAGCACCTGTCCTGAAACAAACATCCCAGGCATGTAACCTACCACCAACATATCATGGTGCCCTCCGTCCAAACTGAGGAGTGGTGCTTAGTTTGCCTGGTCTCTATGATACAAAGAGCAGTAGAAAAAGGTTTCTGATGCAGCAATCTGCCTCCCAGTCAGACACAAAACATTCCTGTTTTAACATGCACCATCAAATTCTTTGATAATTAATTTTTTAAAGGTTAATTAAACTTTGAAAAAACTTCTGACATGTCATAGTGGCATGTCATAAGATTTGATCGGTGGGGGTCTGAGCACTGATCGCTATAACGAAGTGGCAGAACTCTCGGGTGAGCGCTGAACCACTAAGTTTCTGATCGGCTTTTCTCAGAAAGCTGAGCAATTGGTGTACAGGCTCAATAGAAAGTCTATGAGCCCGTACACTATCTGTTCGGCTTTCCGAGAAAAGCCATCCAGAAACTAAGCAGCTCGGCACTCACCCGAGCACTTCTGCTGCTTCGTTTTAGCGATCGGTGGGGGTCTCAGTGCTCGGACCCCCACCGATAAAAACTTCTGACACGTCACCATAACATGACAGAAGTTTTTTTAAAGTTTAGTTACCCTTTAATATATCTTTATAGCAGCTGGAGTTCCATTTTTCTAATACAGAGCTCCAAATCCCCTGCATAGACATAGTGTTAAATAATAATATTCTGACTGTCTGCAGCTGCCAATAGGAAGAGTTTAGGAGCGGTATTGCATACTGTTTTGTACATTAACCCTTTGAGGACCAAACCAATTTGGCTTTGAGAACCAGAACAATTTTTTTTTATTTTTTGCATTGTGGCGCTCATAACTTTATTTTTTATTTTTTTATTTTTGTGGGACGAGTTGTACTTGATGTACATGATATTTTTAAGCGTTTAATTTATATGAATTATTATTGTGGCAAATATGCAGAAAAAAAAGCAATTTGGACGCAATTTTTGTTCGTCTTTGTTTTTACAGCATACAGCGATCATCATAAATAATGCTATAATATATTCTACAGGTTGCAGTGCCCGTGCAATCAATTCTGATTTGGAAATTACCTGCCGCTCAAGACGAGCATCATTGTCCTGCGTCCGCAACAGGTTAACCTCAGTAATAAAACAGTATGCAGTAAGCTCCCTTAGTGGCAGCTGCAGACTGACAGAATTTTATCATTTAACTCTATGTCTGTGCGATCCAACTGCTATGAAGATATGTTAAAAAATGAATCAGCGCAGAATGTTGGACCTAGATGGTGTTAAGGGATGGACATTTACTTTAAGGGTATGTTCACATGCTAAACAAAAAACGGCTGTAAAATACAGAGCTGTTTTCAAGGGAAAACAACATCTGATTTCCAGTCATTAGGCATTTTTACGGCTGTTTTTGGGGCTGTTTTTCTATTGACCCAATGAAAAACGGCTCCAAAATCGTCTCACTTCTTTTTACGAGGCATTTTTTTACAGGTCGTTTTATGAAACGGCTAAGTAAAAAACGCCCCGTCGGAACGAAATGCCATTTTTCCCATTGAAATGAATGGGCAGATGTTTTATTTTTAGCCATTTTTCGGGGCGTTAACCGCCAGAAAAACAGCTGAATATAGGCCGTGTGAACATATCCTAAGATGCCAAATGCCATGCATGCAGAGATTGATTAATAATTAAAAAAGACGATCACTATTGACTATCATTACATATATGTTACTAAAACAAATGGTGGAAATATTTCCCACTGGTAATTACAGATTGAGGACTTGTCTAAAGATGCCCATACACATTAGACAAAAGTTAAAGAGGCTCTGTCACCAGTTTATAAATGCTCTATCTCCTACCTGATCTGATAGGCACTGTAATGTAGATAACAACAGTGTTTTTTATTTTGAAAAACGATAATTTTTGAGCACGTTATGAACAATTTTAGATTTATGCTAATTTGTTTCTTAATGTCCAACTGGCCGTTTTTTAACTTTTGACCAAGTGGGCATTGTAAAGAGAAGTGCATGACGCTGACCAATCAGTGACCAATCAGCGTCATACACTTCTCCCCATTCATGTCCATTTGTACTCACAACACAGCGTGATCTCGTGAGATCAGGCTGTGATGTCACATACACCAACATTAACTTTACTGAAGTGTCTTGAGAGTGAATAGACATCACCTCCAGCCAGGATGCAATGTCTATTCACACTCCCGACACTTCGCTAAAGTTTCTGTGGGACTAACTCACACAGCACAGCGTGATCTCATGAGATCACGCTGTGCTGTCATTCACAGCGTGATCTCGCGAGATCATGTTGTTCTGTGTAAGTCTCGCAGAAATTTTACCGAAGTCTCGGGAGTGTGAATGGACATCGCATCCTGGCTGGAGGCGATGCCTAATCACTCTCAAGACACTTCAGTAAACTTAATGTGGGTGTATGTGACAGCACAGCGTGATCTCGCGAGATCACGCTGTGCTGTGAGTACAAATGGACATGAATGGAGAGAAGCGTATGATGCTGATTGGTCAGCGTCATACACTTCTCTACACAATGCCCACTTGGTCAAAAGTTAAAAAACGCCTAGTTGGGCATTAAGAAACTAATTAGCATAAATCTAAAATTGCTCAAAAATGATAGCTTTTCCAAATAAAAACCACTGTAGTTATCTACATTACAGCGCATATCAGATATCAGATTATGTAGGAGATAGGGCACTTAGAATCTGGTGACAGAGCCTCTTTAAAGGAAAGTATTGGGCATATTTGATTTAAAAATGCCTGAACTTTTGTTGCCAAAGGAGGTAAACCACTGCCAGACACATTTTTTCCCCTCTCCCCATTGAAATAAACATACATTCTCAGCAAAGCATGCATGTTTATGGGGGAGGCGGGAGAAATATCTGACTGTTACTTAATGTGTATAGCCAACTTTAAATTTTTTCAGTCAATAGTAATTAATGAAAATTCTGTGGAGCATGTGTAGCGGAATAGATTTTAGAATATTCTAATATATTTTACTAAGATATCCAGCGTCCATGATAAAATCATACCATATGTGGCCAGTTTTAGTGTCTCTTTAGGAATTCCACTTCATCATCACTAAATTGATTAAAAATGTCCAGATTAATAGTTTAACCCTAAAAAATTAATGTATTTATTGTCTGGAGGTGACCACTACAAGTCTCAACCAATCTCAATCAAGCTACAATCTCAAAGGGACGCAAATGCATCAATGGCTGTAAAAGTTGAAAAATACCTGTCGGGATTAGTTACACTGAATACATTTTCTTGCATACCACTCATACTTGTTATAACCTTCAGGACTCTTTTTGGCTGGTATTACTACCCTTCTCTGTGTGAGTTTATGACATGGCCCTTGGGCTCATACATAGGATTCTTGCTCTCCTTTCCTCCTTCTCTCTTCCCTGCTCACTATCTCTGTAGCTTCCTCCCCAGACAATCAGACTCAGGAGCACCACTCATTAAAGAGGCTCTGTCACCAGATTTTCAAACCCCTATCTCGTATTGCAGCAGATCGGCGCTGCAATGTAGATTACAGTAACTTTTTTTTTTTCAAAAACGAGCATTTTTGGCCAAGTTATGAGCATTTTTATATTTATGCAAATGAGCCTTTCTTAAGTACAACTGGGCGTGTTTAAAGTTATGTCCAAGTGGGCGTGTATTATGTGTGTTACATCTGGGCGTTTTTACTTGTTTTACTAGCTGGGCGTTGTGAATAGAAGTGTATGATGCTGACGAATCAGCATCATCCACTTCTCTTCGTTAACACCCAGCTTCTGGCAGTGCACAGACACACAGCGTGTTCTCGAGAGATCACGCTGTGACGTCACTTCCTGCCCCAGGTCCTGCATCGTGTCGGACGAGCGAGGACACATCGGCACCAGGCGACAGAGGCTACATCGACTTACCTGCAAACGCCGATGCTGCTGCAGAATCAACTGTAGCCTCTGTCGCCTGGTGCCGATGTGTCCTCGCTCGTCCGACACGATGCAGGACCTGCGGCAGGAAGTGACGTCACAGCGTGATCTCTCGAGAACACGCTGTGTGTCTGTGCACTGCCAGAAGCTGGGTGTTAACGAAGAGAAGAGGATGATGCTGATTCGTCAGCATCATACACTTCCATTCACAATGCCCAGCTAGTAAAACAAGTAAAAACGCCCAGATGTACACACACAATACACGCCCACTTGAACATAACTTTAAACATGCCCAGTTGTACTGAAGAAAGGCTCATTTGCATAAATATAAAAATGGTCATAACTTGGCCAAAAATGCTCGTTTTTGAAAAAAAAAACTTTACTGTAATCTACATTGCAGCGCCGATCTGCTGCAATACGAGATAGGGGTTTGAAAATCTGGTGACAGAGCCTCTTTAAGGCTCATAAGGCGGAGCAGTTATTGTAAGAATTGTCATAAAGTTGCTCTAAATAAAAGATAATTGCCACGTGTAATAGCACGCAACGATCGAAAGACGAACAAAAAAAATCGTTGGGTTTCCGTGGATTGGTCACATCTAGTGAAAGATTATCATTCGTCGCAGCCACATCCCCTCGTCTAATCAGAAATCTTTCAGTTGTTAGCAGATCAGTCCTTTGCACACCACCTACAAGCTCAGTAATCTTTGTGCGTTATTGTTGTATGGGCGCATAAGTAACAATCGAACGAATTAATGAACAGCGAAAATCTTTAGCAATTAATGTCCCGTGTAATAAACCGTCTTTGGTATGCAAAAAACTTGCTAAATCATCACTCGTTCACTAATTAATATCTGCCCATCTAATAGGACCCTTAGGCCATGATCAGATATGGCAGATTTGCAGTGCGGATTCTGAACTGTAAATCCGTGGCTTCATGTGTGTGGTGTTTTCAAATCCTTATGTAGCAGAAAAATATTAATTTGCAAGTGCCACAGAGGAGTCCTCCTTATGTTCAGTGCTCCGGGCTCTCTGCACTGAAGGCTGCCAGTCTCTCCGGTCTGCACTGACTGACATGCTCTAGCATCCACTCAGGTGACCACAAGAACCGTCAATCAGAGCAGAAAATGGTACATGAAACTGCGGTGCCGAGGAAAACTTGGATTACGGACAGCATAGGTATGGTTACGCTACTCACCTCAACCAGTCCATAGCACTGTCAGTAGTTTTGAGGACTCAAAACTGCTCTCAGGTTCTCTGCTGGCCACAGACATGAGATATCTACGGCTGGCCATACACCTACAAACGACACCCACATACACATGCCTGCTCAGCTCGGCAGCGGCTGATCTTCTTATGAACAAAAGGATTGGGCAAGTTGAAATTCAACAGCCCTATCCTTCTTTCCCCCGACATCTGGTCAGGATGGTTATCTGGTCCTGCCAAAATCAGTGGGTTCGACCGACATACAATTAATGTGTATTGCCACCTTAAAGCAGATTATTGCCAGATTTATCTTATTTTAGTAGCATCTGCTGATAATCTTATGTGTCCGACCACAAGGGACATCAGATTGTCGGCAGATCTCACCAAATTTAGCTTGGGAAGGAATAACCCGCAGATAAATTTCTCATGTCTATGGCTGGCCAGGTTATGCTCTGCTCTCACCAAGTCAGAACTCTACGTCGGAGGTATATGTCGAGAAGATATCCCAATGTATACCTCTGATGGAGCTGTGACATAGGCATACAGTGGGATACGTTGCTAATAGCCTCCAATTGGAAAAATACTAAAATTGTGCAGTTGTTTCTTGAAATTTGATATCTTAGCATGGAATAGCGTAACCTACTATGCTATTGCATACTATAAAAAGTAAGATATGCCTTTGCATACCAGCCCGGCATATGCCAAAGGACACTTTTTTTTAAACATACGCCAGGTGAATGGGAGCCTATCAATAAGTTTGGCGTATATACCTGGAGTTTTCCCGGCATATGTATGCCGAACGTAGGGCTAAAAACGTAAACAGGCTCTGTGCACATGGTTATCCCGCCCCCTGACGTTAGAACTGATACTTCTTCTGCTTTAAGTGGCCGTTTATTGCCGGTCTACATGTACGCGTGTACGTTTTACAAATTGGTTTATTTGTTATTTTATTATTTTTACTATGAAAATCCACAATAAATCATTTCAAACAATAGAAGAAATAAATTAATCAGGAACGATATTGTAATATATTGTCATCTTAAAAATTGTAAACTGCATAAGGAGCATCATTCATCCCTCTTCCCCCAGCCCTCATGCTTGCATGTTGTTTGTGTATGGTTTCTAATGGAAATCACTACAGGTCACTGTCTCAATCTCTAGAGTGGACACTTTCAGCAAGAACACCCACTGAACCGAACCTGTGATGCTATCCATAAGCAGGACCGGCCATAGGGGAGTGCACATCAGCAACCTCTGTTGGAGGGGAGCTTCAGATGGCATATCACCCCAGGCTTGTGACCACCACAAATGTAATATTCATTTATATCACTGTTATATTATTACTATGACATATATTATTTAGATAAGTGGAACAGATTAATCTGCCATGTGTGAACATACCCTGAGGATCCATCAAGAGAATACAGGTGCTGTTTGTGACAGCCTGTATTATGTAAATGAAATGCAGACACAAGCTGTGAGCCCATTTTACCAGCCTGTTAGCATCGCATGGTTGCCTGCATCCTACAGTTGGTGCTTACATGTTATTATTAGAGTGCTCTCACTTGTAGGGAGTCATTGTGCTAATAATATTAGAAAATTACTGGTAATATAATCTTTACAATAGCTTCTTGGTGGAGTCACTTTAAACTATACTGTAAGATATCTAGAATGGTCACAAATAAACCTCTAGTAGCAATGCAAAACATAAGTTATCAAAGCTTCCATATACTTTTATTATGTGTTGAAGATAAATTGTATGAAGCAGCATCACTCACAAATCATTTGTAATCTCTGAAGGAATGTATCCAGTTGAAAAGCTTCGGCCTATGCTCTGAAGTACATAATGCATGAAAGATTAATTTAGTCATACTGTAACTATATGAATTATTTACTGTGTCTGTAAAATCAGCGTAAGTCTATGTCGCTTAGCAATAAAACCTGAGTGATAACCTAAAGTGTACAGTATAGTTAATACCACATCTAATACTCTCATTTACTGCAAACACAAAAGGTTACCTGAGCATAGGTGGTCTTAAATGGAAATTCTGTAAAAACAACTGCTTTCCAATCCCATAAACATCGTTCATAACATAAAAAACCACTTGCCTTATATTGTGAAGGTCGCCCTCGTGCTAACAAAACAGCTCTGACCTGTCGAGGTATGGACTCCACAAAACTTCTGAAGGTGTCCTGTGGTCTATGGCGTCAAGATAGTAACAACAGATCCTTTACGTCCTGTAAGTTGCAAGGTGTGTCCTCCATGGATCGGACTTGTTTTTTTAGCACAATCCACAGATGCTCGATCGACTTGAGAGCTGGGTAATTTGGAGCCCAAGTCAACACCTCGAATGTTTTGTCATGTTCCTCAAGCCATTCCTGAACAATTTGGCAGGGCGCATTATCCTGCTGAAAGAGGCCACTGTCATTATGGAATATCATTGCCATGAAGGTGTGTACAAAGTCTGCAACAATGTTTAGGTAGGTGGTACACGTCAATGTAACAACCACATAGATGCCAGGTCCCTGGTACTATCTCCTTAACAGACAAGCGACGCAAATGTACCTGGTCATCTAGATGATGTAAAAGAAATTGGATTCATCAGACCAGGCCACCTTTTTCCATTGCTCCAGAGTCCAGTATCGATGCTCGGATGCCCATTGTAGTAGCTTTCAGCGATGGACAGCACTCAACACAAGCACTCAGTGTACTGAGTACATAAATACAGCACCAGAACAAAGTCCACTACATATATACAGCACCACATCCAATCTCAGTACATTTATACAACACCAGAACAAAGCTCAGTATGTAAAGACAGCACCAGAACCAAGCTCAGTGCATAAAGACAGCACCAGAAGCAAGCTCAGTACATATAGACAGCCTAAGAACAAATACAGTTCCTTGCAGAGATCATTTGCAAATTCAGTTTAACCCCTGCCATATAGGTTTGTCCAGCCTAAAACTCCCAGTATGGCCTTAACAATGGTAAGGATATGCTGGGAATTGCTGTTTTAAAAAAAAAAAAAAAACACAGAATGATACCACCCATCATCTCGCTGTAGATCATACAATGAATACATTACTGAACACTCAGAAGAAGAATAAACATTTACATTTAGTGACTAACAGGTGACATTTACTCAGATTCTCATCGTTCTTTTTCGCTTTTCTTCTCCATCTGGTCCAGACTGCCATGCTGCTTAGATGTATTTGGCTCCTCACTTTTCAAACATTTCTGCACCTATAGATAAAGATAAAATTCTCATGGTGCCATAAAAATTGCCCCTAAATATAACAGCACCATACACTGCGTTCCTGACTATAGTTTTGTCACACACTATAAAAAGGATCACCACACACACACACACACACACACACACACAAACACACACAAACAAACACACACAGTGCCCCCTGTGGATAATTCCCCACATAGAGCCCCCTATATATAGTGTCCCATAGAGCCCACTATAGATAGTGCCCCCCATAGAGCCCCTGTAGACAGTGCCCCTCATAGAGCCCCTTATATATAGTGCCTCTCATAAAGCCCCCTGTAGATAGTGGCCCCATAGTGCCCCCTTCAGATAGTGGCCTTCATACAGCCCCCTGTTGATAGTGCTCCCCATACAGTCCCCTGTAGATAGTGCCCCTCATAGAGCCCCCTGTACAATTGCAGTGCAGGAGGGGCTGGCGACTATTGACCAGGGACAGCTCATAGAATCGAATTGCTCTCAATATGACTCAGGGGCGTAGCTAAAGGCTCATGGGCCCTGGTGCAAGAATTCAGCTTGGGCCCCCCTACCCCTCTCCAACACCACAAGACCCCTGGCGCGGCTATGGCCAGCCTCCTTGCCAAACAGTTCCCCAGTATAATTCCCCCCATAGCCCCCCACACACTATAATGCCCCCCCGTAGCTGCCCCCATACAGTATAATGCTCCCCGTAGCTGCCCCCTTACAGTATAATGCTCCCCATAGCTGCCCCCATACAGTATAATGCTCCCCGTAGCTGCCCCCCACACAGTATAATGCTCCCATAGCTACCCCCCACACACACAGTATAATGCCCCCATACAGTATAAAGCCCCCCATAGCAGACCCCATACAGTATAATGCCCCTCATAAATTCCCCATACAGTATAATGCCCCTCATAGCTGTCCCCACACAGTATAATGCCCCCCATAAAGTATAATGCCCCCATAGCAGCCCCATACAGTATAATGCCTCCATAGCTGCCCCATACAGTATAATGCCCCCCCATAAATGTCCCCATACAGTTTAATGCCCCCATAGCAGACCCCATATGGTATAATGTCCCTCAGAGCTGCCCAACACATTATAATGCCCCCATAGCAGCCCCATACAGTATAATGCCCCTAATAGCTGCCACCATATCAGCCCCCCAGACCGTATAATGCCCCTCATAGCTGCCACCATATCAGCCCCCCATACAGTATAATGCCCCTCATAGCTGCCACCATATCAGCCCCCCTCCTTATACAGTATAATTCCTCCATATGTGCATAATAGAAAAATAATAAAGTTACTTACCTTTCCCCGTTCCCACGACGTGTGGAGGAGATCCTTCTCCTCCTTTGCCCTGTGTTATGAGTGACTCGGCTCAGACAGGCGTGATGACGTCACTAAATTGCGCCTGTCTGCGCCGAGCCGCTAATAGCTCACGACAGTGAATGCTGGGAGAAGGAGCCATCAGCTCCTTGCTCCAGGATTAAATTCAACTGGATCTGCGTCCTGAGGACGCAAACACAGTTGGAAGCAGGACTTCGGTGAGTGGAACGCGACTCCCCGGAGGTCTTCACACGACCCCCCGGGGGGAGTGCGACACACAGTTTGTAAGGTATTGTGTCGTGCAGTTTGTGTTTGCGGTGGAGAGAGGAGAGGGGGGCCTGTAATTTAAAGCCCCTCTCTCCTCTCTCCACCGCAAACACAGACAGTACAATACAACAGACAGTACAATACAACACACATACATTACGGGCCCCCTCTGCAGCTCACCTGCAGTCTTCCATGCTCTTCCGCATCTGCTCTTCCACAGTGGCTGGAACACCCCCTCACGTAACGTCACGGTCACATGGTACACTCAGTGTACCTTGTGACTGTGACGTCTAAACAAACCATGTCCGTAACCAGGAAGTGCCGGCATCATGGCACATACAAAATTTGTATTAGCGCGCTGCGTGACAACGGGGGCTTGGGGGCACGGTCGCAACTGCGACCCATATAGCTACGCCACTGGTATGACTTTTATGCTAACTACACTTAAATTTACCTCTCTGGCCCAGATGTTAGCTCTCTGTTATCCTGAGTTTCGGACTGTCTATCAGATATTTCCTCTTTCTTCTCTCAGTTTTTAAAACTCAACATAGAGAACTGAATTCATCATATTTCCCCCATCTCATTCAACCCCCTTCCAAGAACTTTCAATCACAATTAATGGCTCCACATTTTCCCTAGTTCTACAAGTCCACTACCTTTATTCCGCCGTCTTTCAAACCGCACATCCAAGCCTTACCACCTCCATCCAAAAACATTTCTCTAATTCGATCTTTCCTCAACCTTGAGTCAGAAGAAATGCTAGTACATGCTCTCATAATTTTACACCTAGATTACTGCAACATCCTTCTCTGTGGCCTCCCATATAACACTCTCGCACCCCTCCTATCTACCCTCAACTCTGCTGCCCAGTTCTAATCTACCACTGCCTCTCCCCTCTGTAAAACCCTTCAGTAACTATTACCCATTGTCCAGCGAATTCCGTTCAAAATATAAACAATGACAAGCAAGGCTTTCCTGTACACACATCTCTGACCTAACCTCTGGATACCTACCCTCACATAATATTTGCCCTCACATCCGTATATGCCAAGATTTCTCTCTTGCATCCCCCATTCTCTGGAACTCACTAGCCCAAAACATCAGACTCTCTCCCACCATCTAAACTTTGAAAAGAAACTGGAAAAACCACCTCTTCGGGAAAACGTACAACCTACTGTACAATAACCCTGCTGCCACTTCACTAAAATATGAGCAGCTTCACCTTATGTCTCCTTCCCCCTTCGGATTGTAAGCCCTCGCAGACAGGGTCCGCTCTCCTTCTGTATCAGTCTGTCATTCTTTAAGCTCATGTTTATTTCTACTTGTTTTTTATTGTCTCATGTAATATACTTAAACCTTTTATTTTATATCTACTGCACCCTGGAATTAATGGTGCTTTAAAATAATAATAATAATAATAATAATAATAAATAATAATAATGATAATAATGATAATAATAATAATAATAATAATATATTTGGGTATGTCTGACTTGTCTTGATTTTAAGACTGCATATTTAATAATTTTGTGATAAAGATATACATAGTTATGGAAAATTATTGTGCTATATAAATATAAAATATAGTAAAAAAAAATAGTAATATAGTATATAGTTAATAAAATAAAGTTAAAAACAACCCATCTTTATGACTTATTATACTCTGTAAGAGCGGCTCCACTTTGGCGGACCAGGCTGTCCATGCATTAAATGATCAGCCATTCATTTTAATGGCCGGCATGTAATGCTACATTTCCTCTGCAGTGGTCCGATGCGGCTTCCCCTGCCTATAACAGCCAGATGCCGGGGGTTGGTAATCAGCTGATTGCCACGCTGACTCCTTTAGGACTTGCCCTATTTTGGCAAGGTATAAAGACGTGACAGGCCTAAGAGGCCTTGGTTAGGCCCCCGGCTGCCAAGGCAATCATCAAAACCCTGCAATTGCGTTGGCTTGGGTGCTGATGGGGAAACAGAGGGAGCCCCCTTTCCTCTGTTAAAAGCCTTAGATGCCGCGGTCGCTATTGAACCTGACGTCTAAGGGGTTAAACAGAGTTTCAGCGGGATGTCGGCCTTTATTGGCATCTGGTACTCGCAACGTAACTGTATGTCGAGGTACAGGAAGTTAGTCCTCATTACGCTATGGTCTGTAAAGGGGTTAAAAAGAGGATGTCTTAGTAAGAATGACAAGTTAACCTTTGTTTCACTGCTGATTTGAATGCACACACGCATTTTTTTATATATATATATATATATAAACTTAATTTTCAAGCTATGATAACTATGTAATTATGATAAAAGAAAGCTTTTTTTCTTTTTTTTTTACTTTCACCTAGATTGAAAAGTAGGCCCAAATTAACATTCGGCCTAGTCATCAGGGCAATGTCTCTATTGATGTATGAAACCAGCTAAAGGTTTCTACCACAGCTGAAAAACACAACCTGGACTGTAAATAACGGTCTGTGGCCAAGTTATGACTTCATCGGACTGGCTTGGGCTGTGACTGCGGCTCGCTTCCTGCTATTCTGCAGAGGGTTTAACAGCTGAATCACTGGGACGGAAGATAAGACACTAGAGAAGCATGAAAATCAGAAGCAGGAAGTTACACTGCCAAAAAAAGGAAGCAGTGTCTCCACTGTAGGCTGCAACCCACTGAGGCTGAGCTTATGCTGTTAGGATATATTCATGCGAAGAAAGTTTGTTGCAGAAATTTCTGTAACTGTCTCATTTATCTGAATCGGGTTTGCAAGATCCATGCACTTGATGCAGAAGCAACCCCATTCACATGTATGGAATTTTCAGTTGACAACATTTCTGCAACAAATCTACCGCATGTGAATATACCCTTATGGAATTAATGTCAAATCTCCAGACATAAGGCTGAGGTCAAGGGGTATATTCACCCTGTCTTGAAACATGTCCAAAAAATAGTATTGTAGTAGTAGTGCTGTAGGGAGGAGTGTCTGTGTGCTGAGATAGGTGAGCTTTCACTTTAAGGAGACTTCGTCACCACATTATAAGTGCCCTATCTCCTATATAAGGAGATGGGCGCTATAATGTAGGTGACAGTAATGCTTTTTATTTAGAAAAACGATCTATTTTAAACCACTTTATGAGTGATTTTTAGCTTTATGCTAATGAGTTTCTTAATGCCCAAGTGGGCGTTTTTTTTACTTTAGACCAAGTGGGCGTTGTACAGTGGAGTGTATGACGCTGACCAATCAGTGACCAATCAGCGTCATACACTGCTCTCCATTCATTTACACAGCACTAGCGATATCGTTATATCGCTATGTGCAGCCACATACACAAACACTAACATTACTGCAGTGTCCTGATAATGAATATACATTACCTCCAGCCAGGACATCATGTGTATTCAGAATCCTGACACGTCTGTAGCGTCTCTGTGAGATTTACAGCAAGGCAAATGTAATCTCGCGAGATTACGATGTAACCTGTCATTTCAAACAAGATTACATTTGCCTTGCTGGAATCTCACAGAAAAGATTCAGAAGTGGTCAAGATTCTGAATACACATCACGTCCTGGCTGGAGGTAATGTATGTTCATTATCAGGACACTGCAGTAATGTTAGTGTTTGTGTAAGGGACTGCACATAACAATATAACTATATCGCTAGTGCAGTGTAAATGAATGGAGGAGTGTATGACGCTGACTGGTCACTGATTGGTCAGCGTCATGCACTCCTCTGTACAACGCCCACTTGGTCTAAAGTAAAAACGCCCACTTGGGCATTAAGAAACTCATTAGCATAAAGCTAAAAATCGCTCATAAAGTGGTTTCAAATACATCGTTTTTCTAAATAAAAAGCATTTACTGTCACCTACATTACAGTGCCAATCTCCGTATATAGGAGATAGGGCACTTATAATGTGGTGACAGAGCCTCTTTAAGGGTAGGGACATACGCAGAGTAAACACTGCGTATTTTCCGCAATGGATTTCATTGAAGGGAAAACTGCAGCGTAGTACTTTTCAAATTAAACAGCAGAGGTGCACGTGTGAGCGCACAGCCGCTTCGTGTCTGTTTGGCTTTTTCCGGAAATTAATGTATTGGAGTATGGGATCAATAGAAAGTCTATGAGCCCATACTCTGATACATTGGCTTTCCGGAGAAAGCCGAACAGACACAAAGCGACTGAGCGCTCACACAACCACTTCTGCCACTTAGTTTGAGAGATTGTTGGGGGTCTCAGTGCTCGGACCCCCACCAATCAAAACTTCTGACATGTCATTATGATATGTCAGAAATTTGTCAAAAGTTTAGTTACACTTTAAATATAAAGATTGGCCACAGGAGAGACATGGGTAAATCATTTAGGGTGCATATTCCATTCTGAAAATATACAACGGATTACAGGGAAATGCAAAAGAATGGGGTCATTCACACACAGCGGAAAATCCACACTGATTTTAGGGCATGCGGCAGGAATTTTAATCTACAGCATGCGCTAAATGTGGTGGATTTCACATGCCATACACATCAGATTAAAGTTGTCTAAACCTGCCAATTTCAGTTGGACTATCTAATGTGTATAGGGGTCTCCTGACTTTCCCATCTGCAGATGTTGGGAGAAAAAAGGATTTCAACATGCCTAAACCTCTGTTCCCCTAGAGATAATCCGCTGTCAGAGGGGTCTGACTGTGGTTTATTCCCCTCTCTCCATTAAGAAAAGAATGCACACAAGGCCGAGCATGCATGTTTATGGTGGAGTCTGGAAGGATAGCTGTCCGGTTCTGCTGAACGCTTTCTCTGGTGTATGACTAGCAGAAAAAATGGTTAATAAAAATAAAAGAAATTGTATTTACTGGTATTTTTTTCTGCTGTTTTTAATCCACGAGACTGTGAAAATGACTGGTCAGAAGGTCAAATGAGTTATTTTTTTCATTGAAATGAACGACAGGGGAGAATAGCTTGAGGAAATTTGCCTTACGGATCTTGTCATTCAAGTTCTGCACATTTAGGTAACACACCCATTTAAATACAACTTTATGAACCGCACCTGGTTTCTCATAACTTGTTCATATATGTGAACTCAGGCATCCACTTAGACAGGTAACTGCAGACTGTACTGACCTGACTGATAAAAAGTTCTATACATAGCTACAACCACTGTATAAACATGATACCGGCACACCCGGGCCAACTAAAATAATAATATATTTGTTTCGCCTATATTAGTCTACCTTACGTCTCTGTGTGAATGTACCCATTGGAGTGGGATTACTGCTGTGAAGTCAATCATAAAGGAAAAGCTGCACCATAATGCAACGGCCACATTTTGGACGCACGGAGATACATACATAATTCTTATAGTGTGATAGGGGCTTATTATGTCTTAAGGGGGATTTCTGATTTTATGCAAAGCTTATTCATTGTATAATAAAAAGTTATGTAACTAATACTTTTTGTTTTAACTCCTCACCATTTTTAAAGTTTCTGGTTGTTAGCTGTGAATGAAAACGTATTTGTTCATTCAAAGACTGAAAACATTACCTGATCATGCCCGACTGGCACAAGTGCATGGATCATTACGAGAAAGCTCTGGTACAGTTAAAGGCATTGTTGCCCCATCTGGAATATCAATGTCAGAGAGATGAAGCCCTTGTTTGGGACCCCCTCTATTGGCTATATTGGAGAGCCACTGCAGATTTACTTGATTTGTGACATGTAACACTAATGTTAGCCTAAAGCGGCCACAGCAGGAGAACTATACGGCTATTCTCGGGGGCAGTTTGCTTTGAAAAAAAAAAAAAAAAAAAAAAGAACCCGTGGACCTTTTTTAGTTTGACATGATTTTGACATGTTTTCAGTATTTGGGTGTAAACAAAAATGTTTGCAATCACTGACAGCAAGCACAAATCGACATCTTTCTCTGCCTCTTTTTTTTAACTTACATTTGGTAGTTCAGCAAGAGGTAGGGGCAGTAGGAAGGGAATATGGCTGCAGGTGCTGCACAGGGTTAGGTTACAATCTGTAATCATAGAGACACATAAGTTTGCATAGGTGCTGTAGACGCAAAACGGTTGGATATTTTTAATCAAGACTATTTGCAAAGATGGTTCATTTATTATTTATGTTTTTAATGCATCTGAGCAATGACTTCAAAGCTGTACATACGCTTTAAGTTTTAGTTACATAAAACTGGAAATCCTCTTTAAATAAAGGATCAAACAAAAAGTTAATAAAACATTACGAAAAATCCCCGCACCGGCACTGGTGACTATAAAAATCTTCCTCTCGGCGATACAGGTATCTGTAAGGGCTAGTGGTACATAACAATACCCAGCACTCACTAGTACAATCAGTGACACATCTGGGATTCCCACGGGAGTGTGGCGCTCCGCCGGTGTCATCTACTCCCTGCAGCGTTTGCTGCTAAGCAACAGCTTGAATATATTCGAGTCTAAATGACAGAATGAATAATTACAATGGGAAACTCAGCGTTTTGCAGTAGTTTGGCTTTAAAGCTCAGGGTGTAAAGTAACGGTAGAAAATTGTGGCGTCTGTAATTCTGTTTTAACACTTTCTGATATTGTACTAAGTGTACTACATTCCCAAAGTGCACATATCTAGGAGAACTAGTCATCCTTAATCCGAATTATAATTATTATAATCTTTAATTCAAATTACTTATGCTGAGAAATAATGTTGGGTGTGTAATGGTTTCCTGTTTAGTCTTTGATCAGTGTCGAAGGCCTCATGCAAATGTAATCGAAGAGGATGATTGCCAAGGGTGTGATGCTGTGCCAGGAGCTACCCATCCATACATTGCACATGTTCACTAGCTATTAAAATTACACTTCAAGCATAAATCAGATGTACAAGTAATGATGTGGGTTTAAAATAAAATAAATCACTCACATAAGGCTAGCTTCAACACCTAGAACGGCAAGGGGTCTCAGTGATGCAGCTGTAATACGGATAGTAAAATGCGGCTAGCATATGCTATCACTGGCCCCATACTGCTGGATCCAGTGATTCTTTAGGCGTCCCCGTGCGGGTCCAGTTTTCACGGATCCCTATGGACTTGAGCCTATGGAGGGATCCGTGAAAACAAAAAAAAATATGAGAGGATCTATTTTTCAACGGACCCTTCACACGGTCCATTGAAACAACGGCCGTGTGAACGTTCCCATTGAAATACATGCGTCTGTGTGATGGACGATGATCCAACGGCCGTCACACGGACGTATTCAACGCTCGTGTGAATCAGGCCTTACCACCCCCTAACACCCATCTAACATAATATATAAACATGTATTAACTAGCATGCGGCTTGGCATCTGAGCCAGGGCAACAACCAATGCAGCTTATAAACAGCCTAAGGCATCAGAGCTTTAAAAAAAAGTTAAACATTGTACAAAAACAGCTACAGTCATTATTAGTTATTCTAGACCCCATGACAAATACGGAGAATGTTTATTGTCCACACCACAGGAATCACGTTTGAATAAGACAAACATAGTTACAACTGTTCATAATTATTCGGATCTGATCGATGATCGCTTTGTGCAAATGGGTCTTTAGGTCACTATGTAACCGTCTGTTTCTGGAGGGTTTGGGGGCACAATAAGGAACTTATCTGGGTAGGAGCAGTAAACGCCAGTACTTAAATTCAGAACGCATTTATAGTGATCCAAAAGACCGCCCTCCAGATTCTTATGTTTTGCTTACATTGTGGGCGAGAGTGAAATTCTATCCTGCTGAATCATTGGACCCTTTAGAACAAGCGTTGACCTCATTCCTTAAATACTTGCAGTGACGACCTGTTACTAAAATGAGTCGGCTTCAAATAAATCCTCTTCTCTTTGTGTATCTGCAGTACAAAACTCTTGGGACAAATGCAATGAATGTCTTCTCTGGTATTATTTCTGATTTGCACAATTCAGGCCGACCTTCCATTACTGATCTGATTTAAAATGACCATAAAGAAGATCTGATGGCAGAAAGGTAGCGTGTGTATATATATATATATATATATATATATATATATTTTTTTTTTTAAATGTAACCCCCTAACTTGTAAACAGGAGGTTGGCCTTCAGTTAGGGCCCTCCATGTCACACCAGAAATGTGGCTGCACAAACAAGTGTTGAGTCATAGGTCAAGTGTCAATGATCAATTGGAGAAACTTTTTTTTTTAAAGGGCTTCTGCATTATTCATCACTATGTAAACAACGTGATCAGTGGATGCACCTTACAATATCACAGCTGCAGGGTCTAGTAAGAGACGATCAGTTCTGATTGTGACAAATATCACAGATATACAGCTGTTCTCTGTAACCGTGGCTACTATACTACAAAATATATACACAATTATAATGCCTATCCCCTACAATGTCTTCATCCATTCTCTAAAGCTGGCCATACACTTTAGATAGCTGTCTGACAAACTATCTTTCCGGACTCCTCCATAAACATGCAGACTCGGTGTAGCATCCATGGCCGCGGGCCGTCGGGTCTACTCACCTCCTGACGCCCGCGGCCATGGATCTGTGAGCGCTGGCCCCCGTCTCCTTCCCAGGAGACGCCAGCGCTCACTTTCGCTCCGGTGTCCCGCAGGGTGCGCGCGCACGCTCATTCCCGCTCTTAAAGGGCCAGCGCGCGCACATGAAGGAAATCATCATCAACACACATGATTTCCTGGACTATAAGAAGGCCCCAGCCCTTCTGATCTTTGCCTGAGCGTTGTTAGTAATTCCCAAGTCTGTCTTGCTAATGGTCCCTTAGTGTTTCCAGTTCCAGTTGTTACCCGTGCCCTGTTACCTGTTCCTGTGCCTACTAGTTGGAGTCGTGTCTACTGCACCTGTGCCATCTGCCACGTCCTGTGTCATCTGCCACGTCCAGAGGGTTTCGCCACGTCTGGTGCAACCTGCGGCACCTGCTGTCATCCGCCACGTCTGGCGTTACCTGCTGCACCCGTCTCAATTTGTGCCAGAGCTGCAGACACTGTCTGGACTATCCAGGTACCCTTGAGTGGGACTTTGTATTGCTGGGGTTCCCTGTTGTTTGGCCAGCTGGCTCCCTGCTACGGCGGTGCGGCCTAGTGGGTCCACATACCAACACATAGAGAGAACAGAGAAGTGTATGACGCTGACCAATCAGTGACCAATCAGCGTTATACACTTCTCATTGTTCCAGCCCATTGTTACAGTGTGCAGTGAAAGAAGCTGGGCAGGAAAAATGAGAAGTGTATGACGTTGATGGGTCACTGATTGGTCAGCGTCACACACTCCTCTATACAATGCCCAGTTGGTAAAAAGTAAAAACACGCCCAGTTGTCTATTAAGAAACTAATTAGCATAAATCTAAAATTGCTCATAACTTGCTCAAAAATGATCGTTTTTCAAAATAAAAACCACTGTTATCTACATTACAGCGCCGATCAGACTATGTAGGAGATAGGGAATTTATAATCTGGTGACAGAGCCGCCTTAAAGGGGTTTT